>NW_026068032.1:3213808-3217560 GCF_014885135.2 Alexandromys fortis
AGAGAGAGGGAGGGAGGGAGGGAGGGAGGGAGAGAGGGAGAGAGGGAGGGAGGGAGGGAGGGAGGGAGGGAGAGAGAGAGAGAAGAGAAAGAGACAGAGAAGGGGGAAGCAGAGAAGTGGGGAGAGAGGCAGAAGCGAAGCTACCTCTCCGAGAGGAAGATAGGAAAGAGAGTGAGCTCAGGCTGGAAGCTGAAGATCAGCCTGCCTCAGCAGATGGGGGAGGGAGTGGGCGTGGCTTGTCTCTTAAAGGGACCAATACCATAACATTCCCAGGTCTTCCTTATAATAAAAAGCAGATTAGATCTCTTAAAAGGACCAAAACCATAACAGGCATTCTTGTCTCAAGGATGACCCATGTCCTTGTCTCTCTCTGTTTGTCTGTGTCCATATGTTTTTAAGTCTCCAGGCTTGTTCCTGAGGCTTGCATACCGTCTTTTAGTGGCACAGGCATTACAGGTGTAGTACCATATAGCATGTAGTACAGGATCATTTTGGGTTTTTACAGTACTTCTTTAGAATGCCAGTGCAATGTTTATATTTATGGAAATGTATTTTTCTGGAGATGATAACTCAGGACTGTCCTTTTGCTGTGCTACACTAATTTCACTAACTCCTTTTCTGGAGTGTTGAGGGTTGAACCCCAGGCTCTATCCTAAGCAATGGCTTTGCCCTTGAGTGATGGCCCTATCTTCATTGACAATTTCTTTTAAAGATTTATTTTTATTATTTTTAACTATGTGTAGGTGTGTGTGTGTGTGTGTGTGTGTAGGTGTGTGTGTGTGTGTAGGTGTGTTGTGTGTGTGTGCCTGAGCATATGCACATGCATGTGAATCTGGGTGTCTGAGGAGGTCAGAGTTTTGGGACCCCCTGGAGCTCAAGTTATAGACAGATGGTTATGAACCACCTGATGTGGGTGCCTGGAACTGACCTGGTTCCTCCTAACAGCTGAGCCACCTCTCCTGCTCCATCACTAACCATATTTATGAAACAATACAACAGAAGACCCCTAGTGTTAAGCGAATTAAGTGCAGATTGGATATTTTCATTGTGTCCCTATAATATGATATAGGTTTTCGCTTATAAAGATGATGATTTTAATTTTTAAAATGGCTTTGAGCTCCAAAATCATTTTATGCCTTTCATTGTCCAAGTACTCTAAAGTCAAAGTGTAAAGAGTGCCTGCCAGTAGGATGTGATGGCAGAGTTTGGTGACCACGATGCTGGAGAGATGGAAACGGGCCCTGGGGCACAAGCTTTGGTTCTACCAGTGCAGCTGCTGCCTCATAAAAATCAGTAGTGTCTCATGATGTCATTAACCTTTGACTTAATTCTGATGGATTGCAAAGTTAATTTAGATTTTAATCAGTATTACCTGCAAGTAGCTAAAAAGTTAAAATTAAATGGCTCATCTGCAATTGCCTGTTTTCATCTTTCCCCTTCTCTGTTCTCAGAACAGGGATTCTGGACTCTCAGATATGTTTTTCAGGAGTGATCTTGTATATCAACCGTTGAATTGATTGTTTTAGTTATAATTTATTGACTTCTCTCTACCTCTCAGTTTTCTTTCTTTTTTTATTTAAAGATTTATTTATTTATTACATGTACAGTGTTCTGCTTGCATGTATACTTGTATACCAGACTTCATTACAGATGGTTGTGAGCCACCATGTGGTTGCTGGGAATTGAACTCAGCACCTCTGGAAGAGCAGCCAGTGCTCTTAACCTCTGAGCCATCTCTCCAGCCCTACCTCTCAGTTTTCAAACCTTCAGTCTTTCCATTGTTTTTGCTTTCCCACCAAGGTAATTTGTTGTTTGAATTGCAATGTCCTTACAGGCTTGTACGTACATGTGTGCGTGTGTGTGTGTGTGTGTGTGTGTGTGTGTGAACACTTGGTGTCCAGCTGGAGGTGCTGTCTTGGAAGGTTGTGGAGCCTTTAGGAGATGGAGCTTTGCTGGAGGAGCAGGTCACTGGAGGTGAGCCTTGAGGTTTCATAGCCTGGTTCCACCTCTCTCTGCTCCTGGCTCCCTGACTACCAACACAGTGTGACCTTCTGCTTTATACTCATGGCTTTGCCACAAAGACGGACTGCATCCATGCTGAAGTCATGCACCAACATAATCCCTTTCTTCTTCAGTTGCCTTTGCCAGGCATTTTCTCACAGCAGCGAGGAGAGTGACCCACAGGGGTAGTCTGTGGAGGTTTTTCCTGTTGGGCATTTTCTTCTTCCTGGAAGTGATGTTACTCCAGAGATCATTTCTTCACTGTTTAATTTCCCAAGATCCCACGATGAGGTCTTCTCATACGGTCTTGAAGCTTTCTATGAACTCTCGTGTACATTTGCCTGCTCTGGGAACCTGACAGGCACTTCCGGGTTCCAGCTCTCACTCCCACTTCAGGGAGGGGCCAGGTCTGAAGGCAGCAGTACCTGTCCACCAGGCAGAGAGCCCTTCCCTTCCTCTGTACGCCACAGGAGTTTACTAGTTCAGTTTTTCTCGGAGACCCTGTGCTGTGTGCAGAACTAAGATCTCAGAGAGACGTTCAGGAAGGCCTTTGGAAGTCTGTGATTTCAAAGGTTTGCTTCTCAAAGCCATAGCTCCCCTTGGCTTTCTATGGTGAGTGAGAGTTCTGAATTTGTCCTTCCACCTCTAAGTTAAATTACTTACAGTTTTTCCTGTCCTTTCAGGTGATTAGGAGAGTCATGGCTCTGGAATTTATGTTACTTTCGTAAACTTTGTATTATTTCTATTCCCCATTTAAAAACATTTATTTAAAAATTATTTATGTGTATTTCTGTCTGTACGTACATATTTGTGCACATGCCCATGGAAGCCAGAAGAGGGCATCAGATCTCCTGGAGTTGGAGTTACAGGAAGTTACCTGATGTGGGTTCTGGGAACTAAACTTGGGTCCTTTGCAAGAGTAGAAAATGTTCTTACCTCCGGGGCCACCTCTCTAGTCCTATTTTCTATTGTTTTTATTTTGAGAAGGGATTGGAAATAGTTTTGCTGTTAATACTTGGGACTAGATCTCTCTCTGCCCCTCTCTCTCTGTGAGCAAGTGGTTGTGTGTGTGTGTGTGAACACACGTGTGAGTGCAGATGCATGTACCTGCGCATGCCTGCAGAGGACAGAAGAGGAATCTGGTATCTCGTTCTATCAGAAGGCCTTACTCTATTAGCAGGGCCTCTCACTGAAACCTGAATTGTGCTGGTGGCCAGGAAGCCCTAGGGATCCTCCTGTCTGCAAGCTCACAGTGCTGGGTTACAGGCCTGTGTCCAACCACACTCATCTTTTTATGCGGGTGACTCAGATCCCCAAGCTTGTCTACTGAGGATTCTTACTCTTCTTTTTGTGTTTGTGTGAGTGTTGGGGTGTTCGCCCTGGGGGTTCACATAATTCTTTCCCCCCTCCACCAGGGCTCTTTGTAGGAAAGAACACAGGGCAGCTCGGGTTCATTTAAGGTCACACCGTTCATGGACAAGCTCAGCGTCAGGGTCAGAGCGGGCATAGGTCAGGGAATTCCAGAGGTCTGGGGAGCAGGGGCCTGAGCGCACTGCTCGGAGGGTTTCATCCTGTCCATTTGCCTCTTTAACCAAAGTCTCTCCAGAATGGAGAAAGTCGGATTGTCCAAGCTGCGATCATGTGTCCTTTGCCTGAGCAGTTCTGGGCCAAAAGAAAGGGGAAGGAGTAGGAGTAAGAGTATCTACAGAGAACAAAGCAAAAAAAAAAAAAAAAAAAAAAAAAAAAAACTG
>NW_026068032.1:3217565-3259335 GCF_014885135.2 Alexandromys fortis
AAAAAAAAAAAAAAAAAAAAAAAAAAAAAAAAAAAAAAAAAAAAGCTGTCTGTTCAGGTGATAATTTTATAGCCCTGGAGAAGGGAGTGGATGGCTGGCTTTGCCTTTTTTTTCAGAGAGAGATTTTAAGCAAAAATTCCCCCTGGGCTGTGCCAGGGCCTCTGGCAGGCCACTTTTTATGACAACGTGTCTGGCTGGTACAGGCTGTCCACATTAGGGCAAAACACTAGCCACCGAGCGCTTGCCTGAACCCTCCTCAGACCATCCCTGAGATGCTTTTCTTGGGATGTTTTGGGCCAGAATGGAGAAATCTCTCTAGGAAGAAAATGCTCTCCCAACCCCTGCCTGGTCTTTTTCTACTCAAGTTTGAAAAATTTCTTTCTAAGAGAAATACCTGGAATAAGTGTTCCTTTTTTTCCCCAATGGGGAAACGTTTAGTTTTGTAGTGTCGGTTCCTGTGAGGACACGGGGCTGGTCCTGCATCTTGTATTTGCAGGGTGGTCAGAGTGATTTATGCCTGTAGCTTTGGAGGTCAGCGCTGAAGCATTTGGGAGTGAGAGAACAATCCAAGTATGTTTTCCTAAGTCCTCCCCTTCGCAGATCGAGTTGTAATCTTCCCAGCCAAGCACCCATCTGAGCATCCATATTTCAGTCTCAGGGGCAGACCAGCCTCAACAGTTTGCATATTGTCAGGGTAATTAAATCAAGACTTTGGCACGGCACAAAGAGATTTCCCAGAAATCTTGGGCCCCAAAGAGAACTCGTGTCAAACAGAATCAGTTCAGCTTGCTCGAGAAAAGGAAAATTACAGGAATACTTAGAAGCGGGATCAGCACAAATCTGATGTTTTCCTAGAGCGATCGGGTCTCCGGCTCTGCCAGCAGACTGCTTTGTAGAAACAACACGGAGTTAGCGTAAAGTTTTGATGTTCGGGCAAAATGGCCCCCAGAGACATTGCTCTCTCCTGCAAGTTCTTTCAGGGGCCATTTCTGCAGATAGGCCGGCCATGTAATATGAATATAAAAGGAGCCAGGTGTGTACCAGGTGAGTTCCGGGTGTGTAGCAGGTGTGCACCGGGCCCTTTTCTAAATCTCACCAATTAAGTGAATGTTTCCACTCTCTTTGCAATATGAACATAAGCCTCGTCTTTGAGGCTCTGTTGAGGTCAAGGCCTGGAGATTGTAGCCCCATACAGACCATAACAGTTTGCAAAAGTCTTGGTGTTTAGCGGGCTATCGTGAGATGCCCTGAGCTGAGGTGGTGTGGTCCCAGTTGTTTACCCACAACTGTGGGAAGGAAGGTGAGGAGCAAGGGCTCTAAAAGGACTTTAGTTTGGAGTTCTCCCATCTGATAGTGGGGACCTGGAGCCCTGCTCCTGAGAAGACATCGCTGCTTGAAACACAATGGCTGAGGGCAGTGGACTGCACTCGGCAAGCAGCCGAAGCGGGTTGTTTGGCAGGGGAGATGGTCCAGTCAGCAAAGTCTTAATTACAACCAAGGCAGGAAGTGATTTTGTTGCCGTTCTTGCTGGCTTTAAAAGCTGCGGGCACTGCAGGGTAGAGGCCCCTGTTGCTCCATCTCTAAGGTGGGGCCCCCCCACACTGGGGGTAATTAGCGGCGCTGCAACCCGCTGCCGCCTGAGACGGCCCGGCCCGAGGAGCCAACAGGACTCTGAGATTGGTCCAGTGAGAGGGCTCAGGCGCGCAGTGTCACCAAGCCTGCTGACCCGAGTTCCATCCCTGAGTTCTACACGGGTCCACGACATCTGGGCCCCAGCACCGTCATGCTTCAACATGCCGCTCTTCGCGGCTCAGTGCCGACTACATTTCTTGAGCATCTCCAATTTTTTAATTAACCCCACGGTTTATATCAGTGCTTCTCGACTGTGTAATAATGGATTCCTTGTGAAACATCTCAGGCAGGCCATTAATTGCTTTAAAGTACAATTTAACGCACGGCTTCATGGCAGGAAGTGAGTAAGATCATAAAGACCTTTATTGCTGAAAACCACACTTAATATTTTTATGGCCCAGTTGGCCTGACAAAGTATTCTCTGTGAGTCATCCCTTCAAAGCGAGGCCCTGGAATTATGAACGACATAACAGAGGCCCATGCCCATTGCAGAAAGGCTCACGAACTCGAACTGCTCCAGCAAGACCTCTCCAGTACAATGAGATGCGTAAGAGAGAGGCTACAGAACTCTCTCGGAAGACATGCGACCAGGTTTATTTACTGTGAATCCTTCAGTCACATACACGCACATTGTGCATACACATACGTGTTCATGTGGGTGCATACGGGGGAGGCCGGGTCTGTCTCGAATGTTCCTCCTCAGGAACTACCCAGTTTGGTTTTTTGAGGCAAGAGTCTCCTCCAGGGGCCTGGGGTTCACTTCCTGCCTTTGCCTCCCCAGCACGAGTTACACGCCTAGTTTTATACATGGGTGCTGGAGACCGAGCAGAAGCTCTCAGGTGTGCACGGTAAGCGCTTTACTGGCAGAAATATCCGCCCATTGCTTGTATTTCTGATGGCTTAGCTTCTGTGCATTTTATTAGCAAAGCGAATGATCTGGAAGGTCTGGCTCCTTATAAGCGCCCGGGTGCAGAAATCTCATGGTTTGCACGGACACCACTGTCAGTGTCTCCGCTTGGTTGTATGCAGTGAAGCCCCCGGCTACTTCACCTACATCCCCTCACCTGTTATTTGAAAGCCGTTTCCTCTTTTCTTTAGATTTCAAAGGAACCAGATTCCTACATGATTTAGGTTATTCACCGAGGGGCTGTAGGTTTAGGGTACTTGGTGTTCTTTCAGAAGATCTGAGTTCAGTTCCCGGCACCTATAGAATAAGGTGGCTCACAGTTGCCTCAAACTGTTACCCTTTTCTGGTGTCTGTAGATTCCCATATGCCGTTGGGCACACCCACACACACAGACACATAAACAAAAGCAAACCGAACCTAAAATAGCTCTTTACTGAGCATGTTCTGCACCTCAGACACCGCTTAGACTCGGGTGGCTAGGTGGGGACAACGAGAGGCCTGACCCAGCGCAAGTATAATGGCGCAGGCTGTCTTCATGTTTCACATTCACAGGAGAGCTGACCCGCCAACCTTCTGTTGCTCCTCTAGAACCTTCCAAGCTTCCCAAAGCAAGCCCGTTATTAAAGCGATGTGGTGGCCATCTGGTTTTCCTCTACTGTCTACCTTCCTTACACGTGCGTGCCGTTCTGAAGGTGTACACAGCTTTTTCCTTTCCTTCATATTTCCTGAGAGAGAAAAAGTGAAAGGTCCTAAACCATCTCAAACGTGCACACTCACAGATGCCTGGAATGGAATTGCCCATCTTATCTCTCAGGTGGGCGGTGGTGGCGCACACCTTTAATCCCAGCACTCGGGAGGCAGAGGCAGGCGGATCTCTGTGAGTTCGAGACCAGCCTGGTCTACAAGAGCTAGTTCCAGGACAGGCTCCAAAGCCACAGAGAAACCCTGTCTCGAAAAAAACNAAAAAAAAAAAAAAAAAAAGAAAAAAAAAAGAGTAGCTTTGAGACGTGAGACATGAGACATGTCTTAGTATCTCAGACTGGCTTCATTCTGGGATTACAGGTGTGTGCCACCATGACTGAGGGAGAAAACATTTGACGACAAATGCCGTACCGACTTTGAGCTGGGTTTGGGCACTCATGCAATAAGCATTTAAGAATGCGCATACACCTGCAGACATGTTAACTCCACACAAAAAAGCCCAAGTGGAGGGGTTCACCCGTATTCCCCATAGCTGGTGTTAACGGCCTTGGTAGCTTGGTATGAATGCCATGGTCTCGTGACCAAGGGAGACTTTCAGGAACAACCGTGCTTGTCGCTAGGACCAAACCCTGACAAGAAGCAATGGAGGGGAGGAAGGGTTTCTTCCAGCTTCTGGTTTAAGGAAGGATGCCTTCCATCATGGTGGGTGTCTTAGCTTCCTTCTGTTGCTGTGATAAACACCAAGACCAAAGCAACTTGGGGAGGAAGGGTTATCTGCTGTACACGTTCCAACCACAAGTCATCACTGAGGAACTCTGGGCAGAAACTCAAGCAAGGCAGGAACCTGGAGACAGGAACTGGAACAGAGACCACAGGGGAACATCATTTACTGCCTTGCTCCCTATAGTTTGTTCACCTACGTTTCTTACACACCCAAGGGTCACGTGCCCAGGAGCAGTGCTACTCAAAGGGAGCTGGGCCCTCCCACAGCAAACCTTAAACAGGAAATTCCCTCACGAAGTTGCCTATAGTCCAATCTGATGGAGGCATTTTCTCGATTGACGGTCCCTCTTCCCAGATGACCCTAGCTTGTGTCTAGTTGACTAAAAACTGGCCAGCACAGTGGATAAGACATGGTGTCAGGATGGAGCAGCTGGACACGGTCAGGAAGCAGAGAGCAGTTGGGAAGTGGGGTCAAGCCATAAAACTTCAGGGTTCAGCCCCCCCCCCGCCCCCGCAGAGGCTCACTTCCTCAGCAAGGCTCCACCTCCTAAAGGATCCACACCTTCCCAAACAGCACTATAGGCTGAAGTCCAAGTTCAAACACACGAGCCCGTGGGGACATTTCACACTCAAACTGCACAAGCAGTAGCTTAGTGACGAACACCAACAGAGTTCAACAGCACTGCCCAGTGCGTCCATGTCATGGGGGCTTCAATGTCCTCATGCGCTCAGCGCCAGGCTGACTTGTGTGGAATTTTCTCCCAGCACTGTGCAGGGCACAGATGAATGATCCGCTGTAGTTCTTCTTGTAGGCTCCTCTCACTCGGTACCCACTTGAGGGTCCTTACCATCCAGCCACAAAAGCTTGTCTGTGTACCCCTGAGCACAGCCAGCAATGGTGTGTCTGTTATCTGCAGAATATTTGGGTGTGGGTTTGGCGGTCAGACTCCCCTGAATTCAAAGGCTCCTGAGAACTGGGACTTGACCGCAGGTTATTAAAAACACACACATGCCACACACCCCCTGTAGTACATATACACATTCACTCCATTGGCTAGAATAATGAAAAGATATTGTAAATAAGTCAATGTTGACAGTGATTGCCCCTAGGGGTGGGAGGACGGCAAGTCACATCTGGCCATTGCCCCAATTTCTCCCCAGGTCATGTATACAGGAATTTCCCAAGAAACCTCTCCCACTCGTTTGAACCTCTGATGGCCTCTTTCAGGAGTCCCGTGTATTTGAATTCAGCTCTGGTAGGTGACCCCCACACTCCCAGTAGTGTGTCAGGAGAGTCTTTCTTCTGCCTGGACTGGGGCTGCTGGGGAGGGTGGCTGATTGCCACTGCAGCCTGTCATCCCTGAGCTCGGTATAGGACCAGACATGTTTGGTCTGCCTCTCTGCCTCTGCCCCAGTGGCAGCTGCTCACAGAGCTGGTGGGCTGGTCACAGCGAGAGTCCTGATCGCAAGTCCTCGCTTGACTGCAGGCCAAGTGTTCCAGACAGCAGGCCTTTCACAGCTGGGGAAACCCCAGCCTGACCTGTTGGGCATGCCACACAGCCACATGTGGCCACCCTCGTGTCAACAGAACTGATAACCAAATGGGACTGCTTGGCTCGCTCTCCCCAGCGGCCTTGCCAGCCCGCTACCCTCCAAGTCCCAGTTAATAGGCAATGGTGCTCTAACCAGAAGGCAGGAGTTGAGGGTTTGTTTACCACATAGTTAAGGAGCAAATACAACTTAATCACAAGGAAAACAGCTTTTATGAGAACCATGGTGAGCCGGCAGCCTTATTAAAGTGTTCAGAAGGCTGGAACCTAGGCTTCCCTCCGATCTTGAAGCTGCCGTAGGAGAGGCGGGCAGGGACAGGTGGAGTTGGCCTGCGGTTTTGATTGTTTTGTTTGTTTGTTTATTTGTATCTGACAGGGTAAGTGGACGTCTGCCAAAGCCCCATTGTGCTCACGTGATCCTGCTGGGTCGGACTGCGGGTGAGCGTGTAGAGAAACACATGGTGAGAGAGGACTTTCCCGCGCTCTAGGAGCATCTGGTGTCTACCCATGAAAGACCCCTGTGTACACCCTTCAGAAAGGACAAAGCCAAGGGCATGCATGGACTTTGGCTACTTTGGGAGGCAGCACAGGTTGAATGTAAAGTAGCTCTTGAGTCCAGGTGAGATTATGTCTGAGAGGAGACCATATCTGAGCTGAAGCCCAGTGATGTCTCATACAGAAAAAATTCAGTAGAAGGACGTGCTGGTACGCACAGGTAACCCCCTGTTCAGCATTCAGGAGGCCGAGGTGGGAGAATCAAGGGTTCAGGTCACCTTTGTCTTAAAATAAAACCAAAAAACTAAAAAAAAGCAACAACAACAACAACAAAACCCCAAGAAGGATTCCCCAAGGTTGGGCAGTGACCCCTCAGAGACCTAGTTTACCAAGAGGCTTTTGGGCTGAAAATTGTGAGTGGGCATTGTACTGGGAATATTCGATTTTTTAAAAGGAGGTATATATTTTATTCAACACATTTTAAGATGTTGGATATTTATAAATAGAAATTAAGCCCGTCCCTTAGATTTAGAATTGAATCCATGAAAATGTAATATAAATGCTCAGAAGGGAACATGGAGGGGAGAGCTTGACAACACTGTGACTTTCCCCTGCATCCTTGGCAACACTGTGGCTGTCCTGGCATCCTTGACAACACTGTGACTATCTTGGTATCCTTGACAACACTGTGACTTTCCCCTGCATCCTTGGCAACACTGTGGCTGTCCTGGCATCCTTGGCAACACTGTGACTTTCCCCTGCATCCTTGGCAACACTGTGGCTGTCCTGGCATCCTTGGCAACACTGTGGCTGTCCTGGCATCCTTGGCAACACTGTGACTTTCCCCTGCATCCTTGGCAACACTGTGGCTGTCCTGGCATCCTTGGCAACACTGTGGCTTTCCTGGAATCCATCTCCTCCTATCACGACCTCACCTTTACTCATCTAATCTCCTACTTATAAATTACCACAGTTAGTTTTGGTTATCAGCTTGCCTGACTGAGAGACACATACCTAGAACACTGGTCATGTCCACTTTTCATGTGTTCACAGGGGCCTTTCCAGAGGTGGTTGGCGTGTGATTCAATGACCAAGGGGAAGAGATCTAGTAGGAATGTGGATGGAAACATGACATAGGCTGAGGCCCCAAGGGGAGCAACCAACTGGGCTGGGAGGCAGGGAGGGGGAAGGCCCTCAGCAGGCATACTTGCTCTTCCCCATGGACTTCAGAGTCTTCAGCCTCTGAGAGTGGACTGGTACCAGCCATAGACACATCTTTCTCCAGCTGCTGAGAATCATCAGGGTGGTCTAGGTTGATGTGGGAAGGTCATATGTCAATCTGTTGATTTCATTGGTTAATAAAGAAACTGCCTTGGCCCATTTGATAGGCCAGCCCTGAGGTGGGTAGAGTAGACAGAACAGAATGCTAGGAAGAAGGGAAGTGATCCAGACGCCATGCCTCTCCTCTCTGGTCAGATGCGATGGAGCAAGCCACGAGCTCAGACATGCTGAATCTTTCCTGGTAAGACACCATCTCGTGGTGCTACAAAGATTACTAAATATGGGTTGGGCAAGATATGAGAGTTAGCCAAGAAGAGGCTAGATATAATGGGCCAGGCAGTGTTTAAAAGAGTACAACTTGTGTGTTGTTATTTCAGGGCATAAGCTAGCCAGGCGGCCAGGAGCCGGGTGGCAGGAACACTGCCCGCCGCTCCTTCTACACTAGGTGAGGAAAGAAGGATAGTACTTAAATACTTGACAAGAAGCAATTAAGGTAGGAAAGGTTTGTTTTAGCTTGCAGATTGCGGGTGCAGTCTGTCTTGGTGGGGAAGGCACGGTGGCTGGTGTGGGAGGCAGCTGGCTGGTCACATTGTGTTCATGATGGATGGGAAGCAGGCTATGGATAGGACATGGGTCTGTGGCTGTAAGACCTCTAAACCTGCTCCCAGTGACCCTCTTTCTTCCAGCGAGGGTTTATATCCTTTCTAAACAGTGCCCCCAAACCAAGTGTTCAAAGATGTGAGCCTGTAACAGAGAATCTTACTGTTTTTCCCACTAAAATATATTTTATTTTTAATGATGTGTATGCATGTGTCTGTGTGTGAGTCACGAGTGCTGTGCTCACAGCAGCCAGAAGAGGATGTAGACCTCCAGGGATAACAGGCTGAAGCATGATTAATAAAAGCTCAGAGAGAGAAATTGGGGTTCAACCTGAAGATCCAAAAAGCAAAGCAGCCAGCTACAGTCTCTTACCTTGATCTCAGTCCAAAATGGCTATCCTTTCTCCAGGAATCCTCGGAATGAGACTGTGAGTGAGAACTTTATAATCCTCTCTAGTTCTGGGATTAAAGGCGTGCACCACTACCACCTGGTTTCTATGGCAACTAGTGTGGCTACTGGGATTAAAGGTGTGTGTTACCACTGCCTGGCTGTAAGGTTGATCCATGGGGCTGTTTTACTCTCCTGATTCCCAGGCAAGCTTTATTTATTAAAATACAATTGAGATGCCATTAAACAGGCATTGTAAGCCACCTGATGTGGGTGCTGGGAACTGAACTCTGGGCCATTGCAAGGGCAGCTAGCACTCTTAATTGCTGAGCTGTCTCCTTAGCTCTTTTCCTAAATTCTTGAGTGTGGATTAGACAATATAGTTGACCTGGCAGGAGAGGTATTTTCAAACCGAAGAAAAAAAGCATCTTAAGAAAAAAAAAATCACAGAGAAAAGACAGATATTTTGAGAGGAGACCATCTTTGCGGAAAATCTGTCATGTAGCCTCGAATATTGTATAAGGAACACTTTTATTCTTTGACATGGGGGGCCCCTTGAAAGACTTGGGGTGAGAAATTATAAAGTGAAATGCTTGTTTTAGGAAACATAATCTAAGCTGTTGGGCATGATCTAAGGTATAGGGTAGGTTGTTATTAGTGACTTCTGTTTAACATATTTTATGCTTATTAAAGATTTATTTTTATTTATGTTTATGTGTGTGTTGTGTTTGCACTATGGGTGTGCAGGTACTCTCAGAGGCCAGCTAGATTCTTTTTGAAAGTTTTGTAACTATATTTATGTACAGAAAACTCAGCAGTACATTTAACCCAGTTTAGTGGCGAGTTCTTTGGCCTTTGCCTTTTCCAGCTTGGCAATTCAAGCCACAGATTTAGGACCTAGGACGTTGCTTCCCTAGTGGCGGCGGATCTCGTTGTATCTGTCGTTGTAATTGGTCCTAATAGCTTCCACCAGCTTGGCCAGAGCACCCTTGTCTTCCGAGTTAACCTGTGTGAAGGCAACAGTGGTGCACGTCTTCCTATGGACCAGCCGCCCCAGTCTGGCCTTTCCCTTGATGATGCAGTAGCGGACCCTCATCTTCCGACACAGAGCAGGCAGGAAGACCACCAGCTCAATGGGGTCTACGTCATGGGCAATCACCACCAGCTGAGCCTTCTTGTTCTCTACCAAAGTGGTGACTGTATTGACGCCCGCTCGAAGGTGGTCTCTTAGTCGGGACACCCCCTTTGCCGGCAGCTTTCTTCTCAGCACGGGCCAGCAGCCTCTGCTTCTTCTCCTGCTTGGTCTCTGGCCTGTACTTGCGGGCAAGTTTAAGCAACTGGGTAGCTGTTTGCCGGTCCAGGGCCTGGGTGAACTGGTTAATGGCAGGAGGAACTTTGAGCCGCTTGTAGAGGATGGCCCTCTGCCGCTGCAGCCTAATGTAGCGGGGCCATTTGACGAAGCGCGTGAGATCTCTCTTGGGCTGGATGTCCTGCCCAATGCCGAAGTTCTTAGGCCTCTTCTCAAACAAAGGATTCACCATCTTCTTCGCCTCCTGCTTCTTCACGAAGGCGGGGGCCGGGGCCACCTTCTTCCCCTTGGCCTTCTTTCCCTTGGGTATCTTGCCGGGCTGGAGGAGAGAGAGCGAGGCCAGCTAGATTTACAGGCAGCTGCGAGCTTCCTGATGTAGGCACTGGAAACCAAACTCCTTCAGAAGAGCAGCAACTGTTTGTAATCACTGAGCCGTCTCTTGAATTCCCCCTTTGTTTTGAGTAATTCCTTTCCTAGACAATCGTTTTTTATTTTTAATTTTTTTTTTCTGTTATAGCCCACACCTTTCCTCCTCAAATCCTTATTTCCTATTCTTTGAAAGATCTGGAGAAGTTACTGGAATTTCTATCTGATTCATTCCAGGTTTACTGAGAGCTGGATTCGAGGCTCCACGGAAGCTCCTGACCTTCAGCGACGGCACAGCCAGGGAGGTGGCTGCCTAGATACTGCAGGGCAGTGATGGGAATTCCTACCAGATGCGCGAATGCTTCGTTGTTAATCCCAAGATTATTGTAGACTATGTCGGGATAGTCTACAATAGCAGGGATGGGACTGTGGTTCAGTTATCATGTAGTGTGTTAATAACAACACACAAACTGTATTCATTTAAGAACTGCTTGGCCTGAACTCTAGCCCTTACAGGCTAATTCTCGCACCTGGACTAGCCCATTTCTAATGATGTGTGTAAGCATCCCAAGGTGCGCTTACCGGGAAGATTCTAGCCAAAGTCCATCGTGGTGTCTCTGCTCCAGAGAGCAGAGCTCTTGGGTCTACCCGGGAGAGCTGAGCATGGCTTCTCTCAGGAAGCAGAGCAGAGTCTGACCTCACTTCCTCTTCCGCCCAGNGCATGGCTTCTCTCAGGAAGCAAAGCAGAGTCTGACTTCACTTCCTCTTCCGCCCAGAATTCTATTCTGTTTACTCCTCCCATCTATGTTCCAAGCTGAGGCCAAGCAGTTGGTTTATTATAACTTAACCAATGAAATCAACAGATTGATATACGACACTCCTACATCAGCTTATCTTATTTTTATGTATACTCGTGTGCTTGTGTGAGTTCCTGAGCCCCTTGGCTACAGGTGTCCCAGAGGCCAGAAGAGGGCATCCGAGCTCAAGGACCTGAAGTTACAGGCAGTTGAGAGCTACCATGTGGGTGCTGGCTAACAGAATACAGCTCTCCCACAAGAGTAGTGACCTCTGAGCCACCTCTCCATACCTAATTAATGTATTTATTTTGGGCTAAAGTCAACATTACTTTTGACTTCTTATACCTAACTACTCTTGTAGGCAAAACTTTCTGTCCCATAGCCATTCAGTCCCAAACAAACATACAGAGACTTACATTAATTATAAACTGGTTGGCCTATTGTTCAGGCTTATTATTAACTACCTCTTGTAACTAAATCAACCCATAATTCTTATCTATGTTTAGCCACGTGGCTTGGTACCTTTTCTCAGTAAGGCATTCTCCATCTTCTTCTTCTGCATCGTCTGAAGACTGTGTCTCTGTCTTTCTTCTTCTTCCCAGAATTCTCCTAGTCTGGTTGCCCGGCCCCATACTTCCTGCCTGGCTACTGGCCAATCACCATCTTATTAGACCAATATGGGTGATAAATCTTTACAGCACACAACAGCATTATCCCACGGCAGACCCTGGTGGTATCGCCTCTGGATTCAACAATTTCCTTCTGGAGGAATCAGGGAGAGATGGGAGACTCATGAAGCTCTGCTGATAGAAGCATTAAACAGTTGCTAGGAGAGCGGGGTCCTTAGGCGGAGCTACCTACAAGCTGTGCAAAGATAAGCAGGAAACTCAGGGACACAGCTCTCATGAGCCCCTCATGCTACTGTGCTGTCTCAGTTAGGGTTTACTATAGCCGTGAAGAGACACCACGACCACGGCAGCTCTTGCAAAGAAAACATTTAGTTGGCGTGGCTTGCTTACAGCTTTAGAGGTTCAGTCCATTCTCATCATGGAGGGAGCTCGGTGAGGAGCAGACAGACATGACAGTAGAGCTGAGAGTCCTATGTCTTGACTCAGAGGGAACAGGAAGTCAACTGAGTGCCACAGAGTGAAGCTTGGGAAAAGAGACAGACCTCAAAGTCCGCCCCCACAGTGACACCCTTCCTCCAATGAGGCAATACCTTCTGATAGTGCCACTCCCTTTAGGGGCCATTTTCTTTCAAACCACCACAAGTGACTTTTTCCTAATGTAGCCGCCCAAGACTCCCATATGCCTCTAAATAACCACCTATCATCTATGGTTCTCTGAGAAGCTCAGTAAACTCACTGGTTCACTAAGGTAGGCTTGGTTGGTCTGTGGTTGGTTCCCCATTTATGGTAAACAGACATTTGTCCATTTCTTCCAGGAGAAAAGAATCACACGACACTGGTTGATCGAGTGAGGGGTCACCATACGTCCCAGGGGAATTAGCATAGGGGATTCATGCTTGAACTAAAAGCTGTGAGGAAACTTAGCTCGAGTATAAGCGGTGTGTACAGATTTTATTCCTGTTGCTCTGACCAAAAGCTACTAGGGGAGTTGGGGGAGAGAATTTATTGGGCTTACACTTCCATGGTCATAGTCCATCACCAAGGGAAGTCAGGGAAGGAACTCAAGAAAGAACCTGAAAGAAGGAACCGTGGAAGAGTGCTGCTTGCTGGCTTGTTCACAGGTTTATGCTAACTAGCTTTCTTGCTCATTTCTTATACAATCCCAGGACCATTTGCCCAGGGAATGGTAACACCCACAGTGCACTGGCTCTTCTTACATCACTTAGCAATCAAGACAATTTCCCACAGACACGTCCACAGGTCAATATGATTTGGACAGTCCCTTAACTGAGTCTCCCTGCTCAGATGAGTCTAAGCTGTGTCAAGTTGATAGTTAAAGCTAATTAGGATAGCTCTCATGAGAAATACAGAATTGACTGATTATATTGTGATTTGTAATAAATAATCTGAGACAAAGCACACAAGGAATATTGCTGTCGTAGAATAAGACCAAGAACCCGAGAACCTCAAGAACCACAGGATTGGAAGGTTGCTGGTAGAGGCTCCGATCAGCTTGATGGAAAATGTGAATGTCACGTTCTTGAATTACTGGCCTAGAACCCACAGCCTGAAATCCAGGGAGTTTTTATGTGTTTGTTGAATAGTGACTGCAAATCAAACAGTTTTATAAGGCACATTGCCAAATTACAGCATTAGTTGAAGTTGAAACTTTGGAAGGTTCCTTATTTGATAAACAGGTGTTTCTGATTACTGAGAACAGTAGGATCCAGGAACTGAAAAAGAAATCAGGAGAGATTAAATGTCTAACCTCAACTAAATTCCATTTGTTAGCTACGGTAGGTCAAATAATACTCCAAAGTTGCCTGTGCCCTAATTCCTGGAACCTGAAGGGACTTTGGTAATGCGACTAAGGTTGAGGACCTTGAGGTGGGGAGAGAATGCACTCAATTATGCAGGAGGCCCAGTTTGACCCTGTGGGTTCTTAAAGAGAAACTGTCACTTTAGAGGAAAGTTAGAGACGACGTACTGTTGGCCCTGAAGACGGAGGACATAGTTACACACAAGGAATGGACCTGGTACTCTAGAAGTTGGAAGAGGCAAGGGAGACCCTTTCCTCAAGAGCTCCTGACAAAGGGCCTAAGAAATTTGGCATAAACCTTCCTTCCTTCCTTCCTTCCTTCCTTCCTTCCTTCCTTCCTTCCTTCCTTCCTTCCTTTCTTCCTTCCTTCCTTCTCTCCCTCCTTCCCTCCCTCCCTCCCTTCCTTCCTCTCTCTCTCTGTCTTTTGAATTTTTCTCTATGTAACAGATCTGGCTGTCCTAGGACTTGCTTTGTAGACCAGGCTGGCCTCGAACACACAGAGATCTACTTACCTCTGCCTCCCAAGTGCTGGAGTTAAAGGCATGCACCACCACCACCCTACTATAAATCATGATTTCTTGACCATGTAAATTCTCCTTTGTGAAACAGGCTCAGACAAGCTCCAGTGTTCTGACAGGGACCAATGCCTCAGCATGGGCAGTTTGCAGTGGTCTGAACCACACTGTATGAAGTGACATTACTCTCAGAGAGAAGCATCTAAAAGCTGTCCATCCTCAAATGGAGGCTTTAAAGGCAGGAATCAGTTTGAATAGGTCCTGAAGACATGTAGGAATAGAAATCAGTAGGGCTTCACTTTTATTAGGGTTTGCCCCTGTCCCATGACAACCACTCTTGGTCTTCATCTGTGATCTCCCATGGAGTCTCCAGGTGTCAGTCAGGTGACTCTGAAAGAACTGTTTTACATCTGGTTTTGGGTGACTTTGTCAGTATGCTGGCATTGGGCAGAAGTACAGTGTCGTGGCATTGCAGATCCCTGAAATTTTGAATGAGAGTGGATAAGAGAAATGCCAACACCTTCCTTGGAGGCAGAGAGGTGAAGGGTGTTCTTCATCAGTTTGTTTGGAAAGACAGATGGTTTAAGGGAATAGTTATCCAAATCCTGAAGGCCCAGGATCCAGCCGGTGATCAAGACCAGATGGAATGATAAATAGCTTTACCTGGACCAAGGTAGAGAGAGGGAAGTGGAAATACAGACTAACCATCAGAGCACACAGTAGATTTCGTTACCCTGCAGGACATTGTAGAAGTCAGATAGACACCTCTGGGCAATCAAGTCTTAGGAAAACTAAGTGGTCACCAGGTATTTTTCTGCCAAGAGATCAGTACCTTACCTGTCCTTCCTGAGACTTGGCCAAGCTCTATGAGAGTGTCCTTCCCGAAACTTGGCCATGCTCTATGACAGTGTCCTTCCCGAGACTTGGCCATGCTCTATGAGAGTGTCTGTCCTGAGACTTGGCCATGTTCTATGAGAGTGTCTTTCCCGAGACTTGGCCGTGCTCTATGGGAGTGTCCTTCCTGAGACTTGGCCATGTTCTATAAGAGCATCCTTCCTGAGACTTGGCCATGCTCTAGGAGAGTGTCTTTCCCGAGACTTGGCCATGCTCTATGAGAGCGTCTGTCCTGAGACTTGGCCATGCCCTATCTATAGACGCTCACAGGACAGCAAGAGAAGTTGTGATGAGCTTGCTGGAGAACCTGCAATCTGATAAGGGACAAAATAAAGTGATAATCTGGAGCTTCAGGAACAGGGGGAAACTAAGGCCCTTTGAGCTGTGACTCAGGGTGCCTGCTGTTTTCTAACCAGTATGGAAGTGTTTCTTTATCCAGGCTTACTGGAGTGTAATGGTTGAGAAGCAGCTCTGGAGAAGATTGTGACTGGAACCCTTTGAACAGAGCCAAGGTGTCTGTTATGATGAGGAAAGTCTCTTTGCAAACAGAGGAACCCAATGATTAGAGCTGGGGCCATGTCAACTTCCTTTTTTTTTTTTATCTCCCCTGCTGCTAGTCTGATGGTCTCATGAACTAAACTATCAGGGAGGCAGTGATGGAGGCTGTGGGTTGATCATGAATTCAACCAAATGGTCTTTCCTTCTCAGGCAGACCTGGCTGGGTCTTATGGCTGCTGAGGTCACCAGCAGTAGAAACTAGTAGCTTTGAGATTGAGATGAGAGCTGCTAACCGAGAATTATATTTGATCCTGAAGTTGTTCAGGGCTCTCGCTTGTTGTGAAAATTACTTTAACTATGTAAAGATGTGTTACATTTGTTTATGCAGAATTTGTTTAATTATGAAAAGATGTGTTGCTGTTTCACCTTGCCTGCCTAAGGCACCTGATTGGTCTAATAAACTAAATGGCCTGTAGCTAGGTGGGGGAGGCATAGGCAAAGCTGGTGGGCAGAGATAATAAGTAGGAGGAGAAATCTAGGCTCAAGAGAAGAAAGGGATGAAGGGGGAAAAAACGAAGGAGAAAGAGAGGGACACGCTCAGGGCAGGGCAGGCAGCTGCTAGCCAGCAGACGTGGAGAAGCAGAGAGAGTAAGATATACAGAAGGAAAGAAAAGTCAAAAGCCCCAAGGCAAACGTAGATGAAGAGAAACAGGTTAAATGATGATGTGGGAGTGTCATATATCAATCTGTTGATTTCATTGGTTAAGCAATAAAGAAACTCCTTGGCCCTGATAGGTTAAAACATAGGTGGGAGGAGTAAACAGAATAGGATGCTGGGAGAAAGAGGAAGTGAGCTCAGACCCGACAGCTCTGCTGTCTGGAGCAGAGACGCCAGGCTCCGCTCTCCCAGGCAGCTCCGACCCAGGATGGACGTAGGCTAGAATCTTCCCAGTAAGCGCACCTTGGGGTGCTTACACACATTATTAGAAATGGGCTAGTCCAGGTGCGAGAATTAGCCTAGAAGAGGCTAGATAGAAATGTGCCAAGCAGTGCTTAAATGAATACAGTTTGTGTGTTGTTATTTCGGGCATAAGCTAGCCAGACGACCAGGAGTCAGGGTGCTGGGGACACAGCCCCGCCGCTCCTATTACTACAAAATGAAGTTAAAAGAGTGAACCAGAAACGAGCCTAAGCTCGGCAGGCATTTATCACCAATAAGAAGTCTCCTTGTTATGATTTGGGAGCTGGTTAGTGACTCAGAAGAAAACGCCTGATGCACTTGCCTGGTGCACTAAGATTTCAAGCAGGCCCAGGGGTGTCTATTGGCTCCTGTTGTGTGAAGAGACTCTGTTCTGGTGAGAGCTGGGTCTGACTTGGAACTATCAGGTCCTAGGAGTGAACCTAGTGCCTTGCTTGTGTCTTTTGCTCAGGGTCTGATAGTTCTGTGGAAAAGTCCAAGTAAGTGTAGTGTCCACTGAGAGTCACTGCATGTTATTGCTAAAACAGAACCTACAGATATGGCTCAAACAGAACCCAAAATAGAAGGGATCATGCCTGTAATTCCAGTCCTTGGGAGGCTAAGGTAGGAGGCTTGCCATGAGTTCAAGGCTAGGCTGGGCTATCGAGACAAGATCTCAATAAAACAAAACAACAAAGAAAAGAACGTTGAATCAAAGCGGAGACAGAGCCCATGGTGGAGCTCAGCATTGGCGTGAACAAAGTTGTCAGGAGTCCTGTTCAACTGCTAAGAACTGAGGTTGGGGAGGTTAGAGCTCTGACTGCTCCTGCAGAGGACCCAGGTTCAATTCCCAGCACCTGCATGGTGGCTTATAGACATCTGTAATTCCAGCTTCAGGGAACCTGACATCCTTTTCTGAACTCAGCTACTGCATTTCCCATCTTGCACAGACATGCAAGCGAAACCCTCACGCACAACGCAAGATGAAATACAAGGGTGAACTTCACTTTGACAGATGGAGGGAGACAGTACAGCAGAGGGTAACTGGCCTCATTGGGAACAAGGTTCCCTGGAAGTTTCTGACTGGAATGTGTAGATGAATGTTTCTGTCACTGACTGAGTTGGTGGAGACGAGAGGTAGAAACCGATTTGAGAGAAAAAGTGTTTAAGGTGTGCTGAGCAGGAGATGCTCTCCGCCGAGCAGAAATGGTGTCTGTGAAGCACTGGGAAACATGAATCTTTTTGAGTCAAGGATTCAACTAAGTGGTCTATGTTGAAAAAAAGGTGATTTGGAAGTTGTCAGGAAGCTAAGTAGAGACCAAGTTGAGTGTGGTGTCTCATACTTGTAGTCTTAGCACTTCAGAGACTAAGGCAGGAGGATGGCTGCCAGTTTGAAGTCAGCCTGGACTGTATGGTGAGCTTCAGCTCAGCCTGGTCTACAGAGTGAGGGCAAGTCTCAAAACAACAGTGACCAGAACAATGATGGCAGAATAAACCAACCAACCAACCACCAAGCAAGTAGAAATCACTGTCGAGAAGAATGAGAAAATTAGAAACTCCTTATAGGACTTTTCTGGTAAGCTTTTCCAACTTGACATAAGCCAGAGTCATCTGGGAAGAGGACCATCAATTGAGGAGTGCCCTCCATCAGATTAACCCATAGGTAAGTCTGTGCGGGCATCTTTCTCGGTTAGTGACTAGTGTGAGAAGGCCTAGCCCACGGTGGTGTTGCCACTCCTGGGCTGGTGGTCTTGGGAGGTCTGAGAAAGGTGGCTGAATGTGAGCCTAGCGAACAGGCCAGTAAGCAGTGTTTCTACACGGTGTCTGCTTCAGGCCCTGTCTTGACTTCCCTTCATGATAGTAAGCTGTAAGATGAAATGAATCCTATAGTTCCTAAGTTGCATTTGGCTATGATGTTTTTCATAGCGCTAGAAGGCACACTAGTCTGGGTTTGTTCCGAGACAGGACACACTTACTGGTTAGACTTCGTTGCAGACTTCTGGGTGCTCTGCGGCCCTTCTACACATACTTGCCTCTCAGCGCATCTCCTCGACACTCTCTGGTACAGCACATGGCATTCATTGAGGCAGAGACTGTGCGCCTCCCTGTGTGTGCATGGGAGGAGGCTAGGAGAACCAGAGGTAGAATCTCCTGAGCACGCTAGAGCCCCACCGATGAATTCTGTCCTTCCCAGGACTGACGTGTGACCCAACTTGTTCATTCTCACCCCCAGCTCCTCCCAGTCCCTCCCAAATAAACAACCCAGATGGTTGCCTTGTAATCTGCTTCGAGGTGAATCTACGTTAAGCCAGCTTTCTTGTTCATCCATTTGAAATGTACAAACTGCTTCTATCTTTTCTCTGATTCAGAAGACACCAAGGGCTAGAGACACCTGCAGAAAAAGTCCCTTCTCTGTGTGCCTGGAGTCAGGTGTAACAATAAGTGTATTTTGTATTTACTAATCTTCCCTTTGCAGGACTTCAAAGTGCTCCTTGTATGTTCCCCCTGGGCACATGCAGGGCCGGCATCTAACAGAGAAGTCAATTATATGAACTGTAAATTACATGAGATGAAGCTTCAAGGCCATTCTGTTTCTAGCTCCTCAGTGGCCTCGCCCTGTTCTCTGAGCTTCTGAGCACAGGTCCCTCTCTCCAACCATTCCTGTTCTCTCCAGTCTTCTTCCCATAGTTGCTCATCCTTAATCTCTCGGTTGAAGGGATAGTGAGTCCTATATTCATACGGCATTGTTTCCCCAGTGATGGAGGTGGGTCTTATATCTATCTGTTTATTTCATTGGTTAAATAAAGAAACTGCCTTGGCCCCGATAGAACAGAAAATTAAGTAGGCAGAGTAGACAGAACAGAATGCTGGGAGAAAGAAGCCGAGTCAGTCAGTTGCCATGATTCTCCTACTCCAGACAGATGCAGGTTAAGATCTTTCCTGGTAAGCCACCTTGTGGTGTTACAGAGATTATTAGAAGTGGGTTAGATCAATATGTAAGAGTTAGCCAATAAGAGGCTGGAACCAATGGGTTAGGCAGTGATTAAAAGAATACAGTTCCTGTGTAATTATTTCGGGTAAAGCTAGCCGTGTGGAGCTGGTTGGCCAGAAGCGGCCTGCTGCTCCTCACTACACCCCATAAATGTTGGCATTTTTAAAGGTTCACAAGAGCAGAGAAATCCCCCAGATGAAAGCCAGTAGTAACAAACCTTCAGTTGTGTGAGGGCTTTGGTCAAAGTCTCAGGCCCTTTGTTCTTCTGTATGACTTCCGGTTGACGGTGCTGGACTTTCAAGAGGGAGAATGGAGAAGGTTTGGGAAGCACCTGCCAGTCCTGTGTCAGAGACATTTAAAAAGCAAACCCAGGGAGCTGGAGAAAAGACTCAGTAAAGAGCCTATTGTGCAAGCATGAGGACCCTGGTTCTGATCCCAGTGCCCACTGCATGAGTCAGCATGGAGACCATTCTCCATAATCCTGGTGGGTGGGGAGACAGACAGGCGGCTCCCCAAGCTCCCTGACTAGCTAGCTGGTCAGCTCAGGGCTTGATGGGGGACCTTGTCTCAAAGAGTGAGCTGAAGGGGGATAGAAGAAGATACCCAGCGTTGGTGTGTCTTCTGACACACACACACACACACACACACACACACACACACACACACACACACACGGGGGGATAGAATCTAATTTGTTGGAATTTTGTGCAGCACATTCCCAACACTTGATTATCCAGTGAGTCAAATATATGTATTTCAATTAAGCTTCATAGAGAAGAGTGGTCCCATCCTTGTCTGCTCAAGTGTATCTCATGACTCTCTATGGGTATCTGAAACTGGAAGTTAGCATCAAATGCAATGTAGCCTTCCTTCCTTCCTTCCTTCCTTCCTTCCTTCCTTCCTTCCTTCCTTCCTTCCTTCCTTCCTTCCTTCCTTCCTCTCTCTCTCTTTGTCTATTTATTTATTGAGACAGGGTATCTCTCTCTCTCTGTCTATCTATCTATCTATCTATCTATCTATCTATCTATCTATCTATCTATTATCTATCTATCTATCTATCTATCTCTCTATCTCTCTATCTTCTATCTCTCGTGTATCACTATGTAGATCAGGCTGACCTTGGGACTCACAGAGATCCAACTGACAGATGATTTTTTTTCTAAATCCATACCCAAATGATGTGCCTTTTCCATGTTAATTAGGCATTAAATGTGCACCGTGGCTGTGCCTTTGGCAGTCTGAGGCGTGATGGCAAAACTACCATGAATCTCTTTTTCTTCGCAGATTTGTTAAGTCATCGTCTGTCCATCTTACTCAAGAGCTTTTACCTTTTCCACTAAGCGAGGCCCTGCCCAACTTACCCCAAGCATGTCTGAACTGCCTACCACTCTCTCTGTGCTCCGGGGCCATGATCACTAGGATGCGGGTACCACCACAGCTGGTCTGCTCACCAAGGTGGTCACTGGGAGACTAAAGGCAGGCAGGACCTCATCACAGATGCTGCTGAACACCCACGAACTGTTTACCTCCGGAATGTTCTATCTACTGTCTTTGGACTGTGGCTGACCACTGAGGCTGGGGAGGGTGTGGTCAGGAAGAAGTGTGCACACGGCAGGGAAGCGTGCAGAGCATAAAGGAGATGCACAGGCTGGGGATGGTGCATGTCTTCACAGAGCTTTTGAACGGGATTTTCACTTCAGGTCTTAGCTGAGGAATTATGATATCTCATTTTTAAATGGGCCCCAAAGTCTGTCTGTAAGATATAGGGCTTGGGGTCTGCTGGGAGTGAGGATGCTCTACCTGGAATAAGGGAGACACTCTGCTTCCTCTTAGGAGGGCTTCCAATGGCATGTCTGGCCCTGGATTTTGAAGTTATGTTTCTTTAAAAAAAAAAAAAACAAAAAACCAAGTATTGGGCATGTGTGTGTGGTTAAGTCTAAACTCAGAAGAGAAGAATGTAAAAAGCACAAAAGCTCAAAGACCCTTCCTTCTGCAGCTTCTTTTTAAAGGTAGCGGGCAGAGGTAGGAACATTCTCCTCAAATGTCTCCATTAAAAATATACTACCAATGGCATTGAGTCAGCAGGGGTGACATGTGTTTGTAATACCAGCGCTTCGGAGACAGGGAGCATCAGAAGTTCAAGCTCATCTTCAGCTACAGAGTGAGTCTGAAACCAGCCTAGGTGACCTGAGCTTGTCTCAGTAGAGGAAAGGGGCCAAAGAGATGGCTTAGTGGGTAATGTGCTTGCCACGGAAGCCAAGTACCTACACCTGATGTTGTCTTACACACGTGAGCATAGCACATGCGTGCGTGTGCACACGTGCACGTACACACGCACACGCACAGAGAGAGAGAGAGACAGACAGAGACAGAGACAGAGACAGAGAGAGAAGATGGTGTGATAGTGCAGGCCTTAATTCCAGCTCCCAAGAGGCAGAGACAGGCAGATCTTTGTGAGTTCAAGAGAGCCCTGGTCTCCATAGAGAATTCTAAGACAGATGGGGCCACATAGAGAGATCCTGTCTCAAAAACAAACAAACAAGCACACAACAAACAACAGAAAGATAAACAGAAGGCAAGGGGGATTCTGACTGAAGTACAGCAAGACTGACTGTCTCCTCACCCCTCTGCACATGGGCAGTATTGAGTGTAGACACAGACGATTGTGCCTGCAGCTTGGTTCACACAAGCAGCTCACTTCAAACCCACGTGGGAATTCCCCTGCCTAGGGAAGCTGTCTGTTCAGGGCTCGGGGAACCTTGGTGTTCAAGGAAATGGCTCAGACCTGGAACAAATACCTGGTTTGTCTTATCTAGGGCCTCCCAAATATTCCCAGCTGGAGATTCATTAGCAAAGTGTTTAAAGACCCACAAAGCGGTCACCCCATGCCAGGGCTTTCTCTACCCTCAGACCTTCCTCGACCAAACCGAATCAAATCCTAAGGAAAAAGAAGCACCCCCCCCCCCACTGTAGTGACCATAATGACTCTTTCCATAAAGACATCCAGATGTTTAATTTTTTTTTTCCAGAAGAAATTTTAACAAAACCAAAACAAAAGTAACTGAGAAAGGATCATTTTTCCATTGACTTTTTAACCCAAGTGCGGCTGGTTGGGTCAGCTGAAACCACAGATACAGTTCCCTGACCGCACATCCTCTGTCTCGGGGCCCCTTCTCTGACACAGGTGCCTTCTGCTCCACACTGCTGCTTGCTGGGCACTCACAGCCTTGGCACTGACTGGCAAGGAGTTTCGAAGGGCTGTTGAATCGCCAGACTTTCTCTCCAGCCCCTGGGCCTGGTCATGTGTACAAGCAGCTTCCATCAGTGCTTTCCTGTCAGCGAGGAAATCCCCTCAGCCGATGCCTGCAGACGGGAAAGCAGCGTCAGAGGGAATGGGTGTCAGACAGGCGTGGAGCCATTCGTTTTGTGAGAGCGAAGGACAGGACCGTTCCGGGCAGACTGAGAACTCACTAGCTTTACTGACTAGAGCGGGAAGCAGGCGTTTAAAATAGCGCCGGCCAGTCATAAAGCCATGCTAGGCCTTGTTTATTCCTCTCTGAAATCCCCAAAGCCCGAGTTTGGGAGGAGTGCCTCCTCTAGAAGTTTCTAAATATCTTCTGATCCTCACTAAGACAACGTTCTATGGAGACAGTGGAGGCGACAGGCCCCTCTGCGAGCAGGGGATGCTTGAACGCCTACCTGGGCCTCCCCACCTTGGTCACGCACCACTGAAGTGAGGTCCCTGTGTGTGTCCATCCCATGGCTTGTTTGGTTAATGCACTGGCTCGTAACTAAAATGCCAGTTTAACCACCAGTTTGTTTTGCTGGTGTTTGGTTTATACATAAACATGAGTGGGGAAGGACCAACTTTTTTTTTTAAGTACAAATTTTATTTTTATTATGGCTGCTTTGCTTTTTGTTTCAAAGGGATGGCAGGGGACCACAGCTGTACTCAGCCCAGCTGGAAGGCCCCAGATTTTGAACTTCAGTTTCTTAAAAAGGGGCTGTGTGTTGAACATTCAAGCGGTGTTAACCATCTCTATTGTATTTTCCCTGAAGCTCCCTGTGGAGGAGAATCCAAGACCACCTCCAGAAGGAGAATCCAAGACCACCTCCAGGAGGAGAATCCAAGACCACCTCCAGGAGGAGAATCCAAGACCACCTCCAGGAGGAGAATCCAAAACCACCTCCAGGAGGAGAATCCAAGACCACCTCCAGGAGGAGAATCCAAAACCACCTCCAGCTCAGACAGTTGGGGAAGGTGGGGCTGAAGAGCAGGCAGGAGCGGTTTAGACTAGGGAGCTGCAGGAGGAGCTGAGTCGTGTCTCTGTCCATTTCATAAGATTGCAACAGAACACCCTGGGCTGAGCAAGTTATAAACAATAGAAATTTACTCAGCTCGCGGCGATAGAGGACAGCGGTCAGGACTCAGTTCCCTTGTTTGCTGCTCTCTTGGTTCCAGGGGTTGAACTCAGGTTGTTGGCCCTGGTGTCAAGTGCCTTTACCTGCCGAGTCACCTTACTGTCCTCTGAAATGGTATTTTCTTTCATTTGGTTCTTTTTTGGTATAGCTATTTATTGATGGGTTTTCTTGGTGTCATGGTGTAAAGGAAGGCAGCATGGCTCAGGTCTCTTTCCTTATAAAGCCCCTAATCTCATCATGAGGGCCTCTCCTCTAGATACTATTAAACTGTCAGTGGGGATTTTGGGGTTCAGTGTCTAGCCCATCAACTTTTGTGGGGCTCCTGCAGATCCTGCGACTCTGTCCAGGCTGGACTGGCTCTTCATGTCACGTCTGTCAACGCAGAGTGGAACATCCTGAAATTCCGGTGCACATAAAACAAACACAAGATAATGTCAATGATTTTTAGGTCTTAGGAAAAAAACTAAGAACATATTACTTCCTGAGAACATTTTATCTGTTTTACAAAGATGAGATGCAAAAATCTAACAAAGGTAAAGTCCCCCATGTGGACCTGGAACCAAATGTAAGCTGTCTCTCCTTGAAGAGGAGCTCCCACGGTGCCGTTCCGTCTTCTAAGTGAGTGGAGCAAACGTTAGTCCTTCCTAGCTGGGAAGCGTATGAGCCAGCATAGTGACCAGCGTGAGATTATATTCATGAGGGTATAGTAGCAGTGTGCATGCCTTGGTGGTAGCCAACAGTTCTCTACGCGACAAGAGGGGAATCATGCCTGGAGCTGGAAACACAGCCAACTTCCAAAGTGGCTACGTGGTCCCAAGACCCAACGGATGCATCTCAAACACAGCTCCTGTACCTGAGGCTCAGGGACCATAGTGGAGAGAGGTGTGGGAAGACTGTAAAGATACAGCAAGAAGAACAGGAACTCTGATGTGAGGTTTTTGTCTCTTAGAAATGCCAGGAAAGCTACACCCATGAAGTCTCATCCATACAGCCACCTAAGCAAGACCTGAACAATGATGACACCGGTGGACACGCTCACAGGGAAGGGAAACATCTCATGAAGCCTCAGCTCAACACAAAGAACTATGGGCAACTAAGGAATGCTGGAAACAGGAAAAATAGTCTTCCCCAGGGAAGAGCCTCCAAATGGTTTTCCAATATCAAGTGGTCAGCCCTCCCTGAAGTCATATACATGAAAGTAACATTATACAGACTGAATAGGTTGAATTTCTATATTTACACACATACACACACACTAACAACTATTAAAGAAATTAAAGTAATATATATAAATTAAAGGATATATAAATATATTAAAGTCCATATATATCTATATGTGTGTGTGTCATAAATTTAAGAAAGAGCCAGGGGGAGGGTGCATGGAAAGGATTGGAGAGAGGAAAGAGAATGAGGAAATGATGTAATTATATTTTAACTGCAAAAAAACCCGTTTTTTAAAAATGTGAGGTATGTTTAAGAGGCATTGAATTCTTTTCCTTAGTTTGTGTTTATTTAAATGATACATACTATATTTAAATTACTTACACATTTAAGTTATATATAAATATAAACATATATTTAATACACACACACATATATTTTAGATCACTTGAAGCCCTGGCTGGCTGGAAACTCACCAATCTGCCCTTAGATTTACAGAGAATCTCCTCTCTTTGCGTCTTCTGGAGTTGAGGATGTGCCCCACCAGGCTGGTTTAAAATGCTTGCATCATTTTTATCTCGTGGGTTCACAGCCGTGTTCTTTGCACTTGACAGACAAGTGCTATACCATGGTTGCAACTCCATCCTTTATGCCACCCTTCATGAAACTAAAATCCAGCGTGCTCTGGGGTGAAGGCGGCCATTCTGCAGCAAAACTCGGTCTGTGAAGACTTACTTGATTCCGATGAAATGATCAGAACTTTTTGGAAGATTAGTTTTTCCGAAATGACTTTTATTGTTTCTTCTAAGAAAACAGGAACTCTAGTTTCCTCTGGTCCAAGGGCAGCCATTTCTTTTTTCTCCTCCCCTTCCCCTTCCTGCTCTCCTTCCCCCCTTTCATGCTCCCCGCTTTTTCTTGAAATATTAAATTTAAATATACTATTTTAAGATTGATACTTAAAAGCATAAAATTACATATTTATAGGGTAATGGGTGATGTTTCAAGTCTAGGATGTTTTTTTTTTTAATTTCTTTCAACTTTATTTTCGCGTGTGCACGTATGATATGTGTGTGAGTGTGCTGTCCCACATGGAACTCAGGAAACAACCTTCTGGAGTCATTCTCCCTGTCTCCCTTTATGTGGGTTCCAGGATTGAATGCAGGTCTTCAAGCTTGCTGGGTAAGTGCCCTGCCCACTGAGTTACCTCACTGGCTCCAAGTCCAGGCTTTCTCTTGATTATAGGTTCTCTGCATGAATTAAGGATGGGTTTTAATCCCAGGTGTGACATTTTCTGAAGAAGGCAAGACTGAGAAAGGCTTTCCTAGTGGGTTCCCCATTTGAAGGGAGAAACCTACGTGCACAGGAATAATTTGAAAACCACAGAGTTTGGACTGGAACAGCTCTAAAATAGAATAGACAACCGAATTAAGAAGTACCATGAGCTGGTGAGGTGGCAATGGTAGAAGCATTTCATGGGGTGGTAGTGGTTTGGGGTGTGGTCCTATGGGGTGCAGCTCAGTGCCTCAATTTGATACGAGGACTTTAAAAGTTATTTCTAGGAAAGCAGATCAGAAACTTGATCAGGCAAGAGTAAGAGAAGATGAGAAGAGTGATCAGGATAGAAAGATGGGGGCAAGGAAGAGGGGATCCCTTGGAAGAAAAGCAGGTCACAGGAGGCAGTCTTCTGGTAGAAGACTGGCCAGGTTTCCTATTAACATGAGGAGCGGGTCCTCTCGGCTAGCTTACACCTGAAATAACCACACAGAAACTGTATTCATTAAATCACTGCTTGATCCATTAGCTCTAGTTTCTTATTGGCTAATTCTTACATCTTAATTTAACCCACTTTTATTAATCTGTGTATCACCACGTGACTATGGCTTACCAGCAAGATTCTAACCAGCGTCCATCTCAGGCAGAAGATCCATGGTGTCTCCCACTCTGCTCTTCTTCCCAGCATTCAGTTCTGTCTTCCCCACCTACCTGGTAAGGACACCCACCAAAGTTCTGTCCCCTCAGGCAGTTTCTGTGTGTGTGATCTAGACTTGCCGACTCTAGGCAGTTTGCAATGCAGATCCCTAGAATGTGCTCGCTCTTCTACTCAGCGGAGAGCTCATATGTCTGGGTTTTTGTTTCTCCTCATTTTCTCCTCCTGCAGCCTCTGGCAACCGCCATCCTATTCTGGATCTGCTAGTTTTACTGATTTTTTAAAAGGCATTTTATTTTTATTTATGTGTACAGTGTTTGCCAGCACGTATTTATGGTATGTGCTCTATGCTCATGCAGTACCCTCAGAGGCCAGAAGAGGGCATCAAATCTCCTGGAACTACATTTACTGGTGGTTGTGAGCTGCCATGTGGGAGCTGAGAACCAAATCTGGGTCCTCTGCATGAGCAGCTCGTGTTTTTGACTGCTGAGCCATCTCTCCAGGCCTCATTTGATCTTTATAGAGAGTTTTCTCTCCATTGCAGATTATGAACTCTGTCAGGCTATGAGACACATCAGTGGTAATCCAGATAGCATTTTGCTAACCACCAGCAGCTGACTAAACCTCAAAGGTGGAGCTTGGAGGTGCTGACTCATGGGTGCATTTATGAGTTTTTATATTTGCAGAAATATTTTCTGATATGAACATATTAATTTTGAATTGTTTTACCTACCAGTAGCATTAATAGGAGTCTAATTCTGACTGTACTATGTACATTTTACCTTAGTTTTACCTTATTACTAAGATTACTTTATTGTTAGTTTAAATTTGAATGTCTCTACTGTTTTCAGATTACAAAAAATTTTAATCATTATAAAAAACTTCACACTAAAAGTGTGTTATTTGAAGCATCTTTGCTATTATTTTAAACATCAGGTAATTACAGATTGGGCCAACCCACACAGCACTTATATGGCAGGCTTTGGCTAAAGCAGGGATAGGAAGCAGCCTCGCCTGTGGACCAGGACTGGCTTTGCCCGGTCTTTGATGCACAGCTGCTTCTGCAGGACTAGAGGGGGGTGGAACTTGGGATGGGGGTAGGAGGACAGTCTTTACCACCTTTACAGGGTGAGTCTGACCCCCTGGGGAACCTGCAGTGTCTACGGGAAAGAGTACCAGGATGTGATAAGACGTACTTAGAGGAAATGACCCACTGCTGGCAGCTGGGTGTGCCTGGCACACTAGACAAGTGTGTGAATACATGGTTGAGTGAATGTTTTTATACCTTGGTTTTGCACGGCCCAGTGTGACTTCACGCTCACCCTCCAGCCGAGAATGACTTGAACTTCTGATCTACTCTCTCTACCTCTTGGTGGCATCACAGGCGAGGGCCACCCTGACTGGATTTATGTCATTGCCAGGGTTGCAGCCCAGGGCTCTGTGCATGCTGAACACCCGGCCAACTGAGCTACATCTTCAGCCTGACTGTCATGCTGGGGGATTGTACTGTGTACCTGGGATGTGGTGTGTGTACATCTAGACACGTGTGGCAGTTTTTAAAAGTTATTTTATGTGTATGGGTGTTTTTGCCTACGTGTGTGTGCATGTGTGTGTATACCACATGTGTGTCTGTTACCCAGTGGAGCCTGAAGAGAACATCAGGTCCCTGGGACTTGAGTTACAGCTTGGGTACTGAGAATCGAACCCAGGTTCTCTGGAAAAGCAGCCAGTGCTCTTAAATGCTGAGCCATCTCTCCAGCTCTGGCCAGTTTATCTTTTAAGAGACAAGTTAGAATTCACAGTGAATTCTTGTTTAAAAATGACTCTGGAGGGTTCTGGCATGCAACTGTCATTAGGTATGCGCGCGCGCACAAACACACACACACAGAGAACACGTTTTCAGGATTCTTCAGAACATCACGAAGTTAGGGGCTGCATTTGTTTCCCGAGTTATCCACAGAAGGCTCGGTCTGAGCATCCACACTGTCTACCGCACTTCCTATAGAATCCCAGAGGACTTGTTAGAGAGAAGGCATCGAAGAGAGTCCTCTGGAAGCAGCTGGGAGTCCCTCTCCAGCTTAGTGATTTAAGATTCTATTTTTTTTTTCTGCATCTGTTTGCTTTACTTGAAGCCAATTTGTGTTGGTCAGAGAAACCTAAGTATAGCACGGGAGGAAACGCTGCGAAGGCAGAGGAAGGAAGGCTCTGGGCTAGGTCATGGGGATAATAACTGAGGAAAACAGAAGTTCCTCTGCCTCTGGGGTAAAGACAAGGTAGAAGTGTAGAGGCCAGAGGGTAGAGGTGGGAGAGGACTGGCCTCTGCCATCATCCGAATACTGCCCAGTTCCTTCAGTGTTGGCTGTGATGGAACTGCAGGCCAGAGTGGTGCGGCCTGAGGCCGCCAGTCTCCAGGAAGCTTCTCACCAGCAGGTGGGGTGGGATGATGAGAGCCAAACTCACCGGATGTTGATCTCCAGTGTGTGGATGAAGGCCGCGTTACAGAGGGATTTTGCTCAGCTGAATCCGTCTCTCTCCATCCTGTTATCATCCTTTGGCATTTTGTAGAGGGCAGATTTCTGCCAGAAAATAAGTTTTATGTTACTTGGTTTATTGATTTATTTTGGGATTCCCAGTTATTAAATGACTTCCTCTTCCTCTTTGGTCAATGTCAAGGTGAACGCGTGAGTTGGAGTCTGTCTCATCATTCCCCAGAGAGTCCAGCTGATGTCTGGGAGAGTCCAGGGCAATGCACTGATGGAGACAATGAGGAAGCTATTTCCCAGTGGAGAGGGCTTTGGAGAGCAGATGGGGCCAAGAGACAGAGACGGAAGGCAGACAGACATGGGGTGGAGGTGGGGACAATGAATGGATTGTAGAGGAACTGATCTCCAATGGCTCATCTACGTGACCACTTGTTTCTGCTTGTGAGCTAGCGGGGATTTCACTTGTTCCAATCAAGTTGGCTTTTATAATTACGTCCTCAGTCATCTGGGTGAGAGAGTAAAGATTTCTTCAAAATATGGAAGGGCTCTGATAGGCAGCCAGGAGGCTGAAGGTTAGAAACTCCTTTCTTGACACACGGTTACACCTGAAACACCAGAGCTTGAGCCACAAATGCCGGAGAGCGAAGAGGCGCTGACCTTTCAAGTTTGTGCTTTAGTCAGAAAGGGATCTGTTTGAGAAGATGGTGGATTCATAACTCTAGGCCTGGCCTTCCCTGCCATCAGAGGCTGTCAATCATTCCAAAGTTTAGTGCCACCCCTCTGGTCAGACGGGGAGTGCCATCTCTCCGAGATCCAAGGCATTGGTGCGTGTCTGCTTGCTATCACCTGTATTCTCCCTCCATCCTCCTTTCTCTGCAGCTGTGCACACAGTGCCCACGCTGGGGTCTTTCATTTCTCTGGGATGGAAGGCTAACAGGGCAAGGCACCCTTTCATATATATACAGTAGCCCTCTCATAATGCAAGGCACAAATGCTACAGAACATTTTTATGCTACAGAATCTAAGGTGTCCTGCTCTCTTCCCTGTCCCCTGCCATCTCCCACACAGCAGTAACATGTCTGTACTATGTACGCATGGGCACCTGACACCCTGAGTTTACCTGATGGTCAGCATGGTCTGTTGTGTGTACATGTGCTCCATGTGTACAGGCAAGAGTGACAGGGGTGCTGTCCCCAATTACCATCCACCTCTATTATTTATTATTTATTTATTTTACCTTTCTGAGACAGGGTCACGTACTGAACCTGAAGCTTGCTGATTCAGCTAGGTTGACTGGCCAGCAACCCTCCTGGAGTCTCTACCTCTAATTCCCCAGCTCTGGGATTAAAGGCTTGTCACAGTGTATCATCTTTTCTTTGAAAGTTTGTATCAGTCATGACCACATTTACTCCTCATTACCGTCCTCAAACGCCCCGCTGGGCCCCGTCACATCTTCCTCTCAACTTCACTCCTACTTTTATATTTATTGGCTCCGGGGGTCTAATTATGGCCGCTCAAGTGCACCTGAGTCTGGGGTCATCCACGCGGCATTGGGACCCACCAGTAACCTCGCTCCTAAGGAAAGCTCTTTTCCCCAGCAACCATCAACTGCCAAGAGCTCCTCAGTTAGGGTTGGAGTCTGTGGGAGCTGAGAATGCAGGCCATGGCCCACATTTGTCCGACAGTTGGAGTAGCTGTGAGACTAACTGGGGCATCTGGCAGCTTCCGACACAGGAGGAGGTCGCCTAGCTCCTTTGAGAGTGAAGCAAACCAGTGCTGTCCTGAAAGTGGTCAGGTCATGCTAATGTGGTTCTGCTCCTTCTGTTTTAACTATGAGGTCACCTGGGGAAGAGGGGGACATAAGAAAACTGTGACTTAAGTCATTCCCCACCCCCACCTAGGAAAAGAATGCTAATGAAGCTTCTGTTACCTCCCCCTCAGTTTATGTAGATAAAAAAGCTGTTTGAAAAATAAATGTGGGCATTTTCGGGATCTGAATAATCCCTGAAACTCCCTCCTATACTGTTGTGTGAATTGTGTCTTCGTCCCCCCATTCCACTGCACCTCTATGCTGGTAAGAAATGATTTACATTGGGGCTGGTCCCCGACAGGGGTCCTGGGAGCCTGGGAGCCTTATCCGTGCTGGAATTTTAGTTGGCTTGCTATTGCTCAGATCTTGTGTAGGTGATCATGTGGCTATGAGTTCATGTATGCAGCAGCTATGTCCATATCCTGAAGGCAGGATATCAGGGCCTTCCTCCCCATCCTCCAGCTCTGACATTGATGTGGGAGGTCCTTCTATCTATGTGCTGTTTTTACTGGACAATGAATGAAGCTGTTTTGGCCAATGGCTTAACAGAGTAAAGCTAGGCGGGAAATCCAGAGATATACAGAGTAGGCAGAGTCAGACAGTCACCATTGAACTGCTGAAGGAGAAAGACCTGGAAACTTTCCGGTAAGCCACAACCTCGTGGCAATATACAGATTAATAGAAATGGGTTAATTCAAGGTGTAAGAGCTAGCTAGAAATATGCCTGAGTCACTGGCCGAACAGTGTTGTAATTAATATAGTTTTCTGTGTGATTCAGGTCTGAGTGGTAGTCTCTGTTTTACATGACATTCTTTTGTCCCATCTTCCTTGGGAAGGGAGCGGGTTTGATACAAATATGCCGGCCACAGTGAGTGGTCATTGTTGTTATTCTCAGCACTTTGAACAGCGAAGCAGATCTACATTAGCCCACTGCAGTCAGACGTTCCTCTGACCAAGCTTGGGAGCGGTGCAAATTTATAGCTACAAACAACTATTTAGAAGGTAGTTCAGCAACATTAATATCTAGAAAACCAGCATCAATATGATCTCCTGTAGGGCCTGTGACTTCCACAGCCATGGATTTTGACCATGTTTACAGTACCAGGCATGAATTCCCTCCCGTGAGTAGTCGGTCACTCCAGAAACAGCCTTGCCATCACCACACCAGTGGGTGCATCCTGCTTAACGTGTTGGTTCTGTAGATATGGGGCCCGGCATTGGATAAGACTCCTGATGTCTTTTCTCTGCCAGTAGACTCCTTAGTGCCTTCCAGCTAGCCATCAGGGAGAGTTTCCTGGCCAGTGAAAGTGAAGACTGGTTTCTCTGTGTCCTGTAGGCAAAGTTTGTGGTGTCTTCAGCAACAGGTTCTTACCGTATAGTTTTGGTGGAGACCAAGAGCAATGATAATAGCTTGTATTGTTTTGGAGGTCTCTCTGACAATAGCTGTTTTACATGGTTTTAGGGATCAAACTCGGGTTCTATCTGAGTCTCCCTTTCAGCCCCTAGCATAACTTTTTATTTATTTATTTTAACAGTAAGTGTGTTTTGAGGCATAAAGCTATACACATCAGAGCACACGTATGTAACAGCAAGCAGCTCTTCTAAGGATGAATAAAAAATGTAAATCTTGGGGCTGGAGGGCTGGCTCAACCATTAAGAATACTTGGGGTTCTTGCAGAGGACCCTGGTTTGGAGCCCAGCACCCACCTGGCTGCTGGAAACTGTGATTCCAGTTCCAGGGCATCTGACACTTGCTTCCAGCCTCCATGCGTACCATGCGCACATGCTCAAACCCAGGAAAGAAGAATAAATGAAATCCAGGAAGGCTTTCCTGAGGCTTGTGAGGTTCAGGAACTAGAACAGGGAAAAGATAGGAAGAAGCTGAAGATATGAAGATTTCCACCCTTCCCGTTATAGAAAGTTAGCAAAGGAGACAGGTTTAGTGTCTCTTCTCTGCCACGTGGCTAAGCTCAACCTCCCATCTTTTACAAGCAAGTGTCTCCTAGACAAAAACAAGAAAACCCACTTTTCATGGTTTGTTCATTATTTTTTTACACTGGAAACATTAAAACTCTGGTTTAAACTACTTAAACACATTTGGAATCGGGATTCTTGGAAGAAACAGTCAGGATACCAACACACAGTCAGCAAAGAAGGCGGAACATTCAGTACTGGGGAGGAAAAAGTAGAGGATGGACTAGGCTGTGAGGGATGGGAGCCTGGCTGGGCAGTGTGTTCTCCTGAGAGAGTTTATCTGGGTGGTGTGTTCTCCTGAGAGAGCTCAGCTGGGTGGTGTGCTCTCCTGAGAGAGTTCATCTGGGTGGTGTGCTCTCCTGAGAGAGTTTATCTGGGTGGTGTACTCTCCTGAGAGTTCATCTGGGTGGTGTGCTCTCCGGAGAGAGCTCAGCTGGGTGGTGTGCTCTCCTGAGAGAGCTCAGCGGGGTGGTGTACTCTCCTGAGAGTTCAGCTGGGTGGTGTGCTCTCCTGAGAGAGCTCAGCTGGGTGGTGTGTTCTCCTGAGAGAGTTCATCTGGGTGGTGTGCTCTCCTGAGAGAGTTCATCTGGGTGGTGTGCTCTCCTGAGAGAGTTCAGCTGGATTGTGGGCTCTCTTGAGACATTGCAGACTCACTTGCAGCACAGAGAGAAGAACCAGTCTCATCTTTATGAGAAAAGTGAAGAAATTTGATGTGGAAGACACTTCAAGAGGAAGAGAGGAAAAAGTGATTGACAAACTTCCAGTTTAGGTGGACTGTCTTTGAAATTTCCTGCTTCGTGGAAAAGCCTGCTCAATTACAGGCCTGTAGGCTGAAGATGGATGCCCCAATGGTACAGAAGAACTTTGGGTGACTGTCCAGGCAGCAAGATGTCTCTATCAGTTTTAGAGTTTTGGAAGTTGCTTACAATGTACTTCCTGCTTACTTAGGTAATATCATATCCTTCTGGAGTCTTGATGAAGTTGAAAATAGATAGTTATAGTTTTACTTAGTTATGATAAAAGATAAAGTAGATCTAAATATTGTAACTGTAATTCTTGTTGATAACTCTTGTTTTTATGTAATTTTACTATGTTTAAGTTAAAACCTTCCTTTTTATTTAAACAGAAAAGGGGAGGTGATGTGGGATTCCCTTCTGTGTGCTGTGATTACCATTAATGAGTAAGGAAACTGCTTTGGACCTATAGCAGGGCAGAACTTAGGTAGTCAGGGAAAGCTGTATGCTGGTAGGAGGAAGGCAGAGTTGGAGAGACACCATGGAGCCACCCGTGGAGATAAATGTGTTGAAACTTTGCTGGTAGGCCATGACCTCATGGTGATATATAGATTTATAGAAATGGGTTAAATTAATATGTAAGAGTTAGCCAATAAGAAGCTAGAGCTAGTGTGCCAAGCAGTGATTTAATTAATACAGTTTCTGTGTGATTATTTTGGGTCTAAGCTAGCTGGGCAGCCAGGAACCAACAAGCAGCCCTCCACACTACAGGGATTTCTAGCGAAGGCTGGTGACTGATTTTTTTTTAATTCAAAAATGTTATTATCAGTTTTTGAGACAGGCTCTCAGTATGAAGCTCAGGCTGGCATGGGCATTGTAAATTTCCTGCCTCACTTTCTCGTGTGCTGTGGTGACAGGCAGGGATCACAATGGTCAGTCAGTTTTTCTAACTAATATCATTCTTGGGCCCTGTGTGCCGCCATGTATAGCTCATCTACCTGATATATTCTTTCTGTCCTTCTTTCTGCCCTACTTTCTGTGCCCCATATATGTTGTGGGAATGGCAGGGCTGCGTTCTGGCAGCCCTGGCTCCCACATGGCAGGCTTATGCCCAAAATAATTACACGGAAACTGTATTCTATTAAACACTGCCTGGCCCGGCTGTTCCAGCTTCTTATTGGCTAGCTCTTACATATTGTTCTAATCCATTTCTAATATTCTGTGTAGCCCACGAGGTGGCTTACCAGGGAGGATCTTAACCTGCGTCTGTCTGGAGCGGGAGAATCATGGCGACTCCCTGATTCAGCTTCTTTTTCCCAGCATTCTCTTCTGTCTACTCCGCCTACCTAATTTTCTGTCCTATGAGGGCCGAGGCAGTTTCTTTATTATTAACCAATGAAAGCAACAGATAAGATACAAGACCCACCTCCATCACATATATTATTTAAGTTTCTGCTACCGGTACAACCTGGGTAGGTGCAGGGGACACAGTTATGAATGAACAGAAACACACTTTAGAAACTTGAAGTCTGCTCTCTTGGATTTGGTTTTGACATCTATCAGTCCTTACAGATATTTCACAAATGCCTGCTGTGTAGAATTCTAATTCTTTTAGGACTAATCCTGTCTTATGTAGGTAGATTTTTCTGTCCTGTCTGCCAGCTCCAAAATAACTACACCAAGATTTCTTACTGATTACGAAAGCTCGGCCCATAGCTCAGGCTTGTTTCTAACTAGCTCTTACAACTTAACCAATTTCTGTTAATTTACTTTCTGCCTCATGGCTTTATTACTTTTACTCTGCCTGTGCTTCTTTCCTGCTTTCTCTGAGTCTTGTTGGCAACTCTTTATGACTCCACCCTTCTTCTTCCCATCATTCTCTCTGCCCCCCACATCCTGCCTAGTTATTGGCCGTTTAGCTTTGTATTAAACCAATTGCAGTGAAATATCTTCACACAGAGTAAAGGGATATTCCACAACAGTCGTATGTAGAGGATATGGCCAAAATAAATATTATGTAACACAGTAAATATTATAATAATGTCAATCAATCTCATCATTTTCCAACTTGAGCTGCAAGGAATCTCATACAGTATTAGGTACTGTCTTGTCAATTGAATAGGTATTTTATTTAGGATATAAATGTATATTCTAATAGATTTTCCTTTCAGCTAACATGGTCTGAGTGGTTTCTAAGTGTGGACTGAGGGAGCATGCTCACGTGTCTTTATCTTTAGGTTGCTGTTTCCAGGGGGTATGTTCTGAGAAGAGCCCCCCCCCCCATCCTGCAGGAATGAAAGCATAGTTTTTGTGCCAACACCCTGTCTATTTTAAATGATTGGAGTGGGGAAAACACTGTGTCCAAGACTGTAATTTTCCATATGACACCATCGTGTTGCAGTTACCATCCTGTGTGGAGCATTCTTGTGGTTCTGACTGGGAATCCTGCAGGGACGTTATTCTGAGACCCGTGAGAATGAGGACTCAGTTTGACAGACAAGCTGAGCATTTGAGGGAAGCCCCTCCCACTGAGTGCTTCCATAGGACTTCTCAGGGAGCCGGGTATTGGGGGGCAGTGGATGCTGAGGACTAAGGGTGGGGCGTGGATTCCATTCCAGATAAAATCCCACGCTGTGGTAAGGTCAGACATCCAGACTTCCATGCGATTAGTCTCTTGGAAAGATCATTTTGAATCTCCTATTTTGTCTTTTGGTATATGGTATAAGTGTCTCCTTTCAAAATTAAAATTTGATATCTTGGGACTACTACCAATTATGAGTTTTGATAAAAGTAGAAGTGGTTTTCTGAGCAGCAGTTTTTCAGATGGAGTTGGGTCCCTGTGAAAATTTACTTTCTGGATCCCAGCTGAGTGCTTTGATTATGGAGGTAACGATCTATTTAAAGCACACATACAGGGTCTGGGCTATAGCTCACTTGGTAGAATTTATGTCTTCCATGCTTGTAGCCCTGGTTCAAGGCCCAGCATTGCATAAACTGGGAGGGGTAGCACATAGCATCTTCCTCCAATCCTAGCATTCAGGAGAATGGGAAGTTCAAGGTCATCCTTAGCTGCATAGTAAGTGGTGGGCGCCTGGGATAACTGGGATAAGTAAGACACGATATCACACACACACACACACACACACACACACACACACACACACTGTGGTAATTTGAATGAGGTATCTTCCATAGTCCCGCGTTTGAAGAACTGGTCCTCAGCTGATAACCCTGTTTGAGGAGGCTTATGAGGTATGGTGCTGTTGGACGTTTGGCTGGAGGTGGGTTTTGAGCATTTAAAGGTTTCTGCTATTTGAGATGGTTCCCTCTGCTTTCTGTTTGCAGTTGGAGATATGACTTATCATTTGTTCCTGTCTGTCACCATGTCTCTCACCTGCTGCCACAATTCCCTACCATGATGGATTCTTATTCCTCTGAAACCATACCCAAGCAAACTGTTTCTTCTGTAGCTTCTGTAAGTCAAGGTATTTTATCACAGTAACAGAAAAGTAACACACACATGCACACACACACAGATACACACATACATATACACACAGAGACACAGACACACATAGATACACACAAAGGTATAGTATACAGACATACACAGAGACGCACAGACACATAGATACACACAGAGACATACATATACAGATGACACACAGATACACATAGACATATACACATGTAGAAATACAGACACATACATATATATATAGATATGCACACAGACACATACATAGATACACATAGACACACAGACATACACACAGATACACATACAGACATACACAGACATACACACAGATACACACAGACACACACAGACATACACACAGATACACACACAGACACACACACACAGAGTTTTATTTCTCTAAACAACCTGACTTGGTTTTATTTTATTTTTAAACAGAGTCTCTATGAATGAAAAGAATGAAGGGAGGTCTGCTCGAGGGATGGCTGAGGGGAAGGCTAATTGTAGACATGGGGGAGGGAACAGTCAGAGACATCTGCAAGGGTCCAGACTGAACCAGGCCGGCAGAGGGGGCCAGGAGAGGAGGGGAGTGGGGAGTGAGAGAGAAGATGGGAGGAGCAAAGAGAGTACCTGGGAACCCTGAGGGCAAGAGAGTCTGTGGGAAGCAAGTGGGCATGTAGACAAAATGGCTGGGTTTACAGGAAAAGAGAAGCTGGGGGTAGGGAAGCAAAGTTCAGGGGCTGGCAAGGTTTAGGGTAGGAGGTGGGGTGGGGAGGTGGAGAGGGTGGAGGAGTGGGGAACGTGGGGGGGGGCTGTGCCAGCCAGGAGGACTCTGTCACAGGAGAGTAGGGAAAGACCGGTAGCCAGAGCACCCTAGGCAGCCACTTGTCCTGAGGTCTGACAGTTCCTGTGCTCAGCTCCAGATGAGCCTTGGTCCTCCTGCCGGGCTCTCAAGGACCTCCTGGACCATTGTGTCTGACTGGCTTTATTTTCAACATTTCTATCTATGACAAAAAATACGGATTCTGTAGAAGTATGTTTTAAAAGACATAAATTGTAATGATACAAACAAAAGCAACTACCAAAGCAGCAAAAACCAGCATCATCATCATCACAACAACAACAAGAAGCAGCTCTGGCCCTGTTCTGCTCAGGTAACTGGTTCCATTAACTCAGAGCTGCTTTGCTCTGCCTTCTTTGAATATCAACTTCTGGAAACGCCTTCCAGTTTGCCCACTTTCTCCTCTGAGGTTGGGACATTAGTAAAGAAAGCACAACAATCCTAGAAGGCTGTGCAGGCAGCTGGGCGTGGAGACACACACTGCAATCCAAGGTGAGGCAGGAGGGTCCAGAGTTCCAGGTCCTCCACATAGGGAGCTGGAGGCCAGCCTGGGATACATGAGAACCTCTGGCACCCAAACAGCAGTAGCAACAGCAAACAGAGTCTGGTTATGGCCTAAGTACATATGTTTTCTTATTTTCTTCTGTGAGCAACATTTTCACAGCTTGAAGACATTTCCTGAACACTTCTCACATCAGTCAGAGCTAAATTAATTGGCTCCAATGACCGAAAAACACAGGCATGAAGCCTCACTCGCATCAGCCATGTGCCTTTTGGCCACGCCTCTTCAAGCACAGCATCTCCTCTTATCCCCTCTTCTCTTTCTTGTTCCTCTTTCGTTCTCTCTTACAATTCAGCTGCAGAGAGCCAGGCAGAGCCAGGCGTGGCCTTCCCACTGGCTGCTGAAGGCTGAGAAGATGATCAGCCTGGTCCCAAGGGCAGGGTGTGGAGAGGCTGCCTGGTTTCTCTGGCAGTCACTGGGAGCAGTGTTGACAGGCTTGGGAGAAAGCCGAGGTGGGACTCCGGGAGCCAGCAGGAGGACCTCGACGACAGAGAGAGGGAGCCTGTGCAGCGAAGAGCAGCCTCCCCGGCTCTGGGTTGAACGCTGGCATCAACTCCTAGGAAAATATCTTTGAATAGCAAAAACTCGCTCTCTGTACCAGGGAGGCAGCCCTCGCTCCTAGATGAAACCTTGCAAAAGAGAGAACTCCGTTGTCTTTGCTTCATCCCAGGCTAGCCTCTTGCCACGTAGCTGAGGATGACCCCATTTCATCTCAGACGCTGGACAGAAAGCCCCTGGGAACTAGGGACTGATGGGGGCGTGATAGTGGGGCCCTCTAGCTTCCTGGATGTCACAGACACTGAAAAACGTTTCCGAAGCTATCGATAGATCCAGGAAAGAAGCTGCTACGTGAAGACGTAAAGACCTTACAAAGTTGGACAACTAGTGCTCGGGCTTTACGGTTCAGTTTGCATGAGTTAGTCCAGACAGCAAGCGCCTGCGTGGGCAAAGCAGCTGGGATCCAGCATCTGGGAGGATGAGGCAAGAGGATTGAGTTCCCGGCCAGCTGGGCTATGTAGTCACAGACTTGGCCCCCTGGCTCCAACCCCACAGGAAAAAAGGAGCCATCAAGTCAAAAAAGCAACAGACAAGAATAACACAGGGCCACAGCAAACAACAAAAGCAAACGAGGACCGCAACAATCGTCCCCAAGACCTGACTGGATACTGCAGGGGTAAGAAGGCCCCGCCCTTCAGGCTTGACACCGCGCTAATGAAAGAGTTTGTTGGCATCTTCATGTTTCTACAAGAAAGAAAGCGGCTCCCAGGATAGCCCTAAGCAGAAACAAGCTAGAAGACTGCCCTGTAATGGTGCTATCGCCTAGAACCAGAACCATCAGGGAAGAGGAGAGACCAGAGGGGGCATTTGATGGAAATACTTTGCTCCTCTGCCAGCCTCTCAGGGTCACACACCATAGTCTGTCTAATATTTAGACCCCAAGATAATTTGCCTATCCTAACCGGAAGATCGTCATGTTAAGCCAAATAAACCGAACTCTGGACGCTGCGTGTGCGTGCGTGTGTGTGTGTGTGTGTGTGTGTGTGTGTGTGGTGGGATGTGTGACATGAAGGAAATGGGGACTGCTTGAGGGAGGGACCCCCCCAAGATTGGGCAGAGTGATGGAGAGCGGAGAGAAGGAGAGGCATGAACGAGGACAAAGTAGAATCTAAGAAACTACCACAATGAAACCCATTACTTTGCATGCAGTAATTACTTATAAAAACGCATGTCCCAGAGACACTTGCTTGGTCCTGTTTCCATAGCGTGCCGTGTTTTGCCCTCTCTGCTCCTCCTTCCAGGTCGTACACCTAGAAGACAGGTCCTCACAAAACCGGACAGAGGAAGAGGAAGGAGCAGACGGGACTGCCTGTGAAATCCTGGACAGATTCCTCTAGGTTTTCGATTCCTTTCCATTGGGTAGACCTGCGTTCCTTACTATCTGGATGGTGTAATTGTGTATGGTTGGTCAGAAAGAAGTAACAGACTTCGACAAAAATATCATTCAACTAGAAAAACAAACGAATGAATGAAACCAGGGGACTGACCATTGAAGGCCATTGTTCTCCAGTGGGCACTGTTCTCCAGTGGGCATTGTTCTCCAGTGGGCATTGGTCCCCAGTGGGCATTGTTCTCCAGTGGGCATTGGTCCCCAGTGGGCATTGGTCTCCAGTGGGCATTGGTCTCCAGTGGGCATTGGTCTCCAGTGGGCATTGGTCTCCAGAGGGGCAGGACATGACACTTTGCTGCATGGATGTCCCGAGTCGTCGAGGACCAGCAAGGACAGTTTGTGGGAAGATCTATGGTCACAAAGGAATTTGCTACATATCTTATGGACTTTTCTGGAAATAGATTTTCTTTAGGGAAAAATATGATCCTGGATTAATGCCATGTAACTCTTGATTCCTTGATTTCAGCTCAGTCTAAAGGCCCAACTTAAAACCTGTGCTGGGTGGGACAGAGTTTATGGTGACAGTTTGGCCAAGACATTATGAAATAATGGAAGAAAAGAAATACTACTTCATGACAGGGAATTGACCCATGAATTTCTGGTTCACCCTCAGAAAATGGGAAAAGTCATGGATACTAGAGAATGATCTTTGGAAAGTGTGTGTGGGATACTGCTGTGAATACATTAATACTTGTAATTCCCCAGCTTGATGCAAAAGTTCAAAAGATGTCATAATAAAGCCGATGAAAATTGTATGCATCAAAGACACACTTCAGTGCCTGGAAGCATTGATGTGGCCTTAGAGCCTAGGACAGTTTCATGAAATCACTGAACCACCTTCTAGGAAAGAGTCTCCTCTCTCTGGGAGGCTTTATAACGCGCCTTGTGGGTTTTGATGAAGTTAGATCAAGCTAATCATTTTAGTTCACTTCCTGAATCAGGGCAACAAAAGAGAATGGGCAATTATTCATGTTTTCTCCGTGAAAAGCATTCCCCCCCCCCCCCGTGCTTCTAGGCTCTGTTTATCACAAAACAACTCGATCAGTTTCATTAATTAAACCTAAACCCCCGATATTAAAAACTTCAGCATCCCTATAGAAGCACTCCACTCTGAGTTAGTAAGGATTTAATTACAGTGGACTCCTGGGCTGAGAAACTGAGCTCTCTTTTCTGGCTTTTGTGCAATTAGGTGCCTCTCAAACTCAGGGAACCCCTAATTTTCTTTAAGTGAAAGCAGTTGATGAACTTAAAACCAATTCTACCCTTAGGGTCCTTTTTTCTTTTTTTTTCTTTCTTTTTTAATGAAAGCCTTATAATTAAAAGTAAAAGTTCATACAAACTTAAAAGACTTACATCTCCCCTTCTTTTTTTGC
>NW_026068032.1:3259352-3268065 GCF_014885135.2 Alexandromys fortis
CCCCCCCCCCCCCCCCCCGTGGATATATTTCACTCCAACAAAAGCTGGAAAGTTTTGTCACTACTGATGTTGGGTGTGGCAGCTTTGGAGCCCCCAGTGTGGAGCTGGCTGGCAGAGTAGGGGACCGGAGTCTGTCTGTGACCTGGATGCTCAGAGCGTGTCCGGGAGCCAGCAAATCAGAACTTCTTGGGTTCTCTCCAGAAAAGCAAAGCTTCAGGTCGGTCCAGACTCACAGACACCCACGGCTGCCATGAGATCCAGAGGTTGAACGGACAGTAGAGCCCTAGAGACTGGTTCGTTGGGAAGATGTAAAGGTTAAAGTGGTAATAAATCGAACCTGTCTTCAGCGTTAGAGCAGTTTGTACATTAAAGAGCTGTCAGCTTTGTTTCTCCCATCGTAAAATCCAGGCAATTAGTGCTGCCGGAACAGTAGTTTGAAGCTCACGACTGCCTGCAGGCGATCAGCAGAGACAGCTGTGGCTGGGGCTCCACCCTTCTGATGAGTCCAGAACTCAACATTTTACCCCCCCCCCCCCCCCCCCCCCCCCCCCCCCAGGAAACCTACGCTCTAAACAGGAGTGTAAGCCTAAAAGTGGTGCTCACTAAATATTTTTGGAAGAGTAGGTGACTACATTAAGGTAGGAACTGCAGCAGGCTTTAGAATCGGGATTGTGTTAGGAACCTCCCCCTCGTCTCTGTGAGCACCTGAGAGGCCCAGTTTATACTCCGCCTCCCTCTCTTCTGCTGTACTGTGAGCTCTCTGGGGGTTTCCCCAGTATTGTATATAAACGGGCCTCTTCTGTTGTTTGACAGTGTGTGTTTTATTTTGGGGTATGTGTGGGGCATGTTGTGTGCTCACGAAGGCGTGGGTGCCCAAGAATATGCCGGCTGTCTTCCCCACTCTCTGCCTCATTGCCTGGAGACAGGGTCTCTCACAGAATTGAAAGCTTGCCACTTAGGCTAAGCTCGCTGCCCAGTGAGCTCTCAGACTCCTCCTGTCTCCACTTTCCCATGCTGGAGCTACAAGCCATGCAACCGTGCCCAGTCATAGCTGGGGTCTGTATTCATGTCCATGGCCCGCAGTGCCACTTAGGGCTATGCGGACATCAGGGGCCTGGGCCACCAACTAGGGCCAGGTTAGTATTTGAGGGTTGATCCTCTGCTGGGGCCATGCAAATCTGAGTAGCCTGTGCTGCTACCCAGGGCCATCGTGTCTTCTGCACCTGGGCTACTGCCAGGGGCCAGGCTTGTGTCCGTGGCTCTGTCACAGCTGCAGTCTGTGTTAAGCAGTGATGACAGCCGTACAGAGTTGGCCCCGCCCTTCACTGGCTATAGCACTAGGGAGAACTGGCCCTGCCCCTCACTAGCTGAACCACCCTAGAGAGTGGGCCCAGGACTTCCCCAGGGCAGCACAGAAAGAGCTAAACCCACTGTCTGTCACTGGATGGGTGAGGGAAAGGTACCCACCCCTTTGTCCCTTGCCCATAGCCCCCACCACCCATTGCAGGTGGGAAAAGCTGGTCCAGGGGTCGCAAGAGCGGGAGAGCTGATGCTGCTCCTCACCTACTGCAGCGCTTAGCTTGGGCAGCGCCGGAGAGATGACCCCACTGAAGGAGGTGCAGCCTGAAGGCAAGCGGGAGACCTGGCCCCACCCTCCATCTGCGTATGGTGGAGTGGACAAGGGAGAGATGACCTACCCTCCCTGCTCCTCACTGCCCGTGACAGGTGGGAGAGCGGGCCCGAGGTCGTGACAGTGGGAGAATTGACCGTGGGCCCCACCAGCTGCAGCACCCAGGAAAGCAGGCTCAGGACCTCGACTGGGCAAGAGAAGAGACCTGACCCCGTTGGTGGGGGCGCGAGAGCAGGACTGACCCCACCTCCCCCTCCCTGCCATGTGGCGGGATGGGTGAGGAAAAAATGCCTTCCTTCCCCTTGCCCCTTGCCCCCTGTGGCCAGTGAGAGAACTAGCTCTTGGAGCTAGGAGACAGGGAGAGCTGGCCATTCCCCTCACCAAGTGCAGCGATTTGGATGGAGAGCTGGACCTTCACCTGTACCCTGCACTTCACCTGGGCAGAACAGGGAGCTGGCCCTGGTGGTGTGGGTGTGGGTGAGGGGGACCCAAGGACATGAGGGACATGAGAGCAGAACCGGTCCCGCTCCTTGCTGCCTGCCACATCGGGTGCTGGAGAGCCCCCCCCCCCCCCGTTGTGACAATTCGGGAAGACTGGCGGCTGACCAGCCCAGCTGCTGTTGGGGGTGTGGACCCCAGACCCTGAATTTCCTGTAAACAGCTTGTTATGCTTGCAGCTGCTCTGAGCAAAACAACTTGTTTTCCTGTGTTTGCAGCTGCTCTGAGTGGTTTCTGGTGGGTTTGGCTGGGGCGTAGCTGTCAGTTAAGGGTCCCTATATAAGCTGCCCTGGACCACAATAAAGGGGGCCTTCTTGTTTCAAGGATGATCCGTGTCCCTGTGTCTCTGTGTACGTACCGTTTAAATCTCCAGGTGCTTGCCCGAGGCTCACAAACCGTCCCCTAGTGCAGGTGCCGCACTATGGGCGTAGTATCGTCAAGTAGTGTGGACGGTACAAGCTACCAGTCAGGCCCAGGACCGGGGCTATGAGCTCATCCCAAAACCCACTTCAACTATGAACTGCTGGAGCATACGAAGGGGCTGGACCTGCAGATCCAAAGCTACCGGATCTCCACACAAGGCAACAATAGTATATCCAAAAGGAATCCAGTGAAGGCCCAGTATCGGTGGTGTAGCAGAAGACAAAGACCTCCAACCTGACCAATGACTCTTTGCAATGAATACTTAAAGATCTATGGACTAAAGGGGGTGAACCGTGTGACTCATTGGACCACACTACAGCTTCCACATGCGGAGATTTTTAAAAAAAATTTGTTTTTCGTTGTTTTGTTTTTAATTTTTGTTTTGGGGAGCTGTAGTTTTTATTAAAATCTCAACCATTTGATTTTACCAAAAAAGCCTTGGGAGCCAGATGCTGGGGTGGAAAGCCTGCTAGCTCAGAGAGGCAGAGCAAGTGCCCAGATGACCTTCCTCTTTGACTGACATCCTAGAAACTTCTCACCTTCTATGTCATCTCAAAAAAGCCTCTTCAGACTGAACGCCCCTCCCTTCTACTTCCTGTGCATCTCTCTCTCCATCCGCCTGACTTCCTCTTACTCTCTATGGTTTTTTTCTTAATAATCCTATGTTCACTTCCTGTCAACGGGTTGCTTGCTCCTCTTGGCCTATGGTTGACTTTATTTCATTCTGTTTAGAGTATCCAAGCAGAAAGCTCTTGGATTAAAGGTGTGTGCTAGGGTTGAGCCACACCAGAGCTAGAAACAATTTTTTTTCCAGTAAACAATACAATCTCAGGGTTCATGGTGTGATTAAATATCTTGCCATGGTGGGGGGAGGTTGCTAGAGCAGAGGGCAGAGGGCAGAGGGCAGAGGGCAGAGGGCAGAGGGCAGAAGCGAGGGGACAGGGAGATGAGTGGGATTGGGATCCACAAAGAGTTAATAAAAAGTTAATTAAAAAGGCTCATACTTTGCTGCAGGCCTCCCTGTCCGTCTGTACAATGGAACCTATACCACTGCTGTCTAGCTTCTCAGTATGTAGCACAGGCTAGCCTCCAGCTCACTGTGCTCTGTCTGACCTTGAACCCATGCCCTTCTTCCTAAGCCAACCAAGTGTTGGCAGAGAACCATGGCTTACTTCGGGGTGGTTCTCATTGGGCTAAAAATGGGTAAAAATGTTGACTTTTTCATGGAATCTGTATTTTTTCATTTGAAAATCATCCATTTATTGGAAAATGTCATTTATTGATTGGGTTATTGGCGCTTCGAGTGCTTAATGTTTTGAGTTGGTCATATTTTGTGGACCTGAGTCCCCGTGCTGCTAAGTTTCCATGAACTCAACACAAGCCTGAACTTACCTGGGGGGAGAGAACTCACGTTTGAGGAACTGCCTAGGTTGGTCTGTGGGGCGTTTCCTTGATTGTTAGTTGATGTAGGAGGGATCAGCCTGCTGCAGGTGGAGATATCTCTGGGCAGGTGGACCTGGATTCTGTCAGGAAGTTAACTGAGCAAGCCAGGGAAAGCAAGGCGTCTTCTGTTCCACAGGCTGCTGCTTCTCTCTAGAAAGTGTTTTGTCTGCTAGGTAGGAGCTCTTTATTCTCATTCTTCATGTTTGGTGGTATTTCCTGAGCTAGGGCCATCTTCTCGGAAAGGCCTCTCTGTGGTGTCTCGGGGCTTTCTCCTATGCTTTCCTTTGTGTTTGCAAGCCTCACACAAAGCTTCTGGTCCATTTGGGGCTGATTTTTGTGGAGTGAGCCCTGTGGATCTACCATGTGTGTATAGCCAGAAACATTTGTTCAACAGTTCTTTTTAAAACTTAATTTTCCAGCTCCTGTGTGAGAAATAATGACTGTTACTGTATGTATTCATTATTGATGTAAAAAAAAGACAACTTTTTGTACTTTGATTTTGTGTCCCTTTGCTGAAAGAGTTTCCAAGACCTCAGAGTTTCATGTATGTCTGTGAGTGTGTGTCTGTGTGTGTGTTGTGGGGGCGGGGGGGTCTTTAGAGTATCTCCAGTGTAGAATGACACCCACACTTCTTCATTTTATGTTTATTCCCCTTTTATTCCAGCTTCTTTCTTACGGCTCTGGTTTAGGATTCAATCGTGTATGACTAGGTATGAAGACAGTGGACATTGACGTCCTGTTATTGATGTTGGGTGAAAGGCTTTTGGTGCTCCTTATTCTGTGAGCTGTTGCTGTGTCCCACACACTCTTGATCAGGCTGAGTTATGGTTCCTCTCTTCCTGTTTCTTCAGGGCCTTTATCATGAGGAGCTGGTAGGTTTGTGAAGGCCCTTTCTGTTCCTATGGAGATGATCATTGGTTTTGAGTTGATTCTCTTTGTACGTGGCATTATGTCTGTTAATGTGTATTATGTTCAACCAAACTTTACTTTCTGGAGTGAAAGACACTTTATCTCAACCTGTAATATTTTGCTTTAATTAAAATGTTACTTTTCTTCCCATTTTTATTTCATGTGTTTGGGTGTTTTGATTGCATGTAGGTGCAGTGCCCACAGAAACCAGGAGGAAGTCAGAAACCCCGGGACTATAGTTACAGACAGTTCTGAGTCACCATGTGGATGCTGGGAATCACATCCAGGTCCTCTGGAAGAGAAGCCAGTGCTTTTCATCACTGAGTCACGTCTCCGGCCCACCACTCCATGAGTTGGTGATAGTTTTTAATGTGGAATTTTATTTGATTTGTGTCTATGTTAATTAAGAAAATTGGAGTCCAGTTCTCTGTCGTATACTTACTTGGTTTTGGTGTGAAAAGGTAGTACTGAGTTCAGAATGAGTGTGGAAGCCTCCCATCCCTTTCTGTGTCATGGGATGGTCTGAGGAGTGTGGATGTTGGCTCCTCTTTAAGGGTGTGGTAGCTTTTCTTCTTTTGGAAATTTAAAAATTACTGCATCAGTCTTACTGTTTGATAGCAATTTGATTTGTTTTAAAAATACCCTTTCAATTCAATCTTTGTAAATTAGCCATTTCTTGTAGTTTTTTACTTTTTTTTTTTAAATCTGAGTTTTTTAAAAAATCCCTTATTTTCTATCTTAGTAACATCTGTTTTAATCTCACCTATTCTGTCACTATTTTTAGTAGTTAGTTTTTTCTCTGTTTGGCTTTTTAGGTTGACTCTGGGTTTATCTATCTGGTTTGTCTTTTTGAAGGACCAGTTTCTTGTTTGGTTGAATCTTTGTGTTGTTTCTTTCCTTTTGTTAGTTACTGCTCTGAGATTTACTGTTTACTTCTTTTTATAAAAACATATTTATTTATTTATTATGTATACAATATTCTGACTACATGTATGCCTGCAGGCCAGAAGAGGACACCAGACCTCATTACAGATGGTTGTGAGACACCATGTGGTTGCTGAGAATTGAACTCAGGACCTTTGGAAGGACAGGCAGTGCTCTTAACTGCTGAGCCATCTCTCCAGACCCTACTGTTTATTTCTTTAACCGATTTTGGGATTGATTTATTGTTTTTTCTAAGACTCTGGGGTGCATCATTAAGTTATGTGTAACTGATTTTTTAAATGTGGGTATTCATAACAATATATTATTTCTTAGAGCTGCCTTTGAGGAATCTCAAAGGTTTCAGTAAGCTTTATCTTCATTTTTATTTGATTCTGTGATATTTTTCAATTTCCACCCTGATTTTTTCAACGAAGCATTAAAAATGTACTGTTGTGTGTGAATTTTCTCTTGCCAATGCTTTTTTTTTTCACTAAGGTGTGACAGGTACAAGAAATTGTTGCTTCTTTGGTATCTTAAAAAAGCTTTTACAGTCTAAAGTATGGTCTGTTTTGGAGACAGTTCCAATGATTTCCAAAGCTGTTGGGTGGGGAAAAGGAATAGATTCCTGTGAAATCAGTTTGCTCTATGCTACCCTGTAATCCTGAAGTTTCCTGGCTGATGTTTTGTCTTATCTTGGTGATCACCTGCTGATGTGAATCAGGGTGTGTGTGAAGTCACCCACTATTGTTAGTGCTCGGTCTGTCCATCAGTTTTTACACCCACCAGTGTTTTTATTAGTCAGATACATCAATATTTTATGCATATGTATTTATGCTCATCACATAGTCTTGATGGATTCTTTATTATGTGTAATGATCTTCTTTATGTCTTCTGGTTAATTTGGATTTTGAAATTGGCTTTGTCTGACAGAAATACTGATCCTCCTGCTTCCTCCCATATTCCATCTGGTTGAAATATCGTGTTTGTCCCTTTCACTTTGAATCTGTGATTTTGTCAGTTGTGAATTCTTGCAGATAGTAAATGGTTGGACCTTGCCTCATATTTAGTGTGTGTGTGTGTGTGTGTGTGTGTGTGTGTGTGAGTGTGGGGGGGCATTTGTGCCAATGCAAGGTGTAGTAGCATGTGGAGGTTAGAGAACACTGGGGTTTGTCCTCTGTTCCTGCTATGTGGGTACCTGGGATTAAGTTCAAGCCATCAGTCCTGACAGCTGAGTTATCACCTATTAGAGTGCTCTACTTAAAGGTCATATCAGAAGGTTGTAGCTGTTACCGCTTTCTCCATCTGAGAAGATTTCTGTTTTCTGGAGTTAAAGTTTATTTCTTTTCTAATTCTCAGTATTCTTCTACTGAGGATTATTTTAAAATGCCGGCTTTCTGTGCTGTCCTGCCAGGACAAACTCTGACTCTTTCAGGCAGGCAGCCTGACTGAGTGTGGTCTGTGAGCAGAATGCTGCAGCTTGCTTGCTGGCAGGGACCTTGAAATGCCATAGAGTTGTGGCAATAAAAATGGCTATAGCCGGCATCTCCGCCATGAGGCTGGAAGGCTAAGGAATGGGCTGGATCCAGCCATCAAAGCCACGGCTTTAATCCTCTCCTTAGACTCACATAATTAAAAAAAGAGAGATATACAGTAAAGAGAGATTCAAAGAGAAAAAACCTCTAAACGGTTTACAGTGTGTTTATAAATTTATGCAGGCTTGAAAAAAAAGTTAAAGTTCTTAAAAAAGAAAGAAAGAGAGTAGTTGTGTGTGGTGGTACACACTTTTAATCCCAACACTTGGGAGGCAGAGGTAGAATGACCTCTGAGACTTCAAGGTGTGTCAGGACAAACCTTTAATCCCAATGCCTGGGAGACAGAGACAGACGGATCTCTATGAGTTCAAGGAGAGCCTGGTCTACAGAGTTATTCCAGGACAAAGATATACAGAGAATCTGTCTCAAAAAATAAAAGTAAAAATAAATGAAATAGAGGTTAAAATAAAGCTGCACAAACATGGAAAATACACAGAGAATCTGATACTGTATGTTATTATGATCTCTTTGAATTGTTTGAATGCTGAGGAAGGAGCAATAGCTGCTAAAAGGTATTTGTTTATAAATGCTGCTGAACTAATCCAACATAGATATTTTGAAAATACCTTGACTTCAAAATTTGGATTTAAGGGTATGATGCTTTGGAAAAGTCATTCTTTTGTTTTCACAGAGGATGAGACCCTGTGGATTGATTCTATCCCAATATGGTATGATGGACCACGCCCTCCTGAAAGGTTGCTGTGAACACCCTCAAAAAATTACCTCACTCAACTGCTGACTGAGATGACCCTGGCACACAGATTACACCATGAAAGTCCTGAATAACAGCGTTCCTATACAGCAGGAAGCAGCTTGGAGAGAAATAACTACATCCATATTCCCAAATATTGTTTATAATTTTTTTTTACATTTAAAAGGGGATATGATATAGATATGAATAATTTGCACTGATATGGATTTTGCTTTAGTGGTTTAAATTTAAGGTCAATTGATGTGGGAGTGTCATATATCAATCTGTTGATTTCATTTGTTAAGTTATAATAAACCAGCTGCTTGGCCTCATGGCTTGGAACATAGATGGGAGGAGTAAACAGAATAGAATTCTGGGCGGAAGAGGAAGTGAGGTCAGACTCTGCTCTGCTCCAGGAGAGACTCAACAGCTCTGCTGGAGCAGAGACGCCATGCTCAGCTCTCCCGGGTAGATGCGACAGCTCTGCTGGAGGAGAGACGCCATGCTCAGCTCTCCTGGGTAGACGCAACGATGGATGGAGGCTAGAATCTTCCCGGTAAGCGCACCTTGGGGTGCTTACAAACATCATTAGAAATGGGCTAG
>NW_026068032.1:3268200-3308200 GCF_014885135.2 Alexandromys fortis
TGATTTAAATTTAAGGTCAATTTTATTATATATATGTATATTTCTGATCTTGATTAAGGTATTGTGATTGTGTAGTTCATTTAAAAATGTAATGTATAAATAATTAGGAAATATAGATTATTAATGGATAATCATCAATAATAGTCAAGCTTGTAGTCATGTTAGTTAGATTTTCTGGATATATAGAGATATATTTCAGTTAAATAGGCTTTCTTCATATCTTTCAAAGACTATAGAATATAACATTTAATGTTTTAATAAGTTAGGATTTTTCATGATAATGAGACACATCTGCTCCTGGCAGCACCAATCTACTTCAAGAGGCAGATGGGCATCGAAGAGGCTCCTTATGGAGTTGGTTACCCATTTGGGCAAGTTTTATATTTTTTTAAAAATACTTCAAGATCCCCGGCAGCAGTAGGCAGCAGAAATGCTGTAGGTCCCAAATGGTGGTAGCGGGACATGTGGTGGCAGGCAGTGGGCCCTGCAAGCAGCCAGTCCCAGGCAGAGACGGCTGCTGGTCCCAGGCAGGAAGACACATGGCGGGCAGAAGACAGAGACGTGGATAGACACGACTTGCAGAGTGAGGTTGAATATTTATTTAGGGGATTATGAAGGGGAAAGAGAGAAGGGGGGCAGAGAGAGAGAGAGAGAGAGAGAGAGAGAGAGAGAGAGAGAGAGAGAGAGAGAGAGAGAGAGAGAGAGAGAGAGAGGGAGAGGGAGAGAGAGAGAGAGAGAGAGAGAGAGAGAGAGAGAGAGAGAGAGAGAGGGAGAGGGAGAGGGAGAGAGAGGAGGAGAAAGAGACAGAGAAGGGAGGAAGCAGAGAAGTGGGGAGAGAGGCAGAAGCGAAGCTGCCTCTCCGAGAGGAAGATGGAAAAGAGAGCGAGCTCAGGCGGGAAGCTGAAGATCAGCCTGCTTCAGCGGATGTGGGAGAGGTGGGCATGGCTTGTCTCTTAAAGAGACAGAAAACCATAACAGCAAGAAACTGCTCTTGCCTGGACTGTTGCATAAACTGGACACAGAGAACCTGCAGAGAGAGGATTGCTGAACTTGTCTAAACGTGAGATGATCTTTTGGGGTTCCTGATTCATGAAAGTGTCTGCGAGACATTCTGCAGGACACAGCAGAGAGTGACTGAACTGTTTTTGAATTTTCCTGCTTCATGGAAATGTCTGCTGGATACTATGGGCCTGTAGGCCGAAGATCGATGCCCCAACTGTACAAAAGAACTTTGGGTGACTGTCCAGACAGTGAGATGTCTCTGTCATTTCTAGAGTTTTGTAAGTTGCTTACTTCTTGTTTACTTAGGTAATATTATATCCTTCTGGAGTCTTTGATGGAGTTGAAGAATAAATAGATAGTTATAGTTGTTTTCCTTTGTTATGATAAAAGATAAAGTAGATATAAATATTGTAACTGTAATTCATGCTTGATAACTGTTTTGTTATATGTAGTTTTACTATGTTAAAGTTAAAGCCTTTCTTTTTTTAACAGAAAAAGGGGAAATGATGTAGGTGGGTCTTCTATTTATCTGTTGTTTCATTGGTTAATTAATAAAGAAAACTGCTTGGCCTGATAGGTCAGAACATAGGTAGGTGGGGAAGACAGAACAGAATTCTGGGAGAAAGAATGCTGAGTCAGGCAGACATTATAGCTCTCCTCTCCAAGATGGACGCAGGTTAAGATCCTTCCTGGTAAGCCACGACCTCGTGGTGCTACGCCCATTAATAGAAATGGGTTAATCAAGATGTGTGAGTTAGCTAATAAGAGGCAGAAACTATTGGGCCAAGCAGTGTTTGAAAGAATACAGCTTCCATGTAATTATTTCGGGTAAAGCTAGCCGGGTGGCGGGACGCAGCCCTCCGCTCCATCTACAGAATACAACTTGTGTGTTGTTACTTCCGGGGCTATGCTAGCTGTGCGGTAACCGGGCAGGATGAAAAGCAGGCCCAGCCCGCCATTCCACACAAATTATTTTCTCAGGCTTTCTGTCTCTGTGTTTATTTATTCCCTTTCTGTGTGCAATATTCATTTATTTTCTGCAATATTGGTTTAATAGTTGTGGGTTTATGCTATCATGGAGGATCTTTATTTTCTTTTTGGCTTTGAAGGATATGTATGTATGTATGTATGTATGTATGTATGTATTGATATAGTAATCTTGGTTGCCATTTCTCTCAAGGCTTTCAGTACTCCAGGCCATGTATCTGGCTTTGAACACCATTATTATTCTGGTAGATGTGCCCATATAAGTACCTGCCTCTTCTCCTGTGCAAGTTTCAGTGTGTCCTTTCCTCATCCTGTACTTTTTAATGACAATATGATGTGGAGAGGGGTTTTCCTAGTCATGTCTATCTGGGGTTCTAAATTCTACTTATGCTTTGATGTCTGTGTCTTTTCTAGATTTGGGGAAATTTCTGCTCTAAGTTCTTTGACTCTCAAGATTCACCTTAGCTGGCCTGGAACTTGCAATCCTCCTGCCTCAGTCTTCTGAGTGTTGAGATTATAGTCATGTGCCACCACACCAGATGCTGGCTTGGTCTCTGAACCATGTCCCAGAAGTTTTGAATATCATATTATTGACTGCTGTCTTTTTTTATTGCTAGCTGTAATCATTGACAGTTTGGCAGGATTTAGAGCTATATTGAAAACACACTCTGGGTGTGTCTGAAGAGTATTTCCAGGACTGTTCAGCAGACCAGAGAAGAGCCACCCGGAGTGTGAGTGACTGGGGTCCTGGAACAAGTAAGACCGAGAAAGTGCACTGAACACCAGTGTTATTTCTCTTTGATGCAGATGCACCATGGCCACAACCTCCCTGCCACAATGGACTAGAGCCTCAAATTGTGAGTCAGATTAAACCCTCTTCTAAGTCCCTTCCATCAGGGATTATGTCACAGCGGTAAGACATCTATTCAGATGATATATTATCTGACGGCAATAACTCATCAACTTCATTTATCCCCTGATATTGAGCTTTATATTTGACTTAGTTTTTATTTCCAAGGGTCCTTTAAAAAAATATTTTGTCCTTGTTGACTTTCTCACCCGAATTTCCAGTTTTTTTTTTTTTTTTTTAGAACATCTGAATTTTTTAATCCTTCTTTACAGGTTACCTAGACTACTTTTGATTAAGAAAACTGTAGAAAAGTAACTGCCACAAGTTTCAAGGTTTTACACGAAAGACTTGAACTGGCTTCTTTATTTCATCTGTTAGCTTGTATCTACTTTGATACTACTGATCATTTAAAAACCACTTTGCATCCGAACCACTTTAATGTCTTTGGATTCTGTTATTGACAAGTTCTGAACTCCTAGGGGAAGTCATGCTGCGTTATGTTCTCATTTCTCACGAGTCTGACTGCAGCGCCATCGGAAGATAGCACAACGATAATTAGCTCTGTCAACTTTTTTGTGACTTTTTGTATCCAGGGAGTTATACAAAAGAAGGCTGCGATGCAAACACCCCCCTTCTGCAGCTCTGGAAACCATGCTACTTTTACAAATCCAAACGTGAGACCAAGTGCATGCTTGCTTGTGCCTCCTGGGTTGTCAGCCTAAGCCCAGAGTTGTAGCGCCCGGTGGACCCTTTCACCTGCGAGCAGCATCGCTGTACCTGTCTGCGTTGGATTTGCCATCATGGTGGCGTTTTGCTTGCCATCTTATTCCCCCCCCCCCTCAGAAACCAGAACTAGGACGTTGTCCTAGGCAATTGCTCTTGCCCTACGTTTTGTCTCCAGCCACTTTGTTTTATTTAGATTTTGGTTTATGCGATTTGTAGCATGTATGTGTGTGTACCACATACATGCCTGGTGCCCACGGAGGTCAGAAGAAGGGTCAGATCCTCTGGGAGTGGAGTCATAGATGGTTGTGAGCTGCCATGAAGGTGCTGGAAATCAAACCTGGGTTCCTTGTAACAGCAGCTGCTTCTAACTGTTGAGTTGTCTCTCTATACCTTCAGCCCTTTACTTCTATTTTGAGACTCAAAAAAAAAAAAAAAAAAGTCTTGCTTTGTTACCCAGGCTGATTTCGAGTTGTTAGGTAGCACAACTAGTTAGGTAACTCACAGTTCTCCTGCCTCAGCTTCCTAAGCACCTAGGATTACAGGTATGCGTTACTACAGTTGGTTTTGACCCCCGTGACTCACTGCCTGGCCTGTGATGTGTGCCCTCAGATTCTGTCCTAGGTGCCTGGCTTGACCCTGCTTCCTTCAGGCTGTCTTAAGAAAGCTGCCACAGTTCATTAAAGGAGTTGCAGAGGTGGACAGACGCATTCTTGGTAGTTCCTTATAGCAGACATTTTTGAAAACCAAGGAGGTAATGAATGACTGCTGATGACACAATTTGGATTCTCGAGGAAGCAGACTTGGAGGCAGAGTAGTGCTGAGAATTTTTATTGACTGTGCCCTTGGAATGTGTCTTGGTAATGGAAGCAGAACTGGACAGAGGGAATAACAGATTGTAGGCCAGAGCCAGCAGCCCCAGCCAATCATCTTAGGAAGCTCTAGTTTAAAATGGCTTAGTAAGAATGATCAGACTTTTATCCCCCTGCCGCAGTTGCTGAGTGTATTAGGCCTGACTATGGTGTGGATCTGAAGCAGCTCCTGAGCAGCTGCTGGAAGGAAGCTGTTGGCAGACAGTAGCAAAACGTGAAGACTTTCCTTGAAGAAGGCCCTCCATGGTGAACCCATGTTTGCTGCGTTCCTGAATAACCTAGTTCTACATTGTCTAGGTTTACAGAGAGCAGAGTTGACGCAGGCTGTGGGAATTTAGAGAAGGCATCCAGAGAAAGGATTTTTAGGATGCAGACAAATTTAGAGACTTAACTGACAGTTTTATACTTTTTTAAAAATTGACTAAGTCTGGGAGAATTCAACTTCTGCAAGGGTTCAAGGACAAGAAATTTTTTGTTTTTGTTTTTGTTCTAGAAAATCTGCCTGTAGCAACATTTGGGCAAGAGCTTCAGTCACCCAGAGTGTTAGACCATCAAGCACTGAAAACTGGGTGTTGGTCAGAAACATAGTGAGTTTAGGAGACATCTATCATCTGCCCTCTCAGAAATTACCTTGAAATGGCTCATGTGGAAATTTTGCATCTAAATGGACCTGCCAAGATGATTTAGGAGCAAAATGTACCCTTAAATAAGTTAATCTGAGAGTGGAATTTCTAGAAACATTTATCTTAGGTCTTAGACATGACTGAGGACAAAGGAAAACAAATTTTCTTTTGTTGCAAGACTGAAAAATATCTCAAAATCTCCTTTTGTTCTTCATGGATTTAATATTTGGGGGACAAAAGATAAATGGAGAAATGTATAATGTACAAAGGATACACAGGAAACATCGAATGTACAAGGTCTATAGTATGGAGCAGTCTTTCTTAATGCTTCTGGCTGATAATTCTAGAAGGGTTTTTGCATGTAAATTGTAAATGCACATACCTGTGCCCTGGTGGACCCATGCTATATGTACATACCTGTGTCCTGATGGACCCATAGTATATATATGTTCCTGTGTCCTGATGGACCCATAGAGTCTCTGGTGGCTCTGGCCAGCCATGGTCAGGCTCCAAGCCACTGTTCATTTTGGGTATAGAATTCCTGTGTTCATATTTCCTCATTTAACACCTCAGAGCCATGCAGTCACGGAGGGCCAACGCTCCTGAAGACTTGGAGCTGCATTTGAATCAGATAACACAATGTCATCCATGTCATGGTAGATTATAGACTTAGAAAATTGCTTATGTATTATTTTCAATGGCTAGCTGACAAAGTATTGGCACAGGTGGAGGCTATCGAGCATCCCCTGTGGGATAATAGTCTATTCATATCTCTTAGTAGGCTGAGAATTATTATAAGTAGGTACTATGAAGGCAAATTTTCTCCATAGTCAGGGGTTAAAAAAAATCCTTCAATGATTAAGTAAAATTCTGTTGTGATATTGTTCTATTTGATCAATCCCAAATAGTGTGTATGTGTGTCTGTGTGTGAGCATGTGTGTGCGTGTGTATCTCTTCTGTGCATGTGTGTATCTCTTTTGTGTGTGAGCATGCATGTGTATGTGTGTATCTCTGTGTTACTGAGACCTGAACCCAGCAACACTACCATTGACCTGTATCTTCAGCCTGATGCTGAATCATTTAAACCCATCTGTTTGCTAGAACTTGCAATCCATTTTTTTTTAAAGAAAGAAAGAAGAAATTGGTATTAGCATTAGACATCTTATTGGGATAGTTTTGAAAAGAAGTAAGGTAGCAGGAAAAATAAAACACTTGAGAAAACTCTAAGATAACAGGACAATATGCAGGACCACATTCAAGGACAGTCTTCATTATTCTGTGTTATTGATACTGTAAATTTTATAAAGTTTGGCAATGTTCTTTAAAAGCCAATGCGTTTGTATGCCTGGCATGTTTGAAAAGACCTGTTGGTGCTGTTAGGGTCCTAGAGGCAAGCTGGGGAATGGATAAACCCAGAGTAAATCTCAAAGCCATACTTATAAACCTCTAACCCTTCATTTGCTATAAAAACATTACAACCTGGGCTTGGGAGATGACTCAGTGGCTGAGTGTTTAATGTGCAAGTCTGAGGACTGGTAGGAATTCAGACCCTCAGCACTGTTGTAAATGCCAGGTGGGCATGGGCACACACACACACACACACACACACACGGAAGAAGAAAAGAAAAGGTATTTTTGAGGTATTCCAGAATCACAGAATTTCATGCTGTAGTTTCAGAAAACATCCAACTTTATTTCTTCATTTTGCATGAAGTGGGACTTTGGCTCAGAGGTGAAATGGCTTTCTCAAAACCGACCATAATGAAGGCTGAAGTCTGTTTCTCAGCTGTGCTGGGTACTGTCCCCAGTGTGCTCTGAACTGGCAGTAAGATAGGAAGGCAGAGAAAAGAAGAACAGTCGGGGTGAAATCTCATTCCTGTGAAATATTAATTTCCCCAGCTGCTTATTTCTAACAGAAAAGCTTTGCTTTAGAAAGAACGCTTTTTTTATTTATTAAAGATTTCTGACTCTTCCCCACCACCGACTCCCATTTCCCTCCCCCTCCCCAATCAAGTCCCCCTCCCTCTTTAGCCCAAAGAGCAATCAGGGTTCTCTGCCCTGTGGGAAGTCCAAGGACCACCCACCTCCATCCAGGTCTAGTAAGGTGAGCATCCAAACTGCTTAGGTTCCCACAAAGCCAGTTCGTGCAGTAGGATCAAAAACCCATTGCCATTGTTCTTGAGTTCTCAGTAGTCCTCATTGTCCACTATGTTCAGCGAGTCCGGTTTTATCCAGGCTTTTTCAGATCCAGGCCAGCTGGCCTTGGTGAGTTCCCAATAGAACATCCCCATTGTCTCAGTGAGTGGGTGCACCCCTCGCGGTCCTGGGTTCCTTGCTTGTGCTCTCTCTCCTTCTGCTCCTGATTTGGACCTTGAGATTTCTGTCCGGTGCTCCAATGTGGGTCTCTGTCTCTGCCTCCTTTCATCGCCTGATGAAGGTTAATATTCAGGAGGATGCCTATATGTTTTTCTTTGGGTTCTCCTTATTTAGCTTCTCTAGGATCACTAATTATAGGCTCAATGTCCTTTGTTTATGGCCGGAAACCAAATATGAGTGAGTACATCCCATGTTCCTCTTTTTGGGTCTGGTTTACCTCACTCAGGATAGTGTTTTCTATTTCCATCCATTTGCCTGCAAACTTCAAGAAGTCCTTGTTTCTTTACTGCGGAGTAGTACTCTAATATGTATATATTCCATACTTTCTTCATCCATTCTTCCATTGAAGGGCATCTAGGTTGTTTCCAGGTTCTGGCTATTACAAACAATGCTGCTATGAACATAGTAGAGCATATATTTTTGTTGTATGATAAGGCCTTTCTCGGGTATATTCCCAAGAGTGGTATTGCTGGGTCCAGGGGTAGGTTGATCCCGAATTTCCTGAGAAACTGCTACACTGCTTTCCAAAGTGGTTGCACAAGTTTGCATTCCCACCAGCAATGGATGAGTGTACCCCTTTCTCCACAACCTCTCCAGCAAAGGCTATCATTGGTGTTTTTGGTTTTAGCCATTCTGACAGGTGTAAGATGGTATCTTAAAGTTGTCTTGATTTGCATTTCCCTGATCGCTAAGGAAGTTGAGCATATCCTTAAATGTCTTTTGGCCATTTGAACTTCTTCTGTTGAGAATTCTCTGTTCAGCTCAGTGCCCCATTTTATAATTGGGTTGATTAGCCTTTTACGGTCTAGTTTCTTGAGTTCTTTATATATTTTGGAGATCAGACCTTTGTCAGTTGCAGGATTGGTGAAGATCTTCTCCCAGTCAGTGGGTTGCCTTTGTGTCTTAGTGACAGTGTCCTTTGCTTTACAGAAGCTTCTCAGTCTCAGGAGGTCCCATTTATTCAATGATGCCCTTAATGTCTGTGCTGTTGGGGTTATACGTAGGAAGTGGTCTCCTGTGCCCATGTGTTGTAGAGTACTTCCCACTTTCTCTTCTATCAGGTTCATTGTGTTCAGACTGATATTGAGGTCGTTAATCCATTTGGACTTGAGTTTTGTGCATGGTGATAGATATGGGTCTATTTTCATTCTTCTACAGGTTGACATCCAGTTTTGCCAGGACAATTTGTTGAAGATGCTTTTTTCCATTGTATACTTTTAGCTCCTTTATCGAAAACCAGGTGTTCATAGGTTTGTGGGTTAATGTCAGGGTCTTCTATTTTATTCCATTGGTCGACTTCTCTGTTTTTATGCCAATACCAGGCTGTTTTCAATACTGTAGCTCTGTAGTAGAGTTTGAAGTCAGGGATGGTAATGCCTCCAGACGATCCTTTATTGTATAAGATTGTTTTGGCTATCCTGGGTTTTTTGTTTTTCCATATAAAGTTGATTATTGTCTTCTCCAGATCTGTGAAGAATTTTGATGGGATTTTGATGGGGATTGCATTGAATCTATAAATTGCTTTTGGTAGAATTGCCATTTTTACTATGTTGATCCTCCCAATCCAAGAGCAGGGGAGATCCTTCCATTTTCTGGTGTCCTCTTCAATTTCTTTCTTCAAAGACTTAAAGTTCTTGTCAAATAGATCTTTCACTCCCTTGGTCAGAGTTACCCCAAGATATTTTATGCTATTTGTGGCTATCGTGAAAGGTGATGCTTCTCTGATTTCCCTCTCTGTTTCCTTATCCTTAGTGTATAGGAAGGCCACTGATTTTTTTTGGAGTTGATCTTGTATCCTGCCTCATTACTAAAGGTGTTTATCAGCACTATATCCAGGTGTGGTTTTCCACATCTGTAATCCCAGTACTCTGAGGCAAGTGGATGGCTGCAAATGTGAGACAAGTAGTAGCCTAAGATACAGAGTGGATTTCAGGCTAGCCTGGGCTACCACATAAATCACCATCTCAGCAAACCCATACCACACACCCTCTAGAGAATTTGTGCTTGTACTGAGCATGTGCAGAGCCCTCTCATCTTTATTCCTCATGCTGTGTGGTGGGCAGTGATTGCCATGGTGATGTGTTCTATTCTTAGTATAAGCTGGTCAGTCACTGGTTTAAAGTGCTTGGGAGACTGTGCAAAGGTCGCCTTGTTAAGTGAGAGGCTGAAGCAGGCTGTAACATCGGCATCCCCAGGGTACCCTACACCAGTGTCTGAGGTTCTTCAGGGCTGACTGTACTTGGTTGAGTTATTAGTATGAATCTTTATTTTACCTTTAGTGTTTTCTGAGGACACACACTAGAAGAACGTCAAGGTTCCAATGGGAGGCTACAAAGGCTAAAGATCAAAGTACTTACCTTCTGTTTCCTCCTTGTGCCTTCATGAGAATTCCAGGCCACAGTGTTGGAAATGATTTAAAAATAGCGGAGCAGGGAAGCGTCTTGGTAACCTAGGTATGATAGGCATTGTACTGTTGGACATTTAAAGATCATCTCTAGGGCCAGGAGTGAGGCTCAGGGGTCAAGAACATTGACGGTCTTGTGGAGGACTTGAGTTCATTTCCCAGCACCCACATAATTGCTCACCACCTCCTGGCTCTTGCCCCAGGGGATCCTCTGCCTCTCTTTGGCTCTGGATGCTCCTGTAAGCAGTGATGCATACAGGCACTCACAGTTGCACATAAAATAGTAACCTTTTAGAAGCACAAGGCCTGAAGGCGTTGGAGTTGCGGTCCCATTGATCTATATTTGCGGGAGTTCATGGACAAGATCCTGGTATCTGACAATAGATGGTATGAGCTAACGTTTATTTTATTTTTCTCTCCCTAGTGTTTGGGTGAGTCTTTCCCATAGTTGCAGATTTTCAGCTCTGGTCGTAGAAAACAGTGATGAGCTAGGTTTCTCTTCCCAAGTCTCAGTGCTCTCCACCCAAAGCTACATTCTATGTAATATAATTTTTAAAACCATTTAAAATCATAGCCTAACATTCATGCAGAATGAAATACATCTCAAAGCGAGTATTGCTTTCTTTGTTTGGATTTTTCACTGGGTCAAGTCCCTAGATGCACCATGTAATATAAAGTTGGCTGCTGCTCGCATCCCAACTACCATCTCCAGCTTATCCTCTTAGACGGTGAATTTGCTTCAGCACAAACATGATCTCTCTCTCTCTCTCTCTCTCTCTCTCTCTCTCTCTCTCTCTCTCTCTCTCTCTCTCTCTCTGTGTGTGTGTGTGTGTGTGTGTGTGTGTGAAATCCTCTCCAGTGTAGACTCAAAAGCTGGCAGCAGCCCCTTCATGTTATCACCAAGGGAGAGGAAAGAGCTGCACGGGTTGGATTCCAGCCACTTAGTCAGATGTTTGGGACTATGATGGCTCTTCATCCTTGCGTATTGTGAATCAAGAGGCAGAAAACATCCCAGGTTTTGTCAGCATTGCTAGGTGTGTGTTGTGTGTAGTATGTGTGTGGGGTATGTATGGTGTGTGTGTGTGTGTAGTGTGTGTGTGGTGTGTGTGTATGGGGTATGTATGGTGTGTGTGTGTAGTATGTGGTATGTGTGTGTGGTGTGTGTGGTGTGTATGTGTGTGGGGTATTGTTGAAATAGGAAGCGGCGGGGCTGCGTCCCCAACACCCCGGCCGCTTGGCTAGCTCATGCCCGAAATAACAACACACAAACTGTATTCATTTAAGAACTGCTTGGCCCATGAACTCTAACCCTTACAGGCTAATTCTCGCACCTGGACTAGCCCATTTCTAATGATGTGTGTAAGCACCCCAAGGTGCGCTTACCGGGATTCTAGCCTCCGTCCATCATGGTGTCTCTGCTCCAGAGAGCAGAGCTGTTGAGTCTCCGGGAGCAGAGCAGAGTCTGACCTCACTTCCTCTTCCGCCCAGAATTCTATTCTGTTTCCTCCTCCCATCTATCTTTTAGCCTATCAGGGCCAGCCAAGCAGTTTCTTTTATTGCTCAGCCAATGAAATCAACAGATTGATATATGACACTCCCACATCAGGGTATGTGTGTGCTGTGTGGTGTATATGTATGGTGCATGTATGTATTGTAGTGTGTGTGTGTAGTGTGGTGTGTGTATGTATGTGGTGTGTTTATTGTGTGTGTAGTGTGTATGTGTGCAGGGTGTGTATGTGGGGTTTGTGTGTGTTGGAGGAGGAGGGGAATTCCTTCTCTGCCTCCTTGCACAACTCCATCTACAAGCTTGCTCTCTTGTTCCAGACAGTTTTTCCCAGACTCTGTGTTTTCTGCTGTGGATCTTGCTGTGATTTGAATTTTTGTTCCCCAAATTCATGTGCCAGGCACTCAGTCTCTAGAGTTGACCACTAATCGTATTCTCAGGCTAGGTCTTTCTGAGTTCTGTCTTCAAGAATGAATTAACTTATTGGTAGGTTAATGTATGTCCCAGTTAGCTTTGTCAATTTGACACATCCAAGAATCATCAGAGAGAAAAGCTTTGACTGAGGAATTGATTATATTAGATTGGCCTGTGGACATATCTGGGGATTATCTTAACTATTAATTGATATAGGTGTACCCACTGTGGGTAGCATCACTCCCTGGGCAGCTGTACAAGAAATTCAGCTAAACATGAACCCATGAATTATCCAGAGAGAGGGACAGCCAGCAGTGGTCCTCCATGGTTCTTGCCTCCAGGTTCTTTCTTCCGAGTTCTTCCTCCAACTTCCATCAGTAATGGATTGTGACATTGATATATAAGCCAAATAAGCTCTTTTCTCTCCATGTTGCTTATGGTCATGATGTTTTATCAAACAACAGAATGAATCTAGGACAATGGGTTATAGGGAGAGTGGTTTTGTTTTCATGGTGAACTCTTTGACAGGCTTCTTCTAGTTCACCATATCATGCCATATACATATATGTGCACACACATGCATGCATACACTCATGAAACACAGCATGCCTACATACCCACACACAATATGCACACATACGCACACATATATACATATACACCCACCCACATATATGTGCATGCATACATACATCTATATCATAGGATGTTTACAGAGGTTTCTGTTCTGCCAGGTCCCACAGCCTTTTAGTCCCAAAGAAGCACACAGAAACTTACATTAGTTATAAACTGACTGGCCTATTAGCTCAGGATGATTAACTTATAACTTAAATTAACCCATAATTCTTGTCTCTGTTAGCCATGTGGCTCAGTACCTTTCATCAGAGAGGCATTCTCATCTTGCTTCCTCTGCATCTGGGTGACGACTGTAGACTGAGCCTTTCCTCTTCCCTGAATTCTCCTGTTCTGGTTGTCCCGCCTATACTTCCTGCCTGGCTACTAGTCAATCAGCATTTTATTAAAGCAATACAAGTGACAAATCTTTACAGGGTAGAAGACCATTGTCCCACAGCAATAGGATGCATATATGAGCCTACCAGAATACAGAACTATGATAAATAAGTTTCATTTCTGTATAAATTGCCCAGCTTCAGGCTTTCTGATACCAATAGAAGACAAACTAAGACAGAATTTACTTTCAGATTAAGACTTAGACTTAAATAATGGGATGGTTTAATGTCTATAAATAATTGTCTGTCATATATATTCTAGAAAAGATAGGGAATACATAAAGAAACCAGAATCTGATTCGCGGGGTAATTGATTAAACAATTAAAAAGTGTCTTGGGTACCTATTTTATGATAACACAGTCTTAGGCACTGTTGCGTGGCCCTATTCCTTGTGAGACATGAACAAACATCTACTCACCCCAGACAGGGAGCCAATCACAGACCAAAATATGGATACCAACAAAACCTAAATTGGGGAACCAAAAGGTTCCTCACTGTAATAGGTTGCTTACGGAACAGAAATGACTCAAAGACAGCTACGTCCCCGAAAGCCCACCCTGCAAGCTGGAAGCATGGGGGACATTGCACAGGCTTCTCCAGGACGTTTCATCTGAGCTGCTTGTGAGCAGATTGAGTGACTCTCAGCACTTATTACTAGTTTATGCTTGGGGAAGGAGCAGCCTAGAACATCTGGTCAGTTTCAGGTACTTCCTAAAGCTATTTTGAGTTGCTTCCTTTCTCCCCTAAGTAGGATGGAATGTTCACCTCCCCTGAGAACACCGCATTGCTGTTTCACCTCCCTTTTAACATCCTGTGTCTTTGAGGAAAAGACGTTTCCTGAGATGGAAGGATTTAACTCTGGAGGAAAAGGCTGCACAACCCATGTCTAGTAAATCGAGCTTGTTTCTTTAATATTATGCCCCCCCCCTCCATATTTATAGTATGAGGTTTGCCCTTTCAGCCTTCCTCATCCTGGTTCGAGCCAGGCTGGGGGAAGCTTTCTTTTTCCAGGTTCCGTGGTTGGACTAAGTAAATGCTGTCCAGAGGCCGGAGGAAGAACGGGACTGTGGACCATCCACAGCCTCTTCCTGGCTGGGAGTGCAGCTTCTGTTAGACAAGAGATTCACAGTCTCCCCTCAGTGGCCCCTCTAAGCTGAAGCGTGTGTTACTGGTGCCGCCATGGCCAGTCTAGAGGTGCTACACCATCCTTGAAGCTAACCGCACCCCAATGCCTTGGTAAAGGTCCCTTCCAACTGCCTCACTTCTTCCCAAACGCCTGACTCACGGTTACCCGCCTGAACACAGGTCACAGGGTGGCCATTAAGGCATTCACATATACTGCTTGATTTGATGATTTCCTGACCCTACATTAACTGTGACAAGTGGAGAAACTGCATTTTGGAAGGACTTGGATTTTTCCTGAGGCCTTACGGGGAGTAAAGGGCAGAATCAGGCCCTAAGCATTCCCAACCGTGTTAAATGATCCAGGACCCTCTATCCCTTTCTGTGGGCCACACACATCTAGGGGAGGGCTGCCCAGCCTCTGGATCCTTTGCAGACTGTGCCTCAGTAGCTTTTCTCTGCTGACTCCACTAAGCAGCTTCCTTTGTCCAGTTACCAGAAGCTCTGAATATGTAAACCCTGGGATGTAGTCAGAGCCCAGATCCCAAGCCTTAGGATGAGCTTCATCACAGGGGAGGGTGGTCGACATAAGGGCTTCTCTCTCCTCAGTCACCTTCCGCATCAGCAGAGGCAAATGCCGAAATGATCCATGGTGCCTGCAAGGGTGGAGCGCAGACGCTAGATTGGCTCCCAGCGGCCTGCATTTCATGTGGCTGGGGTGACGTGGGTTTTAGCGTGGAGGTGCTGTTTATGTCTGTCATGCCCCTGGGCACAGCAGCCAAGGGTGGTCGTACCACAGCCATGACATCACCGCCATCCCTCGCAGAGAACCTCCAGGGTGCTCTTTGCATATTTGTTCAATGATTTTTTTTCTAAGCTTGCTACTGGAGTTTTTAAGGTCAAAGCCTTAACAAGCTCGGCTTAGCCACCCATCCTCAATAGGCCAATTAAAGAGACAAATCACAGAGAAAGGCAGGGAAAGGGGATTTGTTCAAGGTGACCACACTGGGAAGAGGATCAAACTGTCTTCTGACTGCCCCCCTTCCCCACACTCACATAAATTTATTTTTTAAATTTACTTCTTGGGTTTGGTTAGCAAAGACCAGATTAAAGATTTTTCAGGGCATTTAACAAAAGCATATTTAAAAAAACTTAGTTACCCTTTAAATGTGAGACATTAGGTGTCATTCTTTATTGGTAAGATTTGTTTGACAATACAGCCTTTTTTCCTGTCACATACAGGGTAAGTTTACCTAATTCTAAATGGTACTGTTGATTGGTGTTGAATCTTTTGTGATTCCTGTTATTGAAAAATATTGAAAAAAATCACATGAAGATATCTGACAAACATATTATGTACATCATTTTGTAATTATCACGACCTTAATAAAAATGACATATTTATAGCTTACATAGTCAAGAATATTCCTAGGAAAAAACATAATAATAATCTAATAATTTTAATGTATATTGCTTAGAGATACTTTATTTGACATAAAGAATTTTATCTCTTTTTATTTGATTTGACCATTTAAAGTAATTATAAGTTCTTTCTAAAATCTTTCGGGCAAGTCTATCAAAATCTATGTAGTTAATATAAAATTCTGTAATATAACAAAACTTTTATGGCTAAATGTATTCTCATTTTGAAAGATTTAGGATGTAGGTTCAAGGGAAATACTGGAGTTATTGGAGCTAAGAAATGTATTAGAAAAGTTATGATGTCGTGAGAAGACAGACAGACAGACAGACAGACAGAAACCAGCATGTCAGGGGAGAAGAGTTAGGGCTAAAGAGGCAGGAGTTGAGGGATCCCTCTCTTCTTAGCTGTCTGAGGAAGAAGGGGTTCATAGTATGTGTTTGTAACCAAGCTTTCCTTTCCCTGGGCTGGAGGCAGAAAAGAAAGGAGAAGCAAGATAAATAGTCACCAATAACCCCTTGGTTGTTCAGCGCCAAGTGGCCGGTCAGCTCTGACAGCACATATACTGATGTGGGAGTGATTTTTTATTAATAAAGAAACTGCCTAGGCCCATTTGATAGGCCCACCCTTAGGTAGGTGGAGAAAACAGAACAGGATGCTGGGAGAAAGAAGCTTAGTGAAGGAGTCGCCATGATTCTCCCGCTCCAGACAGACGCAGGTTAAGATCCTCCCTGGTAAGCCAGCTCGTGGGCTACACAAAATATTAAAAATGGGAGCAGAAGGAGAGAGAGCACAAGCAAGGAACTCAGGACCGCGAGGGGTGCACCCATACACTGAGACAATGGGGATGTTCTATCAGGAACTCACCAAGGCCAGCTGGCCTGGGTCTGAAAAAGCCTGGGTCAAAANGGGCATAACCTAGCCATGCGGGCGGCTGGGTGCCGGGGACGCGGCCCCGCCGCTCCTATCTCAACAATATACAAGTAACATTATATGGACTCAACAGGTTATTCTTGGGAATGCATATGCATATAAAATACATATGTACATGTAATAATAATTCATGAAAAAAGAGATCATAAATTTCAATGGGAGTAGGGAAGGGAATATGGGAGAGTTTGGAGGGAAGAAAGAGAAGGGAGAAATGTTGTGATTAAAATACAATTTCAAAACTAAACAAAAAAGAAATACCTGACTATTAAAATACTACCCAGTAGTTATAAATACCAGATTGATAATACCTGGTTTTCTGGGTTTTTAATAGCCATACTTGGAGGCTATTCTAATGTGGTCAAAGGGACTGAAAGAAAGGATGTTTTCCCCTTTATTCTCCAAGATCAATGAGGGTCTAGGGTACTGTGGGCCATCTCTAGCAATGTTTTGTATCTGTGGAAAGTCACCCTTTTTCTTGCTCTCTGAGGCCAGGGAGACCACACTCTGAGTTCTAACCAGTGTCCAGTGTGCAGAGAGGAGGACTAACACAGGGTGAAGCTTTGCTCAGTGCTTCCAGGGGAAGCACAGCCAGGCCAAGCAAAGCTTCAGTTATCCTCATGCTGGTAGACAACTAGTTAAAGAAAGTCTAGAGGAACCCGGGATTCCTCACAAGCCCAAGTGACCCCTGAGAACCAGAACCTCAGCTGATCCCGACAGTACAAAAACAACAATCAGCTCTAGCTACCCACACGGTCTTAAACACTCATCAGGAAAGTATAATCAGTATCAAAATGTTATCAAAATGTTTGATAGTTCAAGGGACTGCAGTCCTCAGATTATACCTAACTTTGTAAATATTCTTATTAGAATAACCATTTCTCAGTAATGATTTTCTTCTTGATCTTATAAATACACAATCACACACACACACACACACACACACACACACACACACACACACTGTAACAGGGCAAGACAGCACAGAGGTTCCTCCATCTTGTATTCTTACTGAGACCATTTCAAGTTTGACCAGAATTTGATCTCCTTGATGGAGAATCCCATGGCAAATTACCCATCACACTAATCTAGGAATTAGAGTTCAAGATGCCCCAGCTAATCACTTATCTTAGCTTCTGTTAAACTGCTTGCTTGTACAAACCTCCCCTGGAGCTGCAGAGTGCAATAAGAGGGTGTGGTTTTTGCCTTTAAAGGCCCTGTGGTCTAAATTCTCAGCCCTACACTTAGGTTCCAAACACTTGAGTGCATACAGCCACAGGGGCTGGAACGAAGACTTTCAATTAACTATAATCTGTGTCTGAGTGGCCATCTCTGGTGGGCTCCCATGACAATACCCAATGTATAGGACAAGACCATCCTTGGATTACCTCGGTACAGCAGGGTCTATCTGAAGCTGAGAAAAAAAGGGCCTGTCTTCTTAAATACCAAGGCAAAATCTAAAAGCTTTATTTGCCAACCATGGAATGTTATCTCTTTTTGGAAGAGGACTTCTCACAGCTGTGATGGGTCTCCCTATCATACCCACCCACGCTCCCTGATCAGAGGAGATTGCCAGAGACTCTGTCATCCAACTCACAGGTTAGAAATGACCCAGGATACTCAAGTGACAGCCTTGGAACATTGCAAGACACCCCATAAAAATGCCCCTCCCCCAAGATTCTATTTTGATAATGGTGATGATGGTGATGGTGGTGGTGAAGATGATGGTGATGATGATAGTGGGGGTGATGGTGAATATGATGATGGTGATGGTGGTGGTGAAGATGATGGTGGTGATGATGGTGATGGTGATGGTGATGATGATGGTGATGATGATGATAGTGATGGTGATGGCGATGATGGTGATGGTGATGATGGTGAGTTACAGTGCTGGGTATTGAACCTTAGGCATGCCAAGCTAGCCATCCAACACTTTCTTCTCTAGTCCCTTCTCATGGCTGTTTGCTGTATTACAGTCCTACAGTCCGGAATTCACACACCAATCATAGTAGGAGGTAACTTCTAAATAAAACCAACATTAGGCCTCTGACTGTCCAGGCAGTGATTTTCCATGCCTGCGGTGCCTTCCCTCTGCTGCTCTGCCCTGTGGCCTCTGTAGGTTGGATTTCTAAGGTTCATGTTGGAAGTGGCTCTTCTGGGTTTTTCCCTTGGCAGTTTCAAAGGCAGGAAGGAATTTCTCACCTCCACAGTTCTCCTCTGCTGCAGGTAAAGAATTTAACAGCTACAGGGAGGATAACTCGGTCAGTCAGAAGGGGTCTGATCTAGCTCAAGTTAAGCTGATTCACTTTCCATGTTTTAAGGTGATTATTTTTTAATCTAATCTAAAAAGTGTATGTGTGTGTGTGTGGGGGGGTATCACACAGGTATGCAGCAGGTATGCAGGGACTCAGGGAGACCAGAAGAGGGCATGGGATCTTCTGGGGCTATAGTTGTGAGCTGTCCAACATGTGTGGGGAGGAGAGTGTCCTTTAGAGGAGAATCCAGCGCCTGGAACAGCTAAGCTGTCTTCATCCTTAAGACGCTTGCCTTTACTAATGTAGCTTAAGAAACAGTCAATAATAAGGAGATTTTTATCCCAGGGCACCTGAATGAATATTGCCTATACAGACGGAGGTTGGTGAGAGGCACATTCAAATAATTTAGAAGCATCTCTTTTTAAATATATTGTGGTAAAGGAGACATCCAGAGGGCGGTGATCTATTTATTTTAGATATCATGGAAGGAGTTGGGGACCTTGGGTTCCCAAAGGGAGGGTAACAGCATTAAGGGGACCCCAATGAAGACAGAAACTGGGCTTCACAGCCCAAGCCTGAGGGTCATCTTTGGTTTCTCCCCTTTTGTGCTTTCTGGTTCAATGCCAGCTCTGAAGTATCCGAGAAATTGGACTGTTTCCTCATAGCCACCACACTAACACAGACCCCACCATTGTTGAAATATCCGAGAAATTGGACTTTTCCCTCACAGTCACCACACTAACACAGGCCTCACCATGGCTTGGCTTTGTTAGATGTGGCCCAGTACATGAAATGATCAGCTGTCATGGACCTGCCATTGTAGTTGGCATTTTCCTTGGGCCACCAACTCAAATAAACACATGGAGACTTATTATTAATTATGAATGCTCAGTCTTAGCTTATGCTTGTTCTACCAGTTCTCATAACTTATATCAACCTGTTTCTCTATATCTACATTTTGCCTCATGGCTTTTTGCTTCTCTTTCATTCTGTATGTCCTACCTCCCTGCTTCACCATGTCTGTCTCTCCGGCCCCTGTTTCCTCTTTTTCATCTTTCTCAATCCTAAATCCTCCTCTTCTTTACTCTCCTATGCTCTGCCTTTATTCCCTCCCTTGCTATTGGTCATTCAGCTTGTCATTAGGCCAATCATTTGCCTTGGGCAGGCAAGGTGAAACAGCTACATAGCTTTACACAGTTAAATATCCCATGACATTCTATGTTGCTATTAATGAATACCATGTTTCATACACAACAGAAGTCCACTGCTCCTGGTTCTGAGAGGTCTGACAGCAAGGGCTCATGGGTTTGAAAAATGTCAGATCTGGCTCAACCTGTTCATCTGTTCCTGGGAAGGGGAGTGTGGATTTAGGAAAGAAATAGACAAGAGGCAGAAGATAGAGTTGGGAAGGCATCCAGTGAACACTGTAACAAAATGTTCTGAGTTTATTACTCACGGTCCTTATATACCCAACCAAAGGGAGGGCACAAGATTTCCATGATACAAATAAACAAGCAAATGTAATCACCTCCTTACATCTCAAAACCACCTAGTAACCATGTCCTAAGTCAAACATCTTGTTGTCTGGCCTTTGAGGAGCAAAGCATCCAGTATCCACACCTTTGGTCAAACGTCCTGTTATTCATCCTTGAGGATCAGGAATAGGTTTGAACTCTCAGAACTTTAGCCAAGATAGAACAGATCCGGGAACTTTAGCCAAGATAGAACAGATCCAAAGCTGTGAACCCTCACAGAAAAGAACCCATTTCCTGTCATTGGAAGTCATATTTTCACCTCCTGCTCTTTCTCATGTAGATGAGTTCTCTGTTTTATAAGGGTCTTTTATCTATCTGAGACTCAGTCATCTCCCAGAGGTTCCACCTGCTAACATTGGAATCTTGGGGATTAGGTTTCTACACAAAACTTGCAAGGACACATATATTTGGTCCCTAGTGTCAGCTACCTTTTCTTCCAGGAAGTAGAGATGTTTCTCATTGTGACTGGTCCAGTCTTCCTGATATCTTGCTTACACTACACGCTTGGAGTTCTCTTACTCTAATGAAGCCCAAGATCCCAGTGTCAGTTCCTTCACCCTGTTTGCTACCTACTGCATTCTGGGGAAGTGACTTCTTGGCAGGTATACTGTACCAGTTACTTTGCTCATTGCTGTGACCAAATCCCAGACAAGAGCAAGGGAGGAAACACTTATTTGGCCCATGGTTTGAGAGGGCACAGTCCATCCTTGTATGGAGGGGATGGCAGAGTTTATGGCAGTGAACGGTGTGGCTAGAACTTCTCACATTACAGTAGGCTCAGAAGCAGAGCCGAGCTCTCATTCCTAATGCCTAACTGACCAGTCCATCCCCTCCAGTTAGGCATCATATGCTAAAGGTTCCACAGCCCCTAAAAATAGTCCAAAAGCCAGGATATGAGATCCAACCTTGTTCTGACTCATTTGTTTGTTTGTTTGATCAACTTGATGTAAGCTAGAGAAGAGGGAACACCAACAGAGAAAATACCATATCAGTTTGGCCTATAGGCAAGATTTTGGGGGCATTTTCCTCCTCAGTGATTGGTGTAGGAGGGTTTAACTCACTGTGGGCAGGGCCATCACTGGGGAGGTGATCCTGGGTGTATGAGAAAGCAAACTGAACAGGCTGGGAGGAGCAAACCAATAAGCAGCGTTCCTCCGCAGTATCTGGTTCAGTTCCTGCCTTCAAGTTCCTGCCGTGAACTCCTGTTCTGACTTTCTTCAGTGATGGACCTGAGAGTTGTAACGTGAAATAAACCCTTTCCTTCCCAAGTTGCTTTTGGTCAGAGTCTTTATCTTTACAATGGAAACCTAGCCCAGGGAAAGCCTCTAGGGAACTTTCCATGTTGACACCATAACACTCTGATCCTGGCTCCCAGAGGCAAATGGCCATCTCATAATGAGTGACATACTTATCCCGGGTCAAAAGTTCTCACAGGTTTGCAGTTCTCATGCTGTCAAAGTCCAAGTTCATAGTTCTCTTCTAAGATTAAGGCGGGCTCTTCATCGGGAGCTATTTTCAACATATGATGACATAGCAGACACTCCTCTCCTAAAGGGGAGGAAAGACTGGAGTAAAGCAAATGCAAAGTCCGGAACAGCAAGCACAGAGTCACAAAGGTGCAGGTCCAGCATTTGGGGCCCCGGATGGCACAGCAATATGCGCTCCCAGGGGCCCTGCCACCTACAGCATACACACATGTATGCATACACATATGTATGCATGCCCCATGGACTCAGTACTTGCAACTTTTTTCAACATCCTGGGGTCTCCATTGCAATGTAGGCTTTCCTTCACACTCCTAGGAAGGAAAATGAAAATATATGTGATTTTTCTTTATATTACCATTATATAGGAAAATGAAGATGGTAGGATTCCCCAATGATAGAGTGTAGACAGAAGAGAAAAGCAGTCTGGGAAAAAAAGGGCAAATGAACTTAGAGGAGTCAGGGGAAGAGAAGAAAGGAGATGTCTCTCGTGCCAAGGGCACAGACCTGGAAGCCCCGTGCCCAGAGCACTGGCAGTGGAAAGGCTGTAGTTTAATTGAGGGCATCACTGGTCTCTGAGAGGCGGAGCCTAAGATGTTAATGTTTTTATGTTTGAGTTTGAGCGAGAATAGGAGAGGTAGGCATTGGATAAAGGGGAGGGACAAAGGGAAGCTTTTCTGCTCTAGGATAAAGGAGATAGAATTGCTGTCACCCACCCTGATGTGATGGTATGTGCCTGTAGCGCTCAGAAGGCTGGGGCATGGACATTCACAACTATTCATACATTTGAGGATGAATAATAAGACCCTGTCTCAACCAGCCCCCTCCAAACCTACACCTACCATTACAGGCTGGGTATGGTGGCGCCCGCCTGCAATCCCAGCACTTGGCAGGTAAAGCGAGAAGATCAGAAGTTCAAGGTCATCAGCTACATTGCACGTTTGAGACCACCCTGACCTCCATGAAGCTGTCTTAAAACAAAACACAACCCAGATCCCTCCTCCACTGTCATCACCACCGCCCCGCTAACAAACGTTTCGTGGAAAGTCAAGCTACATTGCCAACACGGTGCTCATCACCTTTGTATAGTGCGTTGTTCTGGAAGCTTTGATCTGACCCTTAAAGTAGCTGTGCAAGGTGGGGATGCCTGTTTCCATTTCAACAGGAGGAATGTTGTTCCCTGGAGTTTAGAGCTTACTTGTTGAGGTCACTCAATGAGTTGTTTGAGAAGCCAGGAGTTAAACCTGGGGCTAATGAACTCCCAAGTTGGTAAGTAACAACTAACACCCGTGTTCTTCCTAAAACTCTGTTATTGGTCCTATTCAGAATGAGAAAATGTGACATCACAGGAAAAGGGTGAATAAGTCATCAGACAGATATTGGAGGAGATTGGATTAGCAATGGCTGTTGACATCATTTGGGTACTTACCGTGCACAAGCAATGGGGGTGTTTATAAACAAGCATAACAATCCTGTGTATAATCCATATATATATATATGCTGTCCCCATGCCACCAGTGTGAGAACTGGGCTTTCAGAAGGTCACACACCCACCTTAGTTCCATGACTGATAAGGCAGAGGCAGGATTCCCTCAGGCACTCTGATGCTAAAGCTCACATTCTCTTTGAGACTCAGAGAAAGTTCCTGGGATTCTGAAGAACCTGCTGCTCTCTGAGGAAAAAGAAGAGGTATAAATAAGGCATGTGGGTATAATTGCAGCTGAGCTGATGGTGTTGAGTGTAAATCCACGCGTGGTGAATCAAGCGGCCAACTTGTCCACGGGTGTGTGGAGAAGAGAAGGATGGGTCTCTAGAGCTGCAGTCTTACTACTTCTCTTAGACACGGCTTTGCCTCCAGTTCCTTCCCTGACATGACTTAAAGCCCCAGATAGCAAAGCTGTTGAAAATTAGGGAGTGCAGTTTGTGGAGTCTACAGTGTACTGTAAATGGCTTTTCCTTAGGTCCCTTCCTCCATCTCAGATTGGCCCAATTCTTCTACCAAGACCTTTCCCCTATCCCCTTGTCTGTTCTGTGGGCCATATCTCTTGTCCGCTATCCCCAGAGCACAGCCTATAGTGGCAAATACCGAACTCTAGATGTCTTCCACAATCATGATGAACTAGAAGCCTCATGTCACACAGTTCTAGAGACAGACCTGTAGAATTGGTAGGTTTCAAAAAATGCTAAGCAGGATTCCCCTTCGGGTTAGATTCACTTCTTCCAGGACTTCCGGTGTCCCTTGTCCACCCTCTTTCCTGTTCCTGCTGAAGAGACCACTAGGAAGAAATGTTTTTCCCTTCTCAAAGAGACTCTAACAACATTACCATGGTGACATCGGCTACCTGAAGAAGAATGTAAAGTTAATGAAATCCTGATTTCAGATAGAATTTTCTTATTAAGTTTCTCTCTCTTCCCCCTTTCCTTCCCTTCTCCCCTCCTCCATTCCCTTTTCTCTCTCTCTCTTTCCTTTCCCTCTCTCAGGCATGGCCTCTCTATGGAATCTAGGCTGACCTCAAACTTTCCATATCCTTACCTCGGCCTCCTAAGTAGTTGGAGTTCTGGGAACCCAGGCCATAGCGTCTTTTCAGTCCTGAATCTGAAATCTGAAAGTCAACCAGTTCTGCTTCCATTTCACTAAGCAGGTGATGCTGGACAACACTCTCTGTCCCTTGGTTTCTGTATTTGTGAAATAAGGGTGCAAATCCTCCATTTGAGTGTTATGGTGATGACCAGTACACAAGGGATGTTATGTGAGGACCAGTACGCCAGGGATGTTATGTGGGGACCAGTATACCAGGATGTTATGCAAGGACCAGTATACCAGGATGTTATGGGAGGACCAGTATACCAGGGATGCTATTTGGGGACCAGTATACCAGGGATGCTATGTGAGGACCAGTACACCAGGGATGCCCCCAGGACAAGAGCTCTGTGAGCGGAGGTGTGCTGTGCATCTCTCTCATCACCTCTAAGGGGAACTGCTTCAGAACAAAAATACTAAATGATGTAGCTCAGAAATTTCCATAATTAAACAGTAAGATGAATTTTATTTTTATAGAAAACCATACACATATCTGTCCTATAAAATTTAAAACAATGAGAGGATAAACAAGAATTTCCAGCTCTAGAGAATGAGCGGGGATGTAACGGAGAAGGAGGTGTCACTGAGGAATAGGACTGTCTTGCTCATTTGATCTGGAACCGTGAAACTACTTCACATAGATATAGAATAAAATGAAGTTAATGAAAAGCCATTTCTTAGATAGTAAAGGCTAGACGAAACAAAATCAATTTGTGTATGGAGTTTGGGCGGCAAATAACTGTATCAAATGACATTAAATAATGACCTGTAGGGTGGGCCTCAAGGGGAAACACCACTAGCTGAGGTCATACAAACAGCCTTTCTGGTTGTTGTTTCCCAAAGTCCTCTTGATGGTTGGTGTTGGTCGCGGAAGACTGTTGTCTGCACGCCGAGAGACCAAGGGAATGATTAACTGCATGATAGTGTCAATCATGTTGCGTTCAGAGTGGTTAAATGAGTTTGTGGGGGTCACTGGCAGTGGGACCAGGAGGAATCCCTAGTGAATGATCTGACTTTCTGGAGCCAATTTCCTATGAAGAGAAACCTTGCTCTGCCTAGACACGAGAGCGAGGGCCTTGGTCCTGCCTCAATGTGGTGATGTGAAAGAATTCATTGACTCCCCATGGGAGGCCTTACCCCCTCTGAGGGGCAGATGGGGCAGTGGGGTGAGAGGAAGGTGGGGGAGCAGGAGGGGAGAGAAGAACTGGGATTAGTGTGTTAAAAAAACCATAAAAAAGAGATCATTCTAGTCCTTCAAGTATCTACGTGAGGACATTTGTTTGGAAAGAACTTAGTGCTAGCCACTTAAAAGCCCCAGCGAAAGCTGACCTAGCAACGAACGCTCTTCATATCTAGACTGTGGTCTCTAAGCACCATATCTTACCAACTTCTGCTCTTCGTAGACATGCCTGGTGCAGTGGGACAGCCTGGGAGCCCTTGGCCTTCGTTCCCAGACTTTCCTGAGTCACAAGAGCGTCTTCAGCTGTTCACAGCGACCCCTGTCACTCACACCTGAGTTGATGTGGCACAGTGACCATTATTGGGCTCTAGATGTCAGGTGGGACCAAATTCCCAGCAGAAACAAAAGGTTTGGAACTCCCAATCCTTTCTCCTTATTAGCTGCCTTGCCATCTCTGTGACAAAGAACCCAAGGTAGTCGTCTCAGATAGAGGAAAGGTTCGTCATGACCCACAGTCAGAGGTTGCCATGGCTGCTTGTGTCTTTTCCATTGTCCCTGTGGTATCTTGTTTGTCTTTCTAGGGGCCATGGTGAGGAGGCTTGATTACCTCATGGAAGCCAGGAAATAAAGACCCAGGAATGGCATGAGTTCCCATTGTGCCTTCCATGACCTAAGTTCCTCCCAGTGGACCATGACTCCTAAAGTTTTCACTATTGAGGACTAAGAGATGATCACATGGGTCCTCCAGGCACATCTTAAACCCAAACAGCAGCATCCCTATTTTTCTGGGGACAGAGGAGGGCAGGGTAGGCTGTTTATTCACCAGGGATCAGTGGTCTAAGTAGCTGTATCCACAGAACGTAGTTTTTGTGGTAAGTTGTAAACAAGGATGGAGCTGTTGTCTTTGCCTGTGCATTCTGCATGGGGAGGGAGGAGAATGCCCAGAGAGCATGGTAGTGAAGGATCCCTGGGATCAACACCTGCAGAGCTTGAACAGAGAAATCAGGTAGAGACCCTGCTTACCTTATGGCCTTTGCCCCCTGCTCCCTGGGTCCTAGCCCTCTGTTGTTGACAGAGAGCTCTCTGGATACTGACTGTCCCAGGGAAAGGTCCCTCCCCTGAGGAGGAAAGACTGAAGACCCAGTGACTGATGCCTGGCATCTGAAGCTAACTGGGCTACCCCTCACTTGTAATGGGACAGATGCTCAGTACAATTCAATGCCCCAGAGGATACTTGAGAAGGGTGAGTGTTGCGGGAGGTCCTTCCTCTCCTCCAACCAATAGCTGCTGAGATACCAGCCCATTGGGGCGTGGTCTCTCTCCCTTTAAAAAAGCGGCTACTTCCCTCCGCTCTCTCTTCACTTCCTGCTCCACCGGCGACTGGACTCCCTGGTTGCACAGAGGGTTGTTGTCTGGGACGATGATCTGTAAGTTTTTTCCTCTTTAAATAAATACCACCCTATTAATCATAATTCCAAACTGGTGTGGCATTGTTTGTGACTTATGCCTTCACCAGTGATGTGGGAGTGTCATATATCAATCTGTTGATTTCATTGGTTAAGCAATAAAGAAACTCCTTGGCCCTGATAGGTTAAAACATAGGTGGGAGGAGTAAACAGAACAGGATGCTGGGAGGAAGAGGAAGTGAGCTCAGACTCGACAGCTCTGCTCTCTGGAGCAGAGGCCCTGCTTTGCTCTCCTGGGCGTACGCGATGAAGCTCCGACCCAGGATGGACATAGGCTAGAATCTTCCCAGTAAGCGCACCTAGCGGTGCTACATAGATGATAAGAAATGGGCTAAATTAATATGTTAGAATTAGCCTAGAAGAGGCTAGATAGAAATGGGCCAAGCAGTGTTTAAATGAATACAGTTTGTGTATTGTTATTTTGGGCATAAGCTAGCCAGGCGGCCGGGGTGCTGGGGACTCAGCCCCGCCGCACTTATTACTACAGGTGAGGAAACTTGTGTAATGATTCTTTACAGCCATGCTTTAAAGTTTTCTGTTAGTGCGATGTGGGGGCATAGGCCTGTAATCTCAGCCTTGGTAGGTGGAGATAGGAGGACCAAGACGTCAAGGTTATTTCTGGGTATATAATGAGCCAGAGCTAGCTGGGGTACACGAGATTCTACATCAGGCCTGCCTTCTAAACCAAACCAAATGGTATTTATCTTTTAGACATAGTGTCAGAGACACAAATAATTCCTAATGAAGTGGTATCACAGATGAAATTTACTTAAAAAGAATCTGTGTCTGTGGGGGGGGGTGTGAGGGAAAAATAAACTGCAGGTCGGTAATTGTTGAGTTTGGTGACGGTGTGTGAACTTTGGCATACTACCAAACTTTTCTACACCTTGGATATATTAACTTTTTCCATAATTAGGAAAGTAAAAGATAATACAATTAAAATTTTCTTAATGCATGTCTGTCAGCAGGCAATAGATGGGGTGGATTCCCGGGAATAGTTGTCAACACTGTCTTCACCTGGCCCTTCCTTTCTGTATAACACTTATCGGGTGGACAGTCGCCTTGCATCTGAACTTCACGGTGAAGGTGGTAAGTCAGCTGTGTTGGAGAGGAAAGAGTTTATGTTGGAGTGAAGAATCAACCAGTGCCCTTGGAAGAAAAATGTTATTAAATATTGGCCCAGCTCACCAGGAGAAGTGCAACATAGATGCCACACTGTGTGACAGATGATACACTCTGACACATGCGGTCAGGAGACACAGTCATCACACTGCTGCCCCTGAGGTTGAACTGTTTATCTTTTCAATGCAGGTAGGCTTTTCCGCTTTTGAAGTGCACTGGGGAAAAAAAAGATAGTTTTTTTTTTTTTTGTTCTTGGAAACAAAAGGTTTGTACATCCAGTTTCAGAATCCATACTTGATGAAGACAAGTTAAAAATAACAGAGTATTAATGTCCACATCTTTTTTTGTTAAAATGAAATTTTACCCACAGAATGTTTCCTGGATGTGGTCTCTAATGGCTGTCATTTATCTGAATTGAGATATCACGTCACTGTGAGACGTGGGCCATATGAACCACAGCAAGAAGTGATGTGTGTGTGTGTGTTGTGTGTGTGTGTGACAGAGAGTCATGCTGAAATCCTTTGTTTTTACAGCTTTAATTAAGTTTGTAATCCACATAGCAATCTCCCTTGTGTGTCCCACATCCATCATTAATAATTGGAAAATCCACAGCACTGTGTGGCATTGTGTCATTCCAGTGGGGACTTGTCTCCATGAGAAGAATAAAGGAACATCTGTCCTAGGCACCTCTCCGGGGCCTCATTTGGCTCTCCCTGTCTGTGCTAGATTCCTACTAAAATGGGATGCGGGCTTCAAGTCTTCTAATTAATCTTGCTGTGTGTCTTGCCTTTTGCATGGCTGTGTCTCTTCTCACCTCACCTTTGAGTCCCTGTCTGAGATGTTAGCCAAGACAAGTTGGGGACCCACTGGGAGGCCAGAGGAAACTTTATAGATACCATGCATTTTCCAAAAAGTTGAATTTAGACATGGCTATGCAGAGTAAAAGTGGAACATTGATGCCCTGCTGAGGCAGCATTGGTGTTCATTGTCTTGCAGATTCCCTGGATATCAGTCAGGGAGACATCTGCTCTGTTCATGGAGCAGACAGCTGTTTCCCCCAAATGCACCCCCTTCCCTGGAAGCACTTTGCACCAACACCGTATCCTTGGGGTGCACGGTCTTCCATCCTCTGCACATGAGAGTTCTTCATTTTCCTGCCATTTTCTTTACTCTTTCTCATTCCTTTATCTACTTCTTGCGCCATAACCCTTCCCCCTCCCTGTATCATGTCACTAACTCCCGAGGTTAGCCACAAGTGTGACGTCGAAGAACATGCCTTCCCCAGTGCTCCCTTATTTTTGTCCCCTGAGTCTGTTGCTTGCCACCCTGTTAGTTCCATGGCGGTAGCACCTTATCTCCTTCTACTTCTTCCAAAGGAGTTGGATGAATAAAAGTTTCCTTTCTTTTTTACTTCTTTGACACTTTTATACATGTATACCATGTACTTAGCCAGATCCATCCCTTTCTCTTTTTATCTATGTCCCCCAGGACACCATTGCTTCTTCCTCCCAACTCCATGTCCGTCTTACTGTTATACCCTTACCTGTGGCTTCCTCCTTGTGCGGTCATGACATCTGAAATATTTCACCTTAAAAGGGAAATCTGTGCCTGGGTCAAGAAAGTAGAAATATTTTTCCTTTGTAATTTGCTTTCTAGAAACTCAGAACTCCTGTCGACAATAACTGACATACTTACCACAGAAAGAGATTACTGCAGATCCTCAGGGGTCACAGATGTCAAGAGGGGGGAAACACACATCTTCAGAGAGACATCTCCAGTGACTCAGCTCCTCTAGCTGGATTCCCACTTTGCAGTGTGTAGAAGGAGAGAGCTGCTTGTTGGTTCCCAGCTGCACAGCTAGCTTAGACCCAAAATAATCACACAGAAACTGTATTAATTAAATCACTGATTGGCCCATTACTCTAGCTTCTTATTGGCTAACAATAATATTAATTTAACACATTTCTATTAATCTGTATATTGCCACGTGGCTGTGGCTTACCAAGTAAAGTTCCAAGCGTCTATCTCTAGAGGCTCCATGGTTTCTCTCTGACTCCACCCTTCTTTCTCCCAGCATTCAGTTTAGTCTTCCCCACCTACCTAAGTTCTACCCTATCAGGTTGGGGCAGTTCTTTATTCATTAACCGATAATAGCAACACATAGACAGAAGGACCTCCCGTGGTGTTTATATCACCTCCAAGAATACTTCCAGTCAGGGACCAAGTCTTCATCACGTGATCCTTTTGGGGGACATTTGGTCTCCAAGCCATGATGCTAGCAGACTCAGAACTTTGGGCTATTCAAGAGACTTGACTAGACCAGATGGCAAGTGCATCAGAATGCTGAGCTGGTCCACTGCAAGTGCCTCTCAGATACCAACTAATTCAATCCTCATAACGGTAGAGACAGGCAGAGCAGGAAACCAAGGTATGGGGACATCTGAGAGTCAGAGTTAGTACTGTGTAGGACAGTGTCAGAATTCCAGCCTGGTAGTGTGGATCAGTGTGTGCTCTGATGCACGGGGCCATGTGCACAGTGGGCTCTGTGCTATGCACGTGTGAATGGGTGCGCTTGCGTGTGGAAGTCAGAAGGTAACTTCAGGTGTGGTTCCTCAGGTGCCACCTACCTGGCTTCTTCAGACAGTGTCTCTCACTGAACACACAGCCCACTAGTTTAGCTGACTTGCCAGGCAGCGCCAAAGACCTGTTTGTTTCCACCTCTCCAACCCTGTAATTGCAAGTATTTGCCACCATATCAACCTTCTACACACGTGTGGGAATGGAATTTAGGACTTCACTGTTGCAAGGCAAGTGCTTTATTGACTGAGTCATCTTCCTGGTCCCCGTCTGGCTCTTTGTACTAAAAAAGTACGTACAGATAGATGTTTTAGATCTTATTAATTTTATGTATGTGAGTTTTGCCTGCATGTATGTATGTGTACCAGGTGCATGCCTGGTGCCCATGGGGGTCCGAAGAGTGTGTCAGATGCCCTGGAACTGGAGTCAGGGATGGTTGTGAACCACCATGTGTTTCCTCTGCAAGAGAAGCAAGTGCTCTTAACCGCTGAAGCACACTTCCAACCCCTCAGCCAAATACAGGGCTCTCATAATCTCATCCATGTTGGGGAGATTTTAAGTGGCAATTAATACTCCCACCGCATGGGGGAGCCTGGGGAGCCCTCCATACCTGTCACCATTCAGATGTGACAGCCAGGATGCAGAAGTCACTGCCACACAGAAGCCAGCAGCTGGCATCTCGGGAAATTGGATGCCTGGACATAGTTCCCAAGAAGTTATTCGAAAGCCCTTGACTTTATTTTTAGTTTCCTGTAGATTCCTCCCGGAGCCCATCTCAGCAGTGTCTCCCTGACACCCCTCCACTTTTCCAGAAAGAGAGACACTGAGCCTTCTCTCCTCCACACTAAAACCTCTTTGTCCGGAACCACACATGTCGATTTTAAACAGAAAATAATATGAAAACACAGAGATGCCTTTATGCGCTTCCCGCAGCCCTCGGTTCCAGCGTACCTGGATTTACGATGTGCTCCGCGCTTCCCACCTTCTCAGCGCTGCTCCCCCACATTTGAAGAAGAAATGATCAAGAGATTTGTGCAGGGGTAAATTTATTCTGTCTTGAGCTGGGTGAGGTTCCAATCCGGCACAGCATGGAAACTAGAAACGCTGCGAGCATCGTTTCCTTCTAAGGCAGGCGGGCAGACAAGGGCCAGGCAGAGGGGTCGCTCGCACCTTCTTACAGGGGTCCGCTGCTCACAGCCAGGGGGCTTTTTCAGAGTTGGGAAACAGGAGCACAGGGCGATGTCATGACCTTGACAGTTGACTGGGAGAGAATGTCATTGTGCCGCCTTAACACCTTCTCCCTCAGAGTGAGGAGAGTGACATGGGCTTTGGTCATGGAAGAGTCATCAGTCGGGATATTGCGGGAACAGCACATGAGTGTGTGAGAGACATTCAGTTATTTTCCCGAGATCACAGGTTATTCTGTTCCTCAGGAAAATCTGGGGCAGCCTTCTACATGGTGGTTTGCTGGAGGTCAGGGACATTGCCTTCTGGGTTTCTTGGGTACTTTGCCCTTATTGCTGTTTCCCCTTAAGCATTGTGTGAATGTCTGCTTTCTTCTGTCATGTCAAGAAGTGTCCTTATCCAAGGGACTTAGCCCTTTGACCAGAAGAGGCCATTGCAGGTTCTTTGGGGCTCAGTGGACAGGTGAAGAATGGAGCCCTTCAGCTGACATCTGTAGACGTGAAATCCCCCATCACAAACAGGCTTTTAAGCTGTTCTATTAGCGTATATCTATTGCGTGTATGGTTTTGTTGTCAGGCATTTGATCCCTTTGCCCTCCCTACCTTGTCTCCTTGTCTCCCAGCCTCTTCCTGAGCAACACTCCTACTTTCATGCCTACAAAACAAAACAAAACAAAAACAAAAGAAACCCCTAGGTTTCATGTATGGCAGAAATTTCTGAGTCTGGTTTATTTTGCTTATGATGATGATCTCTGTTTTTTAAAAATATATTTTCATGAAAGTGGCACAATTTGATTCTTCTCTATTACCCAACAATACTCTATTTTGTTTGTTTGTACATGTAAATTGCACCACATTTTCTTTTTAAAAATTTGTCATTTTATGTGTATATGTATTTACCATGGATGTATGTTTGTGTACCATGTCCATGCCTGGTGCCTGTAGAGGTCAGAAGAGGGGTTCTATCCCCCAGAAGATGGAGTTATGGATACTTGTAAGTCTTCATGTGGATGTTGGGAACAGATGTGTGGACCTGTAGGAGCCAACTGGTGTCCTGAGAAAATGAGTGTATGTATTAACATGGACATGGCCACATCAAGGACCAAAGCCTCAGAACCATGGGTAATGGCAAAGTGTTTGGTTTGTTTGTTTGTTTGTTTTTCTTTTGTCTGGGTGAAGCCCAGAGGGATGGCACAGCCTGCTTCTGGTCTGAGTGTGAATGTTGATAGTGTGTGTAGAAAACGTCACTTTGGTATCCTCTACCCTCACACTGAGGGTGCTGTGGCTTCTCCATCGGAGAGCCTAAATCACCTGAATCTTGTGTTACTGTGTGTGTGTGTGCATGTGTGTGTATGCGTCTGTGTGTGCATGCGCGTGTGTGTGCCTGTCTATTCTCCCTGCCTTCCCTCACTGCCCCTAGTCTTGGCTCTAGGATACCAGCTGTGTGAGGATGAGTCAGGGTTCTCTGTAAGACCACAGTGCTCTTCACTGTTGGGCTATCTCATCACCTACAGCATCTTCTTTACCATTTGGCCCGCAGTGAGACCTAGATTGGTTCTGTAACTTGGGTTCTATGAGTGGTGCCGCAGTAAACAGGGTCCCCTTTTTGTATTGAGCAATGTGCCTGGATACCACCAACTATATGCTAGAGAGTACTTTTATTTTCCTTTACCGAGGAACCTCTGAAGGAGCTGAGAGTGCATCATGCTGACCCACAAGCAATAAGAGGTGATCTATGTCACTGGGCATAACTTGGCATAGGAGACCTCAAAGCTCATCCCCACAGTGACACAGTCCCTCCACCATGGACACACCCACTCCAGCAAAGCCACACCTCCCAATATTTCCACTCCCTAGGAGCTTATGACAATCAGTTACATTCAAACCATCACAGAGATAGAAATTCAGTTTTGTATTGGCACAGGAGACCACTTGCTAAATACAACTCCATTAGTACAGACACTGAGATCAACAATTAGTAAATTAGTGAATGTGAGCTCCTGAAACAGAGAAGCTTCTGTAAAGCAAACGGCATGGTCAATAAGACAAAAGGGCAGCCTACAGAATGGGAAAAGATTTTTACCAACCCCGCATATGACAGAGGACTGATCTCCAAAATATACAAAGAATTCAAGAAACTTGACATCAAAAGAACAAATAATCCAATACAAAATGGGGTACAGACCTAAACAGAGAACTCTTAACAGATGAATCTCAAATGGCTGAAAGACACTTAAGGAAATGCTTAACATCCTTCAGAGAAATGCAAATCAAAGCAACTCTGAGATTTCATCTTACATCTGTCAGAATGACCAAGATCAAAAGCGCTGATGACAGCTTATGCTGGAGAGCATGTGGGGTAAAGGGAACACTTCTCCATCGCTGGTGGGAGTGAGAATTTGTACAACCACGTTGGAAATCAGTATGGTGATTTCTCAGAAAATTAGGAAACAGCCTTCCTCAAGATCTCACAATACCATTGTTGGGTATATACCCAAAGAATGCTCAATCACAACAGAAAGACATGTACTCAACTATGTCATAGCGGTATTATTCATAATAATCTGAACCTGGAAACAACCTAGATGCCCCTCAACTGCTACACAGCAGTAAAAATAATGACATCTTAAAATTTATGGGCAAATAAATAGATTTAGAGAAAACCATATTGAGAGAAGTAACCTAGACCCAGAAAGACAAATATCATATGTACTCACGCATAAGTGGCTTTTAGACATAAAGCAAAGAAAAACCAGAGTACAGTTCACAACCTGAAAGAACACAGACAACAAAGAGGACCTTAAGAGATACATACATGGATCTACATAGGAAAGAGAAAAAGACAAGATCTCCTGAATAAATTGGGAACATGGAGGTCACAGGAGAGGATAGAAAGGGAGGGTAGGAAGGGAGAGGAGCAGAGAAAACTGTATAGCTCAATAAAACAATAAAAAAGCAATAAAAAGCAAAAAAAAAAAAACAAAAATAAAATACCATAGTCACAAAAAGAAATTCAGTTTTATTCGATATACAAATATCCACTTTTACAATATCATTTATTAAAGAGACTACCTCTTCTCCAGATTTACTTTTGGCGTCATTGTTAAGAATTGGATGGCTTAAATCCTCTGCATGTGTGTTATATAGCTTGGTGTTCTTGTGGGTCTCCTAACAGTGGGAATTGGGGTGTCTCCAACTCTTTTACCTGCTCTTGAGACCCTTTTTCTCCTACTGGGTTGCCTCATCTAGCCCTGAGAGTTTATGCCTAGTCTTATTGTAACTCGTTATGGCATGTTGAGTTGATCTCCCTGGAATACCTGCTTTTTTTTTTTTTTTGAAGGGAAATGAAGGAGAAGTGAATACAGAGGAGAGGGGAGGGGAGGGTTCTGGGGGGGGGGGGTGGATGGAGGAGAAATTGGTCAGGATGTGAAGTATAAGTGAAGAATAAATTTAAAAAGAAAGAAAGAAATGATAAAGTTTACAATAGAGGAATAAAAGAAGAATTGGGTAGCTTAACTGAGTGGGTTTATTTCCAGACTCTGTTCCATTCCACTGGCTGATTCACATGTGTGTACACGTGTGTGTGTGTGTGTGTGTGTGTGTGTGTGTGTGTGCGCATGCGCGTATTGGAACCATGATGGTTTTGCTATGGTGGCCATGTATATAATGTGAAGCCTAGCATTGTGAGCCGTCCACCACTGGTATTTGGTACTCAGGATTGATTTGATTATTTAGGGTCTTTGTGTTTCTATATGAACTTTATAACTCTTTTCTAGTTCTCTCTTTAGAGTTTTTACTCTGTTGAGAGTGCTGAGGGTAGACACTCTTGTCCTCTGATTTTATGGGACACCCTTCCAGTTTACCCATTTAGTGTAACAGTGGCTGCAGGGTGGCTGCTGTGAATAAACCTTAAGTATGCTGAAACATCTCCTTTCTGCTACCATTTTCCAGGAATTTCATCATATTGATATTTTTGTGTTTATTATCATCATGTAATATTTGTCACTAATTATTTTTATGCACTGTTCTACCCATAATGATCTCATATGTTGAACCATCCTTCATTTTTAGAATGAAGCCAACTTTGTCATGGTGTTGAGATAGAAAGTGTTGCTGAGTTCAGTTTTCAGGGGTTGTATTGAGGATTTCTATGTCGATTTTCTGTGGTCAGCAGATTTCCCTTCACTGTGTCCCTAGTCTGGTTTTAGTATCTGAGTACTACAGGTTTTATAGACTGAGTTTGGAAGCATTCCTTCCCTTTCATATTTTTGGACTATTTTGAGGAGTTTTGGTTATTAATTCTTCCTTACAGACTCAGTAGAATTCAATAGCAAATCCATGTGGTGTTTGTTTTTTGTTTGTTGGGAGATTTTGTTACGGCTTCTCACTGTTTTTCCCCCTGATCTCTGTAGGTTGTTCATATCTTCTGTCATCTTGGTTTCACTTCAGTAGATGATGTATGTCTAGAAATACATACTCTGTTTACTTTTCTGTTCACTTCCTTTGCCCCAGCTCCACTCTGTGTCTTCATTCTGCTCTACATCTTCAATCCATGCATCCCAAGAGCTGTAGCATGAGCTTATGTATGCATCTAACATACGTGTGTGCTGTGTCCTCACATTAGAACTCCTGGGGGCAGAGGTCATTCTCTGTGTTGTTCATGAATATATCCCAAATTTCTAGTGTAGTGGGTAGACATTCCCTGTTGCCTTACAGTGATTGTAGGAGCTCAGAACTGTTGAGTCGGTTAGTGCTCGCCTGTTTGCCAGCACCTTTGATGGGTTGCAGAGGAGTTACAGATGTGAGAAGCCGACACCTCTTCCTCCAGGCCTTGAGTCTCGGACAGCTCTATTTATCCCAATACCTCATAAAATTACAATTTTCTAGGCATGCCAGGGTATTAAGGGTCTGAGAACCCGTGTCTTTGTCATGTAGGAATGGGCATAGCAGGCATGCACTGTTCATTTGGTTGGGTGGCATGCCTGTGTCTCCCCCACTTGCTGTCAGTTTTCCTATGTTCTGTTGGTATAACGCCTTGTCCTTCTCATCTTGACATAAACATTCTCAGGTTCAGACAAGCTTTGGTTCAGGAATAATGCCCACTGTTGATCAATGACATATAGTTTTTTAAATATATGATCATGCCATAAATTATGTATTTTGAAGTATCAAGAACACTACGTTAAGTTAGTGAATATGAAACAGAAGAGTAAGGAGAATGACTCGGAGCTTTGAAATGATTGACAGTTTTGAGACGATGCACAGATCTGAAAGATCTGGGGGATCCCATCTTGAGTATTTATGCTCGGAAACAGCAGTTTCTTTGAGCAGAAGGAAGTAAGTGGGAATTGGGAGGCTTTTCCTACGAAGACTTCAAAGTCTGGATAACAGGTTACCCAAGTATTTCTCTCCTTCCTTATTTTCTAAACCACAGAGCTTTTACTGTTATTTCCTCTTATGCTCAGAGACTTCATGGAGCTGGGTCTGTCCGCACTAGGGTGTCTAGGAAACACGGCATTGGGGCAAACACATGCCTTAGCTGCTTGGTGAGTGTGCAACAAACCAGAACAATTAAGGACCAAGATGCCAGGATCCAAAAATTAGAATCAAGACTATCAGAGCCCTGGGAAGCCTGGAAGAAGAACTCGGGGCCAGACTAGGCACTTGATGTGGCTGGGAATGCCCAGGGCCTGGCAAGGAGGGTGAAATTGGAGTCAGGAGTTAAAAGAAGCCAGGAAACTCTGGGTTCATGAGGTGAAAGCTAAGTGGAGTAGGGAGAGAGGGTCAGGACGGAGGCAGGAGAGACCTGCAGAAGAGCTGACGTGTGACCAACGCAGCGGCCGAGACCAGACGCCTCCCGTGTGCCGCTGGTCAGGGAAGGCTGCAGCAGGAAGCCTGCAGGTGTGAGCAGCCGTGGAAACAGAGCCAAGGGAGGTTCTGGCACTCATCCCCCCTCTCTGAATGGGTGATGCCATCTTCGGGTCCCCTTTCTAGAGCTTATGCAGATGTTTTGAACTAAAGACTGAGACAAAGAGACCTGAAAGCCAGGTGAGGATGTGTGAATTCTGAAGTCCTTTTGCCAGCAGGAGTCGGGGCAGAGGCACTAGTGGCTGTCATCTCTGAGGAGCCAGGGAGAGGACGGAAATGTCAGACTGGACACCCGAGGTCTCCCCACACCTCCAGAGCTCCATGTTAGAGGCTTTGACTCCACAGAGCCTGCTCTGGCCAGTTCCGGATACGTTTACTCTGTTGGCTTCCTCTGTCTGTCCCTGTAACTAGGACTTGGCTCCATGAAGGGTGTTTTCCAGTGGTTCAATTTCCTTGCCAATTTTTTTTTCCTCCATAGTTTAGATTTTTTTTCTTCTGGTTTGATAGCTGTTTTGTTTACTTTGAAGACTGTCCTGTAGAGGCCTTTGAAGAGTTCCTGAATCTGCGCCTTTGTTTGTTTGGGTCTTCTCTAAGTTTGCCACTTCTTTAAAAAAAAGTAATACTCCGAATTCTCCTCAGACATGTCAGCTCTCTGGGATTCTGGATTTAGGAGAACCCTGAATGCTAGGTGGCAAGGTTAGCCTGCTGGGGACCATGGGCTCATGGGTAGTGCCTGTGTCATATCTATTTCTATTGTATTTCTAGTCATGTTTCCCACATTTGTTGGAGTAGGTTCATCTTTCAGTTTTGACTTCTTCCTTTCCCAAGTATATCTGGATGTTTCTTTTCTGGGATCAGCAGCGCTAGACCAGGTGAGAACAAGAGAAACACATTAGCCTAGCACGCATGGAAGCTGAAGTGTGGACCAGGCACTATGCCAAGGCCATGCAAGCCCTGACTCAGGTAGTTAGGATGGCTCAAGGAGCCAGGGTTCCTGTCCTGGTTCACTCAGAGAAGCTAACCTCATTGGGATTGTTCAGACTGCTATCGAGGGAGCTAGGATCCCAGCCTAGGTCTGGCCACTCCCAGTGATTCCCATCTGACACTGAGAGCATTTAGGGTCCCCACTTGGTCCACTATGAGATGAGAGACTCTCATAGAGAACTGATTCTGGCTCTTGGAGCTGGTGGGTGCCTTGAATCCATCTCCCTTCCATTGTTTGCCTTCACTCCTGTCTGTCCTGATGAAGCAGGGTGTGATGGAGTCTGGGCTGCCATGTCTAGAATCAGCTAAGACACAAGCCATTGGACACCCTGTGAGGATTTTCTTGATCAGATTATTTGAAATGGGAATAAATACCCCACTCGTCAATCTGGGAGGACTGTCTGGTGGCATCCAACATGAGAGGACCTGCAGGCCGACCGCCCACAGGTCTTCAGTCAAAGCCTTTCTTTTTGTCTGCTTCCTCTCACCCCACTGGCGGGTTTGTTTACGCTGTTGCTGGGCTTTCCTTTGCTGGTATTAGAACCAGCCTCTCAGGGATTGCAATGCAGATTCAAGACCAGCAGTCGTCCTGGTATCCTGGTCCTCAGCACCAGATTGGGACAGCTGAGGCATCCAGCCTCGCAGCCCGAGAAACTTCTAGATTCTCATCTGCGCCAGCATGAGGACATGAGGTAGCCATTATTGGATTAACAGACTACATCCTGCGGCCAGTTTACGATCTCCATGTATTCTTTCTCTCTGTTTGGTTCCTTTGGAGAACCCTGACTAACATGTAGGGCTTATCTTTGTCATCCCTGCGGCTGCTCCAGATGCCTGGCTGTGAAGAGGTACAGCATCTCTAGCCAGCTGATAATATGTGGGCTGGCCTGCTCCTGGTTTCCCTCACCAATCCCAGGATGCTTCTGTTCCAACTTGGAATCTTCCAGAGAGCATAGACTTGGAAGATGGGACTCTCCATGATGGCTATAATAGGCAGAAGGATGGCAAGGAGACAAAAGAGGAACAAGTTCTTCATTTTTAAGAAACTACATTTCATTCATTCATTTATTCAGTGTGTGTATGTGTGAGAGCATGTGTGTCCATGCATGTCACACCATGGCGTATGCGGTCTGAGGGAGTCGGCGCTCTCCTACCGCGTGAGGACAGAGCTCAGGTTCCACGACTGCAGCACACACCTTTCCCTGCCATCTTGACAGCCCGGCATTCCGATGTCAAGTTTCCCCCTCTAATCTCCGTGTGTCTCGGGGATCACAGTGGGGTGACCGGGAGCTGAGCAGGAGCTGGGGTGGGGATCTGCCGCACACTGCTTTCATTTGTGGTTGTTGCAGAATATCGGCCATGTCTCATGGGACCTAGCATTGAGTCACTCCTACATGGGGCACCATTCTAATGGGAGGAGGGGTGCAGTGCTTTGTCAAACCCAGCATGTACATACTAGGACATGGAGTTGGAGAAGATGGCATGCAGAATGGAGAATAAAATTAGAAGGTGTGGGGGCACATGAT
>NW_026068032.1:3310700-3449071 GCF_014885135.2 Alexandromys fortis
CTTGGAGCTTGCATAAAGGTTCTGTACTTTAACATGGGCGAGCATTGTTAGCAACCAACCGCCCATTTCCCATATTGGAGTGATAATTAATATTTGACTTTCAGTAAAAGACAACTGATTATTAAAGATTATCTTGAGCAAATGAAATAATTTATTACATATGTATTCTTACAGTCAGTAAGTATCAAAAACTTACTACAAAACGTACAAGTTTTTGCCTGACGAAGCTTACACTGCAGGTGTGTTCTGAAACAGTATCTGAAATGTGTGCGTGTATTTATGTACATGTGCACTCACACACATGCCCACACATACAGAAACATTTTCCTTCAATCTGTGAAGATGGTGCTTCTCTTACTTAGGGTGGGATTTGATAAGAATGAGTTCTGGCATGTTGCACCTATGTAAAGTTGCGTGTAGATGTGAGCTGACATGTAACTGAGCACCATGTGTATGAGTGGCACACGCTTGCCCACATCTAGCTTTTCTCTCGAATTTAGACTTTTCCATGGACAACAGACGCTGTGGGAGGATGTGCCGCTGAAAAGCAAAGCAAAGACTTTTGTAGGGACCATTTGCTTCAGTTGGCAAAGACTGCTCACACTCAGATTGGCTCAGGCAGGAAATCTGCTGCAGACTAACTTTAGCCAAAGAGAATTTCCTCGGGGAAGGTTGTTGCTACAGCTCTTGTACCTCAGTGAAATGTACCGGGATCTGTCCTTGCTTAGAACCTGTACACTTTCTGGACAAGGACCAGGATCTGACTTCAGCCTGCTTTCTCATTCTCTTTTATTCCAGCTTTGTTCAGATAGCTAAGTGTGAGGCACAATCCATCTCCTGGGTAGGATGCGGTGCAGCCAAGCCAGAAGCCTAGCAAGCAGCACCAGCGTTGTGGGAGACAAGATGCAGGAAGGAGCTTGGTGCTCTCAGAGATGAAGATTTGTTGTACAGAAAGAAAACCTACAAATCTTTTCCTTCTCTTCTATATAAAAAGGAGAATGAAGCCTCTAATTAAAAATCTTAGGGAAATTATTGTTAAGAGAGACGTTCCTATAATTTCCTTTTTACTTCTGTGTGGTCTGTCTCTTAAACATGGGTGTGATCCCATGTACTTGTTTATGACTTTGTATTTCTGCTTCCTGCCTTAGTTCATATGAGAGCTGCTATGACAAAGAACCGCATCACTTAGACCAGTTTCTTCCAGTTTGGGAGGCTAGGCAGTGTAAGGTCTGGGTGCTTTGATATCTGGTGAGAACATGCTTCCTAGGTCACTGATGGCTGTCCTCTCAGTGTCCCTCGTGGTGGGAGCGATGAAGGAGCTCTCCTGGGTCTTTTATGTTTAGCACTAACGCCATTTATGAGAACAAGGCTCCACGTTCTCATGCCTCTCCTCCTGTTCATCTCCTTCCTTCTCTTCTTCCTCCTTCTTCTTTGCCTTGTCCTCCTCTTCCTCCTCTCCTCCTTGTTTTCCTTTTTTTCTCTTGGTTTTTTTTTTTTTTGTTTGTTTTTTGACAAGGTTTCTCTGTGTAACAGCGCTGGCTATCCTGGAACTCGCTCTTGTAGACCAGGGTAGCCTCAACCTCACAGAGATCTGCCTGCCTCTGCCTCCTGAATGCTGGGATTAAAGGTGCACTCCATCACTCCTGGCATAAAGCAAGGCTGTTAGGACTGCATTGGAGACTTAGGAAAAGCTTGAGCGTTCAGTCTGTAGTCTTCTTAAAACCTTTAATTTTTTTGAAAATTTTATGCGTGAATATTATATTTATATTATTTCTATCTGTCTTGGTTACTTTTCTACTGCTATGATAAAACACCATGACCAAAGCAGAAGAAAGTGTTTAATTTGACTTACAGTTTCAGAGGGCCAGAGCCCATAGTGACAGAGGGAAGCAGCAACTGAGAGCTGACATATTGATTCACAACCAGGAGGCAGAGAAAGGCACACTGGGAATGGGCCCGTCTTTCAGAACCTCATCGTGTGACCCAGTAACACCCCTCCTCCAAAAGGCTACACTCCTCCAACAAGGCCACGCTCCTCCACAAGGCCACACCTCCTCCAACAAGGCCACACCTCCTCCAACAAGGCCACACCTCCTCCAACAAGGCCACACCTCCTCCAACAAGGCTACCCCTCCCTATCCTCCCCAGACAGTTTCACCTACTGGGGACCAAGTGCTTAAATACATGAGACTTTGGGGGACATTCTCCTTCAAATTATCACACTATTCTTTGTACTGGGTTCTTTTTGGGGGGGGGGGCACAAACCAGCTCTCAAATCACGACACAGAGACTTGTTATTAGTTTTGAATGTTTGGACTAGTTTAAGCATGTTTCTGGATAGCTTTTTTAACTTAAATTAACCTGTTTATCTTTATCTACCTTTTGCCTCGGGGCTTTTTACCTTTTCTTACTTTCTTGCTGTCTCTGTGTCTGTTGGCTGATCGCTGCCTGGCCTCTGGCTTCAGGCATCTTTCTTTTTCTCTCATTCCTCCGCTTTCTTCTTGAGCCCAGATTTCTCCTCTCATTTATTCTCTCTGCCCACCAGTATTACCTAGCTATTGGCCATTTAGCTCTTTATTAGACCAATCAGGTGCCTTAGGCAGGCAAGGTGAAACAAATACAACATATCTTTAATAATTACTCATCTTTATATCATTAAACAAAGGCAGTATGAGGAAAAATGGCACAGCTTTACACAGTTAAAGTAATATTCTGTAGCATAAACAAATGTAACCGATCTTTGTCTAGTAAATATAATATTCCATAAAATTCCCCCTCCCAACTCCTCAAATTCATGGCCTCTTATTCTTTGTTGGCACAAATATGCGTATATATAATCTATAAATAACAGACTGTTGGCTTCATTTAGAGTTTGTATGTATGTGTGTCTGTTGACTGTTTCATCTCTTGACCTCAGATGCTACAGAAAGCTAGTCCTCAGGGCAGAAGCTTCCAGATCAATTGCTCCAAATCCTATATTCAGGGCATGTGGTATCTTTGGCCGGCCTTTTTCTAGCTCACCAAAATCTACTACCACACATATCCTTGGGCACCAAAGAGAGAGACTAGATTCACAAAACTGTTTTGTAACCAGACAAAACAGTTGATTAGCTTACCAGCACCATGGAGATAATGTGGAAGGGGTGCGGAGGATGAAGTAGGTCACTGTGCTCATTCATCTCTGGTTACTTTATCTCGCCAACCACTCGGTGTAGGTGAGCATCACTCCTGTTTACAGCAGGCGAAGTGAGTCCGAAGGGTTGAGCCGCTTGTCCAAGCCACCTGCCTGGTGAGTAGCGGTGCAAGCTTTAAAGTACCGACCCGACAGCGTCCTCTTAGCCGTTCTGCCTTTCGGCTTCAGGTTTCTCTCCTTGTCCTGACGTCACAACAGCTTTTCTTTCCTTCTGTCCACTCTTCCTCTCCATCAGATAATTATAGAAACCAAATGGTAACATTTCATTAAAGTCGACCGGCTAAAGAGGTAAAAGCTAAGAATACCGACAGCATTAATGTTCCCTTTTTCACTCTCATGTGTTTGGAAACGGACGTGTCAGTTTTATGGCGGCTTGAGAGCCGAGCCAGCAATCTCCCTTGGGCATTTTGCACAAGGCCTCCTCCAGGTTTAAATGGTGACAATATTTCTTGGACATCCTCAAAGATTCCAGGCAGAGAGCTTGCATTTTATTAGAGAGCTGTTTCCTAACGGCTCAATGCTTGCCAACAGCAGCACCATCGGTGGTCTCCCGGCAGCTGCCGTGGTAGGGCTTTTCAGGGCTACCCCTCCCCCAATGACAGAGAGCAAGTGTCCGGAGATGTCCGCCATCAAGAACGTTCAACAGAGGAGAAGCAGAGGAATGCACGCGGGGGCATTTGTGCAAGGAGACGCAGCAGATGTGCTAGCCCTGAAAGGAAGGGGCTAAGTGTCCTGTGTGGCGGGCACCGTGTCTTCCGCGATCTGTCCAGGACTGCTTCTGTGGAGCCGCAGTGCCTCAGTGGGCTCTCCTGGGTCAGGGTGGTCTGAGAAAGGGAAGGGACTCCAAGTTTCAAAGCTACACGGGAGAGTGTGAAGAGCGTGGCTCTGGTTGAGGGACCCAGCAAAAGCAACACAAGTTTACAACGCGCTAATCCCACCTACAGACCTTTCCCTGATGCCAGGCCTGCAGCAAATTAGGGTGGAAAATTCTGGCCTGTGCAGTTCACTGAGATTCTTCGGTGTGGGGCATTTCAAGTACAAGCCTGGCAAATGTGTTGGGACTGTTGCTAGGGGTTTCCTGTGAATATATAATGCCTATCTAAAATGCTAATATTTAACCATCTTCCCCGGGAATATACTTGAAAAGTACCATTCACCAACAAGAGCCGAGCCCTGGTCTTTAAACTTCTAGCAGCTCTTTCCGCTTGGGCTTGGGTAGAGGCCCCTGCACTGAGTCCTCCAGGCCTCACCTCAGGTGTTGGCTTCTTCCTCCTGCGTCTTTCCTTGCCAACCTCTGGTTTGGATTCTTGCATCGGTCTCCACCTTGGGGCAACTGTTTAGGGTTTAGTGTTGCTGCCTGAATCCATTTAAAGAGGTTATTATGAGCTTTGATGCCCCTCAGCGGTAGGTTGTATCCTTATACAAGACCCTGGCTTCAGTTCACAATGCAAACTATATTAAGGAATGAGTATAAATGATACATAAGTAAATTTTGGTCGTTGTTTTCGGTGTGTCTCACAGTGGCGTTAACCATGTCTGTTTCCAAGACTGGACTTGGGAATCCCTTAGATGTATGTGTCTGCAGGTAGGCATGCTGCATAGTGCAGGTGCCCTGGGAAGCCAGGAAAGTCCGATCCCCGGGGGCTGGAGTAATAGGTAGTTTCTGAGCCACCATGTGGGTGCTGGGAACTGGACTCAGGTCCTTAGCAAGAGCATTAGGTTTATTCTTAACAGTAGAACCATCTCTACAGCCCCTAAAAGAAAAATATAAAACAAACTTCAGAACAGCATTAGGGGCCTTTCAGAATACAAGGTTACTAAAACAAGTTCCCGGCCCAGAAATCAACCAAAGACAATCCTTCGGGGAAAGGTTTTTAAAAGCAAGCAAACAAACAAACAAAACAAATGGCGCCGGGATAGCCAACTCTCATCATGCAGAAACAGTTAGCCTGGACCCTTATTTCACACCCCTTATTTCACACCGTATACTCCATCAGCTCAAAGGGGGCCATAAAATAATTTTAAGAGCTAGAAGGACTGAAAACATCAGAAAAAAGAGGCGTTGTTTCATTAGGCAGTAGTTTCTTGACATGACATAAATGACAGAAAAATAGCTAAATTGCTCTTCATAAAAAATGGGAAATAAATTCTATTTCATGCCTGCTTTTTCATACCAAAAAAGCTGATTTTTATACGAATTTTTATACAGAAAATCCTGGCAAAAAAACCAGCAGGAGCGAACATAAAATGAGATAAGAGCACACAGGTTGGGGAGGGAGAGAAGAACTATCCGATTGCAGATCAAGAGAAGGAAACTACAGCACAGATGGGGTACAGTTTAGCTGCTGTTGTCAGGGTCTGCCCCCAACAAGCCACAGGAAAAGGAACCAAAACAGTAACTAAAACACAGTATGGAAAGATGAAACATCACAGAGAAAACATAGGTGCACACTTCAAAACTAATCCAGAGGCTACCTTTTAGATGGATTCAGTGATAAGTTAATTCCAGAAAAGACCCAACTGCAGGAACGTTGATGCGGAGGTGAAGGCGAATAGGCAAAATACAGAGAGCTCTTAGGACCATGAAACCATAAACTCAAATTCCATAACAAACTTCTTCGATGCCCATCATACTCTTTGAAGTAATTGGTGCTGTCAGGAGCAGATGTGTCTCACTATGGAGAAAAGTCTAGGTTCTTAAAATATTTTAAATGCCATATTTTGTAGGTCTTTGACGTGTTTGAAGATTACCTGTCTATTTGAAATATATCTTTGTATACCCAAAATAAAACCTAACTAATATGGCTATAAATTTGTGTATTATAGATGACTAACTATTAATCTGTATTTTTTAATTTTATGTTACATTTTTAAATGAGATTCATAAACACAATACCTTAAACAAGAGTAGAAATATACAAACAGTATAATAAAATTGACCTTAAATTTATATCAATAAACTAAAATCCAGACCAAGGTACAATATTTTGGTACTAACATTTGTCTTGTGAATAAATGTAAGTTCAACAATCTACCCCTTTCCTCCCTCGATTTCTTCATCAGTTGGGACTCTCAGACCATGTAACCCCTCGGGTGACTGATTATGCCCACTGCAGACAGTGGGTGAGGCTATGCCACCCTAGTCTCTTTACTGCAACAAGTACCATACTGTGGTATTAATAAAGGGGAAGGCTACTCATGTGCTGCACAGTGGGAATATGGGAATCCTTGGATCTCTCAATTTTGTGGTGGACCTAAGATTTCTCTGAATACATAAAGGCTACTGAAAACAAGTCCTCTTGGGCAGATGTGTTTGGGAGCTCGTATAGAAGAAGACTTCAAGCAGACCTAGAGAAGATCCAGTGTAGACCCACCTTACCATAGACCCTTCTCTCAGCACTGGGTACCCTGTGGAAGTGACACTCTATAGACACTGGGGCTCAGTGGTCGTGCTCATGCAGGGCCTGTCTATCTGAGGTAACTCACTCCTGGCTGCAATCAACCGGGGCCTCGTGATTGAAAGCACCCCAGGTTCCCTAATCAGATATTTATAAAACAAAGATTTTCAGCAGCAGAAACAGGCCCACTCTTTTCTGCTATTAGAAATTCTTCCCCTTTAAAGGCAGAGTCTCCTTTATGGGATGGAAAGTGGTGAGTGCTGGACAATGCCCTGGTCTTCCATGCACCCATGGGTGAACTGTGCAAAGGGAGGTCTGTTTGGGTCAGAGCTCATACATCTGTAAGCCCCACTACCTTTTTATGCTTTAACTAGAAACTTTGAACATAGGGACCCTGTTTTTACAGCCAAAACTTAGCACAAAAGAGGAGACATTTCTGTAGAGGGCAGAGAGTCCTTGTGCACACAGGCAGCAAAGGATTAGCTGTGGAAGGTACCTGCAGGCTTTCTGGATGTCAACAAAATGGTCCATGAAGAGAGAAGAGTGAAACTTGGTTCAGTCTGACTTAGGTACTGTCACTGGAACAAACTTCAAAAGTCTGACACTAGTTCATTTATGTTAGCCATGTGTAACACAATTAATAAAAACTCAGAGCGAGAAATTGGGGTTCAACCTGATGGTTAGAAGAAGCCACTGGCTCTTTCCTCTACCTCAGTCTGAAATGGTGATCCTACCTCCAGGAATCCTCTGAGACTGTGTGTGGAGCTGTCTCCTCCTGTCTTATATTCCTCTCTTATATGTACCACTACTGCCTGTTTCTATGGCAAACTAGTGTGGCTACTGGGATGAAAGCTGTGTGCCACCACTGCCTGGTCTGTAAGGCTGATCTGTGTGCCTGTTTTGGTCTCTGAACTTTAGGCAAGCTTTATTTATTAAAATACAAATGAAGTATCATTACAACTGTATTTAAGCACAGCACAATTTTGGAAAAGAAGGTTTTCTACTAACAATGCAGTACTGTGAGTTCTATAAAGTTGTAGATGTGGTTACATTGAAACTTTTACAAAGTACGTTGGGTTTCTTCTGCAAATATGAATTCTGTTGGCTCAGAAACAGCATTCTAGGTGAGAGCTCTAGGGAGAATAACTGAGGTTAAACATAATGCCTGTGGGAGTTAATGTCAGGATTGGCCTGGCCCTCAGATAACATAGAAGTCACTTAAGCTGTTGTAAAGTACAAGTGACATCTCTCTCATTGTGCCTTTTGTGTCTTAATTTTTTGCAAACCTATTTTATAACCTAAATAATTAACAGAATCTCCATTCTGAATCTTTTCAGGAGCAATTTGCAATCCCCATTTAGGTAAAAGTATTTCTTCAAACAGTCTGTTCAAGGTATCCATGTTTGAATCAGATAACAAAATGTCGTCCATGTAATGGTATACTATAGATTTGGGGAATTTCTTGCGTATTATTTGCAAGGGTTGGTTCACAAAATATTGGCACAGGGAGGGTCTATTTAACATACCCTGGGGGAGGACAGCCCAGTGGTACCTCCTCGAAGGTTGAGAATTGTTATAAGTAGGCACTGTGAAGGCAATTTTTTCTCTATCTTCTTTTTGTAAAGGTATAGTGAAAAAACAATCCTTTAAATCAATAACTATGAGAGGCCATTCTTTTGGTAATAAAGAGGGCAAGGAATTCCAGATTGCAGAGGGCCCATAGGTTGAATAACCTTGTTGATGGCCCTGAGATCTGTCACCATTCTCCATTTACCTGATTTTTTCTTAACCACAAATACAGGAGAATTCCAAGGGCTGGTAGATTCTTCTATATGTCCAGCATCTAATTGTTCTTGTACCAGCTGTTCTAAAGCCTGTAACTTTTCCTCAGCTAAAGGCCACCACTTTGTCCATATTGGTTTCTCAGTCAACCATTTTAGAGGCAAGGCTGTTGGTATATCTGAAGGGACATCAATTGCTTATTCTTGTACAGCCTGAATGGCTGGTTTTCTCCGTTTGTAATATCTTTTAATATTATTCTCAGAAATATAGGCTCTAGAAGTAGCAGGAATGTTAATTTCGGTATTCCATTGTTGTAATAGGTCACGACCCCATAAATTCATTGCAATATTGGCTACATATTGCCTTAATTTTCCTATTTGTCCCTCAGGCCCTATACATTCAACCCATCTTGTGCTCTGTCTTACTCGAGATAGGGTTCCAATTCCCAGGAGCTGAACATTTACATTCTGAAGAGGCCAATACGGATGCCAAGATTCTGGGGTAATGATACTTACATCAGCACCTGTGTCCAGCAGGCCAGTAATAAAAATGCCATTTACACACACTCTCAGCTTAGGTCTTTGATCATTTATAGAAGTTTGCCAAAACACACGTAACTCATCTTTCTGCTCATTATCGTTTGTAACAGTAGGCATGAGGTTTCCTAATTGTCCTGACGAGGCACGTTCTCTGCAGAAACTGGAAATGACTGAACCATGTTTGCCATGGGGGCCTGTGAGGCCCCCCCTCTCACGTTTCCCGTCTGTATCAGGTTGCCTTGTCTATCTCTTGTAGACCTGCATTCATTCGTCCAATGTCTACCTTTTCCACATCTTCTACATAAACCTGAAGGCTGAGTCCTCCTATTTCTGTTATTTCTAGAAGATGCATTATTATTATTTCTGAAGATCCGTTGTTTACAATTCCTTTTCATATGACCCATTTTGCCACAATTAAAACATTTGGTATTCTGGTGTCTCCTTTTACCATTGGAAATTGCTTCTTCTACCCATGCTTCAGTGCCATAATCAAATGTATCAACATCCAGTGTATGCAAGACCCATTCTTCCAAGGGTGCTGATCTGAACCTTAAAGGCCCCAAAATCTTTTTGCATTCCACATTTGCATTTTCATAAGCCAAAGACTCAATCATTATACGTCTTGCGTCAGGGTCAGGTATCCCTATTTGCACAGCCTTAGTAAGTCTTTGTAAAAAATCACTAAAAGGTTCTCTCAGACCTTGTTTAATTGTGACAAATGATTCCATTCTCTGTCCTGGGTCTTGTACCCTGTCCCAAGCCCTTAAGGCTGCTGTAGTGCATATGGAGAGTGTGTTTTCGTCCAAATTAGCTTGTTCCTGAGGGTCAGAAAAGCGTCCTTCACCTAGAATTTTATCTAGGGAGATGTCACTTCCCTTCGCCTTTTCTTGCTGTTCTAAAAGTCTAGCCTCTTGCCTGAACAAGCATTTCCATTTTAAGTGCGGCCCACTCTCAAGGACTGCAGAGCTCAGCTGGAGCCAGTCCAATGGCGTAGCTCTGCTTGTGGATGCCCAAGACTTTAGCATCTCTTTAACAAAAGAGGAATGCATCCCGAAAGTCATGACAGCCTGTTTAATTTCTTTGAGATCATTCATACGGACATGCTCCCATGTATCTTCCTTAATGACCCTAGGGTTTCTGGAACCAATCACCTTCTCTGTTGTTATTACTGGAAAGGCAGGTAGAGCTGTAGGTAGAGATTTGTGGAAATTGTCCCGGAGGGATTTACCCACAGATGTAGTTAAAATTTGCCTTTCTACCGTTTGTTCTTCTTCATCAGAATTTAGAAATTCCTCAATCTTTTCAATTCTATTCACCATTGCCTTCTGCAATGTCTGTATCTCCTGTCCAGAATTATGTTCCAAAGCCTTCATTGAGGATTCTAAAGTATGAAGTTTGTCCATTAGAGATAAGTTCTCATCTTTGGACATAATTTTTATGGCATAAACCGTGCCTTCTTGTATTGACAATCTTTCTGCCAATCTGTCATAAGCTTTAGACAAAATCCGATAGTCACATTCAGCAGTTTTGATTCTCTCAGTTACTATTTCAGTTCCTACAGAAAGGGACTGAAGCTTACAACCCAAATCAGCTGTTCCCTCTTCCATAGTAATGAGTTTCTCCTTAATATCAGCCACTAATGTTTCAGTTCCTACAGAAAGGGACTGGAGCTTACGATCCAAATCAGCTGTTCCCTCTTCCATAGTAATGAATTTCTCCTTAATATCAGCCTGTAATGTTTCAGTTCCTACAGAAAGGGACTGGAGCTTACGATCCAAATCAGCTGTTCCCTCTTCCATAGTAATGAATTTCTCCTTAATATCAGTCTGTACCTTTTTTAAATTTTCCTCAGTTGATCGAGTCATGTTAAACAAAGATCTGTTCTCCTCCTGGAGAACTTCAAACTGATTCTTGAGAAGATTGTTGTCATTCTCAATTGTTTTTAAGCGTGCAACCTCTGCTCGTAAAGACTTTATCATATTTCTATTATCAAACCATATAGTGCCAAGGAAAACTACGAATCCCAGAAAGATCCATAGATGTGGGGTGATAGACACCTCTTGTAAAATCTCCCACATGGTACAATTAAAAAACTTGTTAAATTCTTGAATGGTAACGTGTTCAGACATTTTAATTATAAAAGAAAAAAATTTTTTTTTACCTGCAACGACTGGTTCCTGCCGGTGGTGGTCTCTGTGGTTTTGGAGCCTGTCTTGGAACTAGCTCTTGTAGACCAGGATGGCCTCGAACTCCCAGAGATCCACCTGCCTCTCTGGATATTATGGGCCTGAAGGCCAAGTGTATCTCAGACTCAGCACTGGGGCCCGAGTCACGAACTAAGAAAACGACACCCGGGAGCATGCTGTGTTAGCTAGCAGGCTATGCGCTTGAGTCGGGGGCAAAATAGCCCGGCGTTGGATGCCAAAATGTAATGGCATAAGCGAATGCAGACAGATTGTCAAAATATACACAGCTTTAATGGAGAAATAGACTTACAGAACCACCATTCCCGTGGAGACCAGGAAAGCAGAAGCAGCGTCTGGGAGCACGCTCACCAAATTTATAGACTAACATTAGCCAGAGGCGAACACGCCCCCTAAGAGGCGGGACTTATCCCTACATCAAAAGACTAGACAGTATTTTGAGATTTTATGGGAAGCTTTTGCTTTATACATTTTATGCATTATCTAGCTATTTTTATTTATTTGTTTTGTCTTTTTTTTTTTTTGGTTTTTCAAGACAGGGTTTCTCTGTGGTTTTGGAGCCTATCCTGGAATTAGCTCGTGTAGACCAGGCTGGTCTTGAACTCCCAGAGATCCGCCTGCCTCTGCCTCCCAAGTGCTGGGATTAAAGGCGTGCGCCACCAATGCCTGGCTTATTTATTTGTTTTATGTATGTATTTATTTAAGTCTGCAGTCTTCCTGCCTCAGTTCCTGAGTGCTGGGTTACAAGAAAGAGCCAATGAGCTTGGGCAAGAATGGCAGCATTATTCATCATCCAACTTTTTGAAGATCACAGCTTCTGCTTTGTAGCTGATACTTGGCTCCCTAATCTAGCAGGCTCAGTTCTGGTACAGGTGGGTCCTCATGGGAGTATTCCCCTTCCCGAGGACAAGTTCCTTTTATCACAAGGCAAACTATGCCAAATAGGCAGATCCCCAAGCAGAAAAGAGTGAAATTTCTATCCTAGGATTTCCGTAGATTAATTGGTCAGCTAAGTTGTCAGAAGGGAGGGGCCAGACAAAATGAATACATTTGTTCTTCAATGGACTTCTTCAAGAAAGTGAGAGTGGAAAGAAATCCAGACAAATCATGTCTGGTAAGAGACTCAGAATGTGTGCGTAACCTTTGAATCTCAGCATTGCATAACCAAAGTGAAAACCTTGTCCCCACAGGACAGGAGGAATGGCCAGTGAGCCTTAAGAGATGCTAAACACTGTAGCCATCAGAGATCTGCAAAACCCCAAGGCGTGTCAAGTGCACACTCATTTGTGTGGTTGAGAAAAAAGAAAAGCATGGGTGATGATGTGAAAAACCCTGCACCTTTTTTTATTCCTGGTGGGAATGTAAAATTGTTCTGCTGCTCTGGTGTGTATTTTGAAAGTCCCTTAGAAAGCTAGCCACACACCCAGTGTCACTGTGTATACCTGTGATCCCAGCACTAAGAACAGAACCAGAAGGACCATGACAAGTTCAAAGCCAATCTGGGCTACATAGCAGGTTCCTCCTGACCAGCCAGCGCTACATAGGAAGACTTTGAAAACCCTATCTTAAAACCTTCATGGACTCTGGAAGATAGCATTCAATGCTAATTCCACCAATCAAAATCTGTGTGGTCTTGTAGTTGATATGACCTCTTTCAGTCTATGTGTATAAGCAATATAATTAGCCATACACAGTGGTGATTCCTACCTTACCACCTTAGTATAAGGGCTAATGATAACGTGAGAAAACAGAGCTGTGGAGTTCAGAATACATTCAGCCAACCACAACTGTTATAATAAAGTTGATCACAGCAAAGAAAATAAATTTTAAGAGATGCATCAAAATCATAAAAGCATTCACATTATTTGTTCCCATTGTTGACCTCTAGGCTTCACATACACACGTGTGCATGCATGCCCTTCCCCAACACATTCACACACATGACACAGGAAGAAATGACTTTTATGCATAAAACTCTTGTGTGTCTAAAAGGGAGGGCCAAGGAAAGTACAGTGCTACACTGCCTGGGCAGAACGGTTTCACAAAGCAGTTTCCTTTTAGAATGTGTTTCAGGTCAGGTGGGCATGCACCTTTAATCCCAGCACTTGGGGCAGAGGCAGGCAGATCTCTGTGGGTTTGAAGGCAGCCTGGTTTACTATGTAGTGAGTTCCAGCCGGGATACTTAGTGAGATCCTGTCTTTTAAAAGCTGTGTTGTTTCAATGCTGTGTGTCAGAAAACTAACAGAGAGAGCAGGCATGTTGCAGCTGGGAGATGATATTTGTAAATCACACATCCAATGGGGCTTAATAACAAGAAAACAAAGAAACCTACAATCCAGGAACAGAAAGACAAATTACCAGACCTAAACATGGATGAAAGGTGGACATTTCCCTAGATGATATACAAAGGGGCAACAAATGTGTAAAAAGATATTAATATCTTTTCTATCATCTTAGAAATACAAATGAAAAAATTATCTTGGGGGCCTACTACCTAACTCCCAAATAAATACACAGAGGCTTATTCTTGTGAACACCCAGCCTTAGCTTGGCTTGTTTCTAGCCAGCTTTTAGAACTTAAATTAAATTATGCCGTTTCTCTTCTTCTATGTTTTGCCTCTGGGCTTTTAGCTTTTCTCTATTTACTCCAGGGCCAGCTGTGTGGCTGTGTGTCTGACCCCTCCTCTCCTTTTCCTTTTCTTGATCCTTGCCCTCTTTTTCCCCCCCAAGATTTCTCCTCCTATTTATTCTCTCTGTCTACAAACCCCACCAATTTCTCTCTCCTGCCTAGCTGCTGACTGTTCAGCTCTTTATTGGATCACTCAGGTATTTTAAGCAGGAAAGTAACACAGCTGCACAGAGCTAAACAAAAGCAACCTAGAAGAATGGAACGCATCTTTGCATCATCAGACAACTAGTCCACAGTATAAATGAATGTAACGCATCTTAAACTGGTACTTCACAACAGCACCGTTGCGAAGGAGGAGAGTATGGAGGTTACTAACAATGAAATCTGACTGTAGTACTATGAGGCCATGATGGCTAACTGTAACTATTAACTTGACACAACCTAGAATCCATTGGAAGACTCTTAGTGAGGGATTGTCCATGTTGAGTGGGCCTGCGAGTGTGTCTGTGGGGGGTTGTCTATATTGAGTGAGCCTGTGTGCGGGTCTTGATTATGTTAGCTGTGATGAGAAGACCCAGCCCGCTGTGGGTGGCGTCATTCTCTAGACAGGAGACCCAAACTGTAAGAATGGAAGAACAGATGTGCATAAGCAAGCAAACTTGTGTGCACTTGTTTCTCTCTACTCTTGACTATGGATGTGATGTGACTAGCTTTCTCAAGTTTCTGTCTTGGTCCTTGGTCTGTCCCCCCACCCCACCCCCCCCCGCCCCCAGTGATGAACTGTTATCTGGAATTGTAAGTCAAATAAACCCTTTCTGCCCTGAGTTGTTTTTGGCTGAGGCGTTTTCATCACAGCAACGGAAAGAAAACAAACCTGAGAGTCTATATATCCCGAGGAGCTAAAGGAAGGAAGGATAAAAGGATACTGCCAAACCCACGGTCACATCTGTGCTCCTCACCATGGACAGCTGGGAGAATCCACAAAGACGTTTGTTCACTGATGGATGAGCAAGTAAACCAAATGTGGTGGTTGAAAGCAGTGTTTATCCCTAAAGTGGAAGGAAACACAGTTACAGCCTGAAGGAGCAGAGCATTTAAGTAATGTGAGCCAGTCAAGAGAGACAGAAGCTGCATGACTCTGCAGTCACCGGAATGAGAGAGAGGGAGGAAAGGGAGGAGGAAGGGAGGGAGGGAGAGAGGGAGGAAGGTAGGGAAGGAGGGAGAGAGGGAGGGAAGGATGGAGGGAGGGAGGGAGAGAGAGAGGGAAGGAGGGAGGGAGGGAGAGAGGGAGAGCAGGCAGGCTTGGGGCCAAGTGGGATATTGTTTCATGGGTTGGATGAGTTTAGGGGCTGCAAGATTTATGTGTTCTGGGATTTTGACACAGCTATGTGAGTTGCAGAATTGGCTGCACACTTAGGAATGGGTGAGATGGTCAGTGTGTGTTATGATCAGACCAATAGGAATCGAGTGCTTTTCTTTTTTTTATTGAGCTATATATTTTTCTCGGCTCCCCTCCTCTCTTTCCCCCTCTCCTCCTACCCTCTCCCATGGTCCTCATGCTCCCAATATACTCAGGAGATCTTGTCTTTTTCTGCTTCCCATGTAGATTAGACCTTAGGGTCCTCTTTGTTGTCTAGGTTCTCTGGGGTTATGGATTGTAGGCTGGTTTTTCTTTGCTTTATGTCTAAAAGCCACTTATGAGTGCGTACATATGAAATTTGCCTTTCTGGGTCTAGGCTACCTTTCTCAATATGCTGTTTTCTAGATCCATCCATTTACCTGCAATTTTAAGATTCATTACTTTTTTTCCACCGTGTAGTACTCCAATGTATAAATGTACCACATTTCTTTATCCATTCTTCAGTCAAGGGGCATTTAGGTTGTTTCCAGGTTCTAATTATGACAAACAATGCTGCTGTGAGCATAGTTAAGCGATGTCCTTGTGATATGATTAAGTGTCCTTTGGGTATATACCCAACAGCAGTATTACTGAGTTTTGAGGTAGGCTGTTTTCTAATTTTCTGAGAAATTGCCATACTGATTTCCAAAGTGGCTGTACCAGTTTTCACTCCCATCAGCAATGGAGGAGAGTTCCCTTTACCCCATACCCTCTCCAGCATAAGTTGTCATCAGTGTTGTTGGTCTTGGCCATTCTTGCAGGTGTAAGATGGAAACTCAGAGTTGTTTTGATTTGCATTTCTCTGATGATTAAGGATGCTGAGCATTTCCTTAACTGTCTTTCAGCCATTTCAGATTCCTCTGTTGAGAGTTCTCTGTTTAGGTCTGTACCTTATTATTTTATTGGATTATTTGTTCTTTTGATGTCAAGTTTCTTGAGTTCTTTGTATATTTGGAGATCAGCTCTCTGTCTGATGCTAGGTGAGAAGATGGTGATGGAAAACTAACTGAAGGCTGGAAGGTCTTAAGAAAAATCTTAATATGAGCCACTCCGCCAACACAAAGAACTCCAATTAAATCAGATTAGACCAAATTAATTGCCTGTGTTTAATAAACGGCTCACTCTCAGGTGGCTGGGAGCATGGCAGGGGAAAGACAGAGGGGACACACACAAACCCAAAACCATGTGTTCCTTTTTCTGGCACAAGCCTAAATACCCTGTGGGAGTGGTCCTGACCCTCCCCGGGGAGGAGTCAGTGCTTGACAGGCTGGAAGTTGGAGTCCAAGTGCGTGGCAGCTGGGAACTGGAGTCCAAGTGCTTGGCAGCCTAGGGTGACACTTCCAACTCAATATTGCAGTAAGGTTCATCAATTTCCTGTGTGTGTGTGTGTGTGTGTGTGTGTGTGTGTGTGTGTATGTGTGCGCGCGCGCGCATGTGCATTGCACAGAGAAGCCTCAGATGGTTTAGTGAGGGGGGAAGATAGAACTTTCTAAGTTTTTAAATGTCAGGCTGAAAGCAATGTTGGAAGGCTCAGAAACAAATTGTATGTGTGTTATAACTCAGTAAAATATGAAGGGAAAAACATATGAACAGTTTTTTAATCTCCATTAAATATTCTCCTCCTCTTGTCTTCTCTAAGCTGCCTAAAGTGTGGCTAGCAAGAACACACAGAAATCTACCAAGTTTGGTTCATTCCAGGCTGGCTGGCGTCGGTGCTGCCACCTACTGGTCACTCCCAGACCGTTAAGCTTTCCCCAAACACTTCATTTCATGACAAATAACTACAATGCAGGAATATGACTGAGATTATTCTTAGTAACCTTAAGATGTATCTCTCCGAAAATGGACCCGGTGGCCTCTGCCTGTAAGTCCAGATGCCGAGGTGGGATGATTGTAAGTTCAGTGCTTTGCCTGGGCAGTAGAGAGGGGAAGCGAAGCCAGGGCCACTTTGTGAGAATCTATCTCAAAATTAAAAGTAAAAAGGGAGGTCTTCATGTAGCACAGAGGTGGAGCACTTGCCTAGCACATGGAAGACTCTGAGCTGCTGGGGTTTGTTTTTGTAACTAGGCAACATATAAGTCACACCGAGAAAGCACAGACAAATGTAAAAATGAATGCCTGTACCCCCAGAGTCTCCTTCATAAGAAATAAAAGATTCCAAATGGAGTTGAAACATCTCTGACAGCTTTGACTCTCCTAGGGGTTCTCGGTATGGCAACAGGGAACATAATGGAGAAAGACTTGGGGGATTTGGCTTAAATTAGTTTGGAAAGTACTGGGTTTTAAAAAGTAAAGCAAGGTCATTTTCTGCAGAATTCCTCAGAAATTTCCCCAGCTGAGCACAGGAACCCTGCAACACATGACTTTTGGTAATGTATTTCAGTTAAGACAGTTTTGGGAACACTGATCTATGTCATCCTTCTGCCTGGGCTCCATAAAAACACCAGTAAAGGGGGCGGGTTGCCTTCAAATACTAGGTTTTAAAAAAGGGATTAATAATCTCAGTGGCAAATTAGTTGGAGCCAATGGGCATTTCAACACCAGAAATCACGGCCGTGTGTGAATAGATTATGTATAACTAGTTTTCTCCATAGCATCCCCATTTTAGCCGGTCTGTGATTTTCCTGGTCGGGACTCATTTCAATTGTATTGTGCGCTGTGCTGTTGTGCTTCCTCCCAGATTCTTTGAGGGAACGAGGCCAGGGGATAAATTCATTAATCTCAAATGAGCTGCTCCTAACTGCCTGCAGTGCTGACTCAATCACTCCTGACCATTCCTGTTGGTTCTTTCTCAATGCCAACATTGATTAATTCTGAGATTAGGCCTTTACTATTGACGTAAGCCAGGAATTGAACTACGGCCACCCCGTACTTATGAGTCCAGTCATTTCAAGGCTGTTCTGTGGTAGAAGTCTGGGTTGGTGGTGATGTGATGAATTGGAGGATGGGTGGCAAAATGTTTAGAAGCAGCTGGACCTTGAGCTGGGATTCAGAGAAGGAGGCTGTGGTTGGGTGGCTGTTCCAGAGATATGGAAGAAATTGAACAAGGGCTCCGAGCCAGGAGAGGAAGAGCCCAGGGCAAAAGGAGCCACACAACAATAAATTAGCTGGCTGGAAGGTGAAGGCCAGGACAGGGCGGGATACAAAGCCAGCCAGAAAGGGCTCCGAAAGCAAACTCAGAACATTTGTGTTTGGCTGGAGGTGCAGTGGCTGTAAGGCCAACAAAGGATAAGGTCAAAAAGATAAAGGGAACAGAGAGAGAAAGAGAAAAATAACGACAGTGGAAATCTAAAGTCCTGCAAGCATAGTGTGTCAGAAAACATTTTTGTGAGATTTGAAGCCGATTGAGTGGTGTTTGTGGACTTTGTGCACAGGAATGGTGGATGGACAAACAGCTATGCTAAGGGAGAATTACAGAATCAGTTAGGAGGCCATAACCAAGGCAGAGGTTTGTCAGACACTTCCTGGGAGAGACCCAAGGGGAATACGAATATTACAAACACACGTGTGTGAATGTGGTCTCTACAATGCCAGGCACTTCTGCGAGGAAACCTCCGTTACGAAGGAGTGTAGGTAAGATCCTCACTTAGAGAGATAGTGCATTTATATGCTCCCAACCAGTCTCTCATGATCCGGGGAATCAGCCAGCCGTCAGAGCAAAAAGAAGACATTGGAGAAGACCAGTGCTGCTCTAGCCTGGAGGGGTGGATGGGAGCATGCCTGTTAGGGGGCAGTACTCATGGGGGATGCGTGTGAGCCATGCCCTCTGCAGAGGGGCAGGCAAGACCTCTAAGAAGAAAGGCCTGAGAGCATCAGGGGTCACCAACTCTTTTTTAAGGAAGACTGGCTTTCTTCACGTTTTTCTTTAGTATCACTGGGGATAGCGAGGAAGCCTTGTAGGGTAGAGGGGGCACTGGTCACAGGCCTGGAAGAGAAGCGAGTTCCTGGCTCCTTGGAGCTGTCCCCTTGGTTCCCTCCCTTATGTCGTGTTCATGCTTGGAGACTAACTTGAGGGGTGCTAGTGCTTGGTGCATATGTATTTTAGAGTATTTCATGACGTTTATATGTTTTGTTGTCTGTGGCGGTCAGAGGACAGCTTGTGAAGGTCAATTCTCTTCTCCCATCCTGTGGGTCATAGGGTTGTCAGGCTTGGCCAAAAGCATTCTTTTGTCTGGAGCTGTCTTGTTGGTCAGGTCAGGATGTTCGATCTACATCCCGTTCTGTATGCTCTGAGAGCCTAGGAGACAATGCATTTTTTGGGTTGGGGGTCAGGTGTGCGGAGCTCGAAGAGCAGGTAGTAAGGAATGTGAAGGAAAAGTGAAGATTCTCAGAAACTGGCAACACAGAGACCCTGAGAGACCATGAGCTAATGGCTTCCAGACCGTGGCTGCCTTCCCGGTCAAGGATGTCTCTGCCTTCATGAGGAAGGGGCGATGGGGAAATACTGCAGTCTTCCTTTAGGGCCCAAGATAGCAAAGGAAGCAAGAATCCGTTCCCAAGATGACCAGAAGGGCCCTCGGAAAAGGATTGTTTTCTGAGACAGGGTCCCTCTGTGTGGCTCTGGCTGTCCTGGAGCTCACTGTCACTGAAATCTACCTGCCCCCGAGAGTTGAGATTAGAGGAGTGTGCTACCACGCCTGACAGGACTGCTGTTTTGATTATCACTTGTTAATTATATATAACAACAAGTTTCCTTATAACATTTTCGTACATCTACAGTGTATTTTGATCATGTTCATCCTCATGGCCCTCTCTCTGCCCCTCCTAGCTCCCACTGGTTCCGTGGGAGTTCCCTATGAGTTCTTCTCCTTTCACGTCTTTCTGTTCGGCGGTGACTCAAGGAGTTTAATTAGAGTTGCTTGCAGGGAGCACAAGAGCCTTACCGGTTGTCACACTTCTTAAGAAAGCGCTCCTCGTCCCCCAGCAATCATTAACTGCTTCGAGTCTCAGAGAAGGGTGGGGTCCTGTCAGCCCCTCCTCCTCTGTGACTGCTGCGGACACACCACACACAGAATAGACTTGAGTAGCACGCCTCCAGCGTTACCTTCTTCTTCTTCTTTTAAAGTAATTAACTAATTACTAGCATTATTTTTCTCGAGACAGGGTTTCTCTGTGCAACAGCCCTGGCTGTCCTGGAACGCGCTTTGTAGACGAGGCTGCCCTTGAGCTGAGTGCTGGGATCAGAGGCGTTCATCACCACTGCCCAGCTCAGCTCTTGTGTTTTTCTCACCTTCTCTTGCATGATGATCCCCGAGCCTTGGAAGAGGCTGACTTGCAGGTCCTACATGGCTGAACACTCACGAGTCCTGACCCTTAGCACTTTAGTGAGGAAAGAGTCTCTATAATAGTCACCCTTACAGGGCGCCTCTGACCAAGCTGACAGCAGCACTGGGATTGGGTACTTTTGATCACATGCTCATCCGTAAGCCAATCACTGTGGTTGGGCTTAAGGCACGCTCTTGTGTGACTAAGGCTTGTTCTACCTGACTTTGAAAAGCACACAGAAAGGCAAAAGGTAGATCCCTCCAGGGGTAAAATAACTTTAAAAGTAACATCATATTCTATACTGATACACAAAGGGTCAGTGTTAAAGATTTATTTTACTCAATAACTAGTGGAGGAGCCAGTCGCTCACAAACGAGAAACTGATACGGGATGTTGAGATGAATGTTTAATTGGAAGCATCAGTGTTTTTTCCACAGTGGGAGAAATACGGCCTATCGAAGCTCTACCAGACAGGAAAAAATGTGGCAGGCGCAGTCACCTACAGCTGCAGAGCTGTGGGAACGCGTGTATGGACCACTCTGGTAACGCTGGTGGTTTGCCTGCAGAGCCCAGGTCACAAGGCAAACACACACCACACAGTCACCAAACCAGAGACTCAGCTTTTGGAGGAGAAATAATTCCTCCTAACTCTAGGAGGCACCAGTAGAGCGCTCACCTAAATTTGGGTGTTTTGTGTGTGTATGTGGGGGGGGATATACTGATCCTTGAGTCAGGTCTGTGCCTCTGGGTCTTTATCGAGCCCTCTGGGCCTAACACATGAGAAATGCTTGTTAAATGTGCAAGGTGCCTGTCACTCCAGACCCCTGCTGTGTGTGACTCCTCTGGAAGAGCAATGGGCAATCTCTCTCTCTCTCTCTCTCTCTCTCTCTCTCTCTCTCTCTCTCTCTCTCTCTCTCTCTCTCTCTCTTTCTCATATGCCTGTGCTTGAGTATACATGTGCCACCTACATGCAGTACCCACAGTGGCCAAAAGAGGGTGCTGGATCTCCTGGAACTGAACTGAACTAAACTGGTCAGCTCTGAGCCACCCAATGTGGGTGCCGAACACTACACCTGGGTCTTCTGCAGTTAACTGATGGGTCGTCTCTGTAGCCCACAAAGCCAGGCTCTCCCTGCTAAGCAATATACTGTCAAGGGTCAGAAAGGTGACGATGGCTGAGAGGGTAATAGGGCTTGCCCATACCATACCCAACGATTCAAGTTTATCCCCGGAACCTGGTGTGGGATGTCCTTCTGTATACGTGTTGCTTTTATTGGATAATGAATAATGCTGTTTTGGCCAATGGTTTAGCAGAGCAAAGCCAGGCAGGAAATTCAAACAGAGATACATAGAGAGAGTAGGCGGAGGCAAGGAGACACCATGTAGCTACCGAAGGAGGACGCCAAAACCTTACCAGTAGGCCACAGCCTTGTGGTGATACACAGATGAATAGAAATGGGTTAATTTGAGGGGTTAGAGCTAGTTAAGAATACACCTAGGCTGTTGGCCAAACAGTGTTGTAGTTAATATAGTTTCTATGTGATTATTCAGGTCTGGGCAGCTGGGAAATGAAAAAGCAGCCTCCAATGATAAGAACCCACATGGCAGAAGGAAAGAGCCATCTCCTGCCACAAGCTGTCCCTGTGGCCATGGATGCTTCCCCCACCCCACAGACTCTAAACACATTATTAACCTTTTTTTAAAAAATGCATTGCCTATGTAAGCATGTGAAATGTTGGGTGTTTGGATTTTTATCACCGATTTCTTAGGGATAACTTTGGTTCTATATAGACATGTTTCTGTGGTGGTTGGTTACAGTTACACTGAACATAAATATAGTTACAACTTCTTGTGGCTGTTACATAATGACATCATACTACATTGTTCCTATGGTAAAAGCAACAAAAACTAAAGCATGGTGGTGGCAGATTTGTAACACTTTATGCCGCAGCCTTGGATAGATACAGCCTACTCCCCGTTCTGATGGGCAAGACAGTCACGATGAGTGTTCACTACACAGCAAGCTACTGCCCGAGTGCCTCTTTAAGCAAACCATCAACCCAATAGGAAGTGATGGCTGGAAGGTACCAACAGCAAGAACGGATAAATATCTGTTTATTTTGTGTAGTATGTGAATTATATACCAGGATCCAACAAGGGCAGGACTGCCTGAATTCCATTTAGTCCACATTGACAATTGCTTTCTACCCTCCTGCGCTCTTGTCTGTGACACTTTGGGAAGATGTGACATGACAGAGTGGGAAGGCCAAGTGGCCCTAACCCACAGGAGCCTCAGGAACCTTGCTTGACCTTTAGACTCAAAGGCTTCATGGCCTGGGCAGGTAGATGTGACTCTTGGAACACAGGACAGTAAAGGACTGTGGGAAAGATGAGCCCGTTTGATGGATTCTGTCTCTCAATGCAGTGAGAGGCATATGCATCCCACCTACCCCCTCCTTTAGCGAGTCAATAAAAGTCCAACTCTCCACTTCCCCAAATTTGTGTTTTTCTTTGGGAGGCAATAACATCTCTTTGGACCATTTCTTTAAGCGACTTCTTAGTGCGAAGTGGGAAGGCAGCCAGCTTTGAACAGCCCAAGAAACCTCCCTAGGATACCAAGAGACATAAAAAAAGGAAGAGTGTGTCACTGATTTTATAACTGGAGAGTTCCAGGTTTTCCCAGGAAAGTTTGGGACGATTCCACTGACCCAATTGTCTGTTATCCGTCTCTGGCTGATTTCCAAAAAGGAAAACATCCACACCCCACACCCCTTTTCCTAAATCAAGCAGATCTGAATGGGATCCTTTCACCTTAATTGTCTGATGCTGGGGACACCAGGGGAAAGGTGTTGTCTCCAGAGGTAGACAGACAAGACCATGGTTACTATGGACGCAGACAGAACACGCTCCTCTCCCTCTTTTCTCTGTGTCCTTAGAAGAAAACAAAGTCTCCCAAAGCCAACCAAGATGGAGAAAGGAATATTTGATGTATGGCCATTGTTTGTCCCGCTGTGGCAGTGGGCACACACGCCAGTTAGCTGGTGGAATGGGTGACGGCCAGCAGATTTCTGAGCGTCTGCAGAGGAGCGAGAGGGCTCTGCAAGGAGCCCAGTGTTCAGCAGAAAACCAGCCTGCCAGAGGAGGAGGGGGCAGGGAGAGCAGGCCTTGGAAAAACTGAATACTGAAGTTTTGGAGCAGGTTGAGAGGTAACAGGAGGGGAACGGTCTCCTCTCCAAGGTGGTCCCATTTTAAATATGTTTTAACCTTCTTACAAAAAGTGGTTCTCTGTGCATGCTTGCACGCTGCCTGCCAGCCAGCGCTCCCGCCCACCCTTGCCACCTCCCTTAGGGCAATAGCAGCTCACTTCTGGGTTCTGCAACACCTGGGCTTCCTGGCGTTCTCTCTCTCTCTCTCTCTCTCTCTCTCTCTCTCTCTCTCTCTCTCTCTCTGTGGGTGGGGCACAAAACCAGAAAGTTATCAGAAAAGAGAAAATGAGAGAAAGACACAGAAACACACACAGATATAGAGAGACAAGGAGAAAGAGTGTGGGCTAGAGATAGAAACAGAGATAGAGATAGACACAGGGAGAGATAAATGAACAAAAAGACCTTTAGGGACAGAAAGAGAAAGAAATAGGAAAATAAAGATAGGAAGGAAATTAAAGAAAATGGTGAGGTAGAAATAAAGATACACTCACAGAAGAGAGAGAAAAAGAGACAGACAGACAGACACACACACAGAGAAACAACAGAGAAAGAGACAGCCAGCCAGACACACACACACAGAGAAACAACAGAAAAAGAGACTGACAGCCAGACACACACACACAGAAACAACAGAAAAAGAGACAGAAGAGACAGACACACAAACACACACAGACACACACAGAGACAGACAGATACACCCACAGACACACAGACAGACACACAGACAGATACACAGACAGACACACAGACATACATACAGACACACAGACATACATACAGACAGACACACAGACAGACAGACAGACACACACACACACACACACACACACGAGAGAGAGAGAGAGAGAGAGAGAGAGAGAGAGAGAGAGAGAGAGAGAGAGAGGTTGCAAGCCTTGGAAGAGTCCCTTCGGGCAGACGCTAAATAGACAGGGCTTTTGTGGAGAAGGAAGCAAGTGACTGGAAATGTATTTCTCAGACCCGTGATTTCCCTGAACTCACTGACAAGCGACTGGAACGTGGCTTTCCTCTGAAATGGGTCAGCATTGAGCACGGGATTCTCCGATGTCAGGTGGAGCTCGCCGTGGACTTGTTTCTGTCTCCACTGACTGGGCAAGCTCTAGTCTATGGCAGACTTCCACAGCCTGCACAGCAGACTGAGAATCCCATTTCCCGGATGCTGCATGCTGCAGATTGCATACACATAGCAGGCTCCCAGAAAACAGTGAACATCCACTCCACAACTGTGATAATTTATTCTCTCTGACACAGTAGTCTTTTTAATGTTGTAAAATGTTAGAAAATGTCTTTAGTTCTAGAGGAAGGTACCAATTATGGGTTCCTCCTTGAGACATCTAAAAGATCTTCTCAGGCAGCCGAAGTCCTGATTGTGCTGGTCAGGCTACCTCTTTGGCGTGGGATTTTGCATTTTGTGCTGACGCCTGGATTCAGGAGCCCTTGGGATGGCTGACAGGAAGACCGATGGGAACATGGGCTTGCTAAGTGAAGTGTGGCTTGGTTTGTTATTATTTTGCATTTATTTTGTACAATATGGACCTCCAAAGAGCATCTGCCCAGCAGTTTTTCAATGACAACCCAGTGATCTGAGACCATCAACTCTCTTGCTCAAATGGAAGACGGAAGGGCCGTTTTTCTTTTTCAGACTCCCGAGGTTGCACGGACTCAGCAGGGAGTGGGACTCTCTAGCAAACAATCCATTTTTCAAGGGTGACACACCTTGTGTTTATTCTAATCTATAAATGTCTTCCAGCTCTTAGGGAGATGTTTTGAAGTTTAATTAAAATGCAATTTAAAAACATAACCCATCTGCATTGCACGCGCTTTAGGGACTTACGGAGGCGGCGTCTGTTCGCATCCTGATGTTGGTGGGTCGGGTCGGGAACTGCGTACATTAATCTTCTGTCGAAAGAGCAGCGTGCCTCGTCTGCACAACCGGGCCCTGTGGGTAACTTCTATGCCGTGTATTCAGGGGAAGAGAACCTGATATTTTAAATTCCCCTCCCTTCCTGTGGGAGGTTGCTGTACCCTCCACACAAACCCTTGCTTCTTGTGCCTCCGGAGTTGGAAAAGTCCCTGTGAAACCAGAGGCTGAGGAACAAAGTGCACTCTGGTGCGCGCTGGAGCTCGGAGCGCTACTCCCCAAACTTTCTGTGACTGGAATGAGAGAAGGGCTCGAGGTGGGAAACACCCCGAACTCGAACCATTTCCTGCCTCCAGCAGAGGCTTTGTTCAATCTTCTTGATATTTTGAAATCTTGCGGGGAATTACTTGGACACCTCCTGTGTGATAAGGCTGCTGTGTGGTGGGTGGGTGTTGGATATTGAACAAAAGAATCTACAAAACGATTAGCAAGGCAGCAAGGGGTAGTGTTTGCCTTGAGCAGCGAAGCCCAGTGCGGGGAGGCAGGATTCTTTGGATATCACTTTAGTCCCTGGCTCTCAGAGGTTTCCTTCTGCCTTTGAGAGCTCACCTGAGACTCCGTGAGCGACCTGGCACCTGGCAACTCTACAATAGAATCTTTCATGGTAGACTTGCGTGCCATACCTTCTGGGTCACGAGAGGAAGGGGAACGCTGGCACTTGGGACGACTTTCATCCTTAGTTTCAGGAAGTGCTTTAGGAACACTTCCTAGTTCAAGTTCCCAATACAGTCTCCAGCACTTAGAGAAGACTAAGGTCCTGCTGGCTTGGCTTGTGTCCACAGTGAGTTCTGTCTTACCATGAACTTTGTGGGCCCAGGGATGAGTAGCAACTGAACCAGAAGGAAGTTGCCCCAGAATTCAACTGTAGGTAATCTATAGGTAACACATATGCATGGAATAGAGTTCTGCCATTTCTTATAAAGGCTGGAGTTTGGGCATGTCAAGGGTGGTTGGTTATCTGTGATAGACAGTTCAATGTTTGTTAATAGGCAGGTACAGGATAGAAAATAGAGTCAGACTTGATCCTTGTCTTCCTCTTGAGCCCGTTGCATGGGGTATTAGAGCAACTTGAATTTGGAAACATTGACTTTCCTTGTCCTTGTGCGAAGCAGACACACTATGCTTCCTGAGCATTAAAGCTGCGTTGAGCGTTCAGCATCATGAATAGGCAGAGGCACCCTAAACATTACCGTCTACAGTCTTGCCTTCTCTTAAGAAAATGTCCACTTTCTTTACATTTTCAGATTGACACTGTCAGTTGGCCAAACTAACACTTGTTTTAGTTAACACAAGGAAGGGGGAAGCCAGTGCTGGCTTTAGCTTTTCAGAGCTGATATTGTGGACTTGAGTTTTGCTTAGAACATCTGAGCCCGGTCATGAAGCCATGTCTCCCAGTGATGGCTAGTATACTGTTTTTACATGCAAGCGCCATTAGATATGCGTCTTTTAAACCTAACTCCACATTTGTAAGTATACTGGTTGCTTAATTAACATCAGATTAATAAAGATTAAGTGCTCTGTCCTCAGGTTTAGCTTACTTGTCATAATTTTAGAGTACTTAGGGCACTTCACCTTTACCTAAATTGTTGGCGCTTTATGAATATTGTCTAGGTCTAGACTAAGCAGTAGTGATGGAGAATGTAATCTGCTACATTTATTTATGTTGTTTTCTAGTTTTCATTTTGTATTTGTATTTTTCTGAAGGTAACCTTGTTCCCTTTGTCTTCCTGCCATATCATTCTTCAGTTCCACGCTGCACCACTGCCAGGGAAGCCAGTGTGTGTGTGTGAAGACAATGATGGGGCTGTCGGTGCTTTGCTAAGAAAGGGCGGCAGGAGGCCACACGTTGCCTCTCTCCTGCTCCCAGCACCGGGATTCTTAGGAAGACAAACTTCAAAATGGCTTTCATTTAAAAGTCAACGGTGCCTCATTATCAGAGTATTTGCCGAGTAAGTATTCCAGAAACACATGCCGAGGTTTAGACTCTCACCTGGAGTGTTGGAGAATGGTCTATAGCTGTTTGGTGAAAGGTTCCAAGCACTTACATTAGGCAGGGCTAGTGTGCCATACCTTAACCTCAGAACGTCCCGTTGACGTGAGCCGCCCCTGACACCAGCGTAAGGGAAAAGAAGCACGCTAGCTCTTACTCGCCTGTCAGTGTAGGTTTGGAATCTGACAAATGATAAGAAGAATCTTGTTTTGAAGGCTGTGAAACTAAAGAGACGGTATTGACAAAGCCAGTCCAGCTCCTATTACAACCTCTGCATGTTCCTTTCTTTTTGCTTTTTAGAATACACATGGGTTTTGCAACTTTCCATAATTTTTTTGTAGACAGTGTTGTGCTGATGTGTGTAATCAGTGCATTGGTGTGGAAGAGCCCCGAAGGAAGAAGTTACTGCATTTTAGTTCTTAAGTGCCCCCAAACTTCTATAGACACTGAATAGGAGCCTGGGCATGGGTAGATCTTTCCCGAGCATGCGTGTGTCTGGTTAATAGAGTTTGGGTTTGGATTTTCCTGGTGTATCTTATGCTGAACATGGTTAAAGAGCACAGTTTCAAGCCAGGTGGTGGTGGTGCACACCTTCAACCCCAGCACTTGGAAGGCAGTGGCAGACGCATCTCTATGAGTTCAAGGCCAGTCTAGTCAGTCTGTGGAGTGAGTTCCAAGACAGCCAGGGATGCACAAAGGGACCCTCTCTTTAAAAACAACAAAACAAAACAAAACAGAACACGATTTCACCCGAACATAGAGCGAGGGAATTCGAGTGACGTTCAGATGGAGGAGGCTTCCTGTGTGCTGTTGACATGCATGCAGACACGCAGCCTCGCCTGCATGCAGACACACAGAGCCGCTGTTGACATGCACGCAGACACGCAGAGCCGCTGTTGACATGCACGCAGACACGCAGAGCTGCTGTTGACATGCATGCAGACACGCAGAGCCTCAGAGGCCCTCACCTCGGAGCCTTTCAGATCATCCTGCAGCTTCCAAACCGCTCTCTCTTCTTTCTCTGCTAGGAAACCCTACCCACAGAATTCCTGAGCAGATCTTTGTTACTGTTATGAGTGAGAGCAAACTCTCGCAAACTAAACTTTACATTGGCAAGATTTATTCAGAGTCTTGAAGTCTCGGCCCTCTTCTGTCTGGGTCTTCACTCTGGGCAGCCCTCTTCGACCTTTTCTCCTGACTTCTCTGTTGATTTTCTGCTCTTTCTTGTCTTCACTTCAGCTTGAAGTCCAGGTTATTCGGACATTCTATTGACTTGAACTGAAATATTGGACAAAGTACACTTTAAGTGGTTTTTAACTACAAGCTAATGTGGGCATGTTGGAATAAATGCCCATATCAACATACTAAGCTTAGGACTATATTCAAGTAGAATTTTTTTTTTAAAAAAATGATATTGTGTTTTTCAGATGAGAAACTTTAAAGGATAAAATTCTCATTGTGATTCATGGTGTATTTAGATTATATTTTATTAGACATTCTTTACAAATTTAAAATATTGCATTTTTACATGCACAGAAGGAAATCGGTCTAGATCATTATATTTCAGCATTCATTAAAATCAACCACAAAATAGAGACACTTTTTCATGTTAAATTCACCAACATCCTCAGTATGTAAACCTAAAGTGCACTATGTTACAAAACATAGACAGAGTCAGCAGCACCAAGATACATTTACAAAATAAATACATCACTCGACAAAATAAATTATGGTAACAGTGATAATAATAATTGGATTAGCCTTGGCAAAAAAAAAAGAAAAAATATTCACATGACCAATGTGCAGTTTCCTGGGGAGACAGTTGGATCCCAATGCATTTACAGTATGTACAGGCAATAAATATGTCTAATACTTTCCATATGTTTACTATTACAAAATCCTGTAACGTGTCCTTGGAAGATCTGCGATGAAAATTTCAAGGCGTCCTGTGAAGACAAGGAAGGGGAGGAACAGAGGTTAGTCTCCCTCACAGACGGGACAACCTGCGGTAAAAATGGGAGCGAAATTCAGTGGGAAGAGAAGGTGGGACCTCAGGTCGTACCCTATGGGAGATACCCGCCTCAGGAACCTCAGCTATGGGTAGAGTCCTGGATCCAACTGAAAAGCCAGCGTGGCACAGACAGAAAGGAGGGCCTGAACATCTAACCGTAGTCAGCCAGAAAAGGAGAGCTGCCATTGTCTGCCAGTTGGCATGTGGGGAAAGCGGCTGGGTGAAGAGCCCGGAGATGGAGCTAGGCTGGAGCTCCGGACATCAACACTCCTCACTTCGAGTGAGGTGCACGTGGGATGTGGCCCCACACAGGAGGTGGAGTTAAACAGAACATGCTGTGTTGGTATGATATCCTGGGTCAATCTCAAGCTTGCAATCCTCCTGCCTCAGCCTCCCAAGTACTGGGATTACAGGTGTGCACTACTCCACTCTATGATGCGATCCCTGGGAATAACTCGAGGGGCCATTGCTCTGCCTGCGATGACTCAGAGCTGGTGCTGGGGTCCATGCATTTCCTAATTGGTGTGATGACTGCAGAGACAGCGTGCTGGGGGGGGGGGGGGCGCGGGGGCTTTGGAGCTGGCTCCCTGTGCAGCATTTCAGTGATGAACACACACTCATTTCTAAGGAAACGGTTTCAGGCTAGGAAGGAACTGACTGTGTCACTGGCAGGCGGATGTGTGTGGGTGTGAGAGTCAAAAGCTTTGGGCCGTGTTGGAGTGTCGCAAGGCGGCTTAGAGGAAGAAAAGCTGTCAACGGGTCGGGTGTCTTGAGGGGATAACTCGTCCCCGGTAGTGTTGGTTGTAATAGTTAAACAGCCCCTAACTGTAAAGAAAAGGAGTTTAAGATGGATATTTGAGCTGGATGGATGTTAGCAGTAAAGCAAAATAAATAAATAATACTTCAAAATGCACTCATCTGTGTATTGTGCTGACTAAAATGTATCCCACTAAATGGCATGGACTGAATTGAGTTAAAGAGTAACAAAAGTGGGAATCGATAGTATTTCAAACAACTACTTTTCCCAAACAGAAAGGAAAAGGAAACAATATTTCGAGGACTAAATTTTCGCCCTATCTAGGCCTTACTTGGATCTTTCTGAATTCTTCTTTATTAAAGGTACATATTTGGAAAAGCCAAGTAAAATACATTACATGGCCAGCATGAAAGTAGGCATGTGTGTGTTTTGTGTGTGTGTTTGTGTGTGTTCACGTGTTTGTGTGTGTGCATCTGTTTGTGTGTGTGCATGTGTGTTTGTGTGTGTGCGCGTGTGCTTGTGAATGTGCCTTGTGATAGCAGGTGCTTACAGCCATGTAATCTCATCTACCTCTCACTTAACTCCATGCGCTTGGAGCTTCTTCCCAGAAGACGAGTGTCTTAGACTGAGCCTTCATTCACTCAAGGTGGTGGATGCTGATGCTGGACCTAAGACCTAACCCTGAGTTACCCTGCTTTACAACCCGAGTGCCTTGAACTCCTGCATCTGTGTGTGAAGGGTAAGCCAGCTTCGAGATGTGATATCTCCTTACTTCTTACTGTGTTACTAGGGGATGTTATGCCAACTTGCTGGTACAGAAGGATGAGGAAAACTTAGGTCTAAGACTGAAACATGTCAGAAACCATTCCTTCCCAGAATTAGATGTAATTAAAAATCAAATAAATCCCGAAAAATAACTTAATTTGTTTATGTCAAAACAAGTCAGAAATGTAATGAAATACATTTCACTAAATATTGTGTGAATGGCTGAGAAGTTATGTGATAACCCGCCTGGCCATGTTGGTGGAGACTATCAAGGCCTTCTGCGTTCTTCCTTGAAGAGAAGGAAAGAAAATAAAAAACCATTAGGAAGTTTTCCAAGATGTTGACATGGGGAAGACGTGTAATTTCCCAGTCAACCATGAGGAGGCTCACTCTCTTCTGTGTTCAGAAGCACAGGTAAGAAATGGAATTGCTAGAACTCTGTTGGCGGGGAATGCTTCCTGTGCCAGCATTTGAGAGGTTAGGGCAGGAGGATGACTTTGAGCTCACAGTCAGTCTGGGCTATGAGGAAGAACCTGCCTCAGGATAAACAAACAAACAAACAAACCAGAAGGAAGAAGGAAAGGGGAAGGAGAGGAGGGGAGGGGAGAGGATGGAGGAGGAAGGAAGGAAGAAGGTAAAGGAAGGGAATACTGGAGGGAAGGAAAGTTGGGCTGGAGGGAGGTAATAGGGAAATTAAATTGTTTAGTGGAGTAATAAAGAATAGGGCTGGGAGCGTGGCCTATATTGGTTTTAAATTATGCAGCCACGGATCGAGATACAGAATCGGAGAAAGTTCTGGGTATGTTGGACCATGGCAGAGGGAGGCAGGGGGCCCTGCTGAACACAGGGGCTGGTACCTTGAGCTGGGTTCCAGCGAGGTTTTGGAGGTGTGAGGCAGAGGGTCCTCCAGCAGGCCGTTCCCAGATATGCTTGGCCAGGCCGACCGAGTCCTTCGCTTCTTCTTCTCCTGCTCCTTGCGCTTCCCGGGTTTGCTCTTCTTCTTCTTCCCCGGTGTTTTGAGCGGCTGTTCTTTGTACGTCTCCACCTTGTTGGTTTCCTGAGTTAGGTATCTGCCCTCGTCATCTGACCCGAACCGCACGGGGTGGTTTTTGGTGTTGGGAGCAGGCTTGGAGTTGGGGGACACCTCCGAGGTAGCTCTGATTTCGGCTGTGTGAATCTCCGCAATCAAGTGGTGGAGGAAGAAACGGCGGCGCAAGTCTTGGATGGACTTGCCCTTGTCGTGCAGTAGCTGATGCTCTGATACCGCGCGTTTTCTGTCAGGAGAGAAGGCAGGGTCAGCAGAGTCCGCAGGGCACTGCTAGCGGGTCCTTGCAGGGGTAAATTGGGGGAGTAACTGACTTCTGGATCAGTGAAGGGAGATAGAAAGTAGAGACCTAGGAGCCAGCCCCCAAGTCTCTCCATGGTGGGAACAGGAGTATGCTGTATAAATGGGGGTCATCTCTATAAAGTAAAAGGGGTCCTCAAATTCAGTTCCCATGCCTGCCGCAAATCATACGCAGACTAGACAGAGATGAGGCTCAGTCACAAAGCCCCTGCTCAGAGTGTGTGAGGTCCTGGGTTTAGTCTTCAGCACCAGAAATACATAATAAAAAGATAAAATAAAAAATTGTTCTGACATATTGCTGCAGAAAATCTAAATAGGAGATGGACCTTAATCACGAGCATCTGATCATGCTCCCCAGAATTCTGTTGGAGAAACAAACCCAGGTGGCCAGCTGCCTGCTTTTCTGGGATAGAGCCCATCCCAGGAGATGCAAATGAATTGCTCTAAGTGAGCATCCTCCAAGCTTACACACTCATACACACACACACACAAACACACACACACACGACCTTGATAGCACAAACAGCTGAACACAGCAAGTGTGAACGAAAGAGGCAAGAAGGCTGAGGGAGAATTGAAAACGAATGGTTGTCTAGGCAACCAGGGGGCCCAGATGCACAAGTTACACTCTTGTAACATGTATGATCAGTCATCAGGAACATGTGTGTGCAGGAGGAGGGAAAGGGGGAAAATGGATATAGGTAAGTTTTCCCCTCGAGGAGCAGCAGGAGGTCTATCTCTGGACTCCTCCGCCCCAATGAGACCCCTCTATTCCTTTGGTGCGTTACTGTTTTCTTTTTAAATCTCAGGGGCTCAGTATGATGGGGAATACTATAGTTCTAGTGCTTGGGGGACTGAGCCAGGGGGATTGCCTTGAGTTTGAGGCCATCTATATCTTAGGATGACACACAATGCTCTTGTCGCTTCAATTTACACAGTCTTATCTTTCTTTCTTTCCTTTCCTATTTATTTATTTATTTATTTATTTATTTAGGGTCTTACTATGTAGTCAAGCTGCCCTGGAAGACTCTATGAATCCTAGGTTGGCCTTAAATCCCTTTTCAGCCTCTTGAGTGCTGGGCTCACAGATGCGCACCATCACCTAACGTTTTAAATTAAGCTTTAGACCAAACCCTAGCCTCCACCTGTGGACCAGCTGTCTGGAAAGGCTTCTCTTCAGAAGTATCCGGGTGTACTTCGCAGGCCCACTCCATGAGCATCCTTCCTTTGCTCCCACAGGAGTGTTTGAGGCCTTCATGTCTTTTTAATAGAACTTCATCAACTCCCCAGAGAAGCAGGGGAATAGTAACCAGCTTCATTAGGCCCATTTTAAAGATGGGAGAGATGAGGTGTGGAGAGGAGATGTTCTTTTCATAAAGCAGGGCTCTGGTTCTTGAAAGTCAAGACTATCTTCTTAAGCCCCCCCAACACTTTCTCAAGCCCAAGTGATGCAGAAGCAAGCACCACAGAGAGGAAACAAGAAGTGTGGGGCACAGCATAGCAAGCCCATGACAGTGGGCTGACGGCATGGAAAAGGATGATCATTCTTGAAGACCAACTCCACCGAAAGTTATTTCCATCACCGAAATGAGAGGATTCTCAGAGCTCAGTTTCTTGTTGGGGGTAGGGTGGGATCAGAATGCCAGCTTCCTGATAGTATTTTGGTATGGGGACTGACTTTAAGCAATATAGGTTATTAAAAAAAAAAAAGACATGACTTCATGGAAAGGAATTTAACAGGAGCCTGGTTTAAATGAGGCATGAAGGAGGCTCTCTTCCTTTCTGAAGGTGCCACATGTGAACAGATTAAAATTCTCTTACTCTGGTAACAGTTAGTAATCTGGAAACTTTTAACAGGCTACAGATTTGAGGTTTGGGTACAATGTATTTATATCCTCTAATAACATTTCTAAAAGACAGGATGACTCTAGTGGTGGTTCTCAAACTCCTGCAGGTTGGTGAGTATCTTCTAACAAAATGTTACATTAAAAAGAAACATTTGCTGGTAATGAATCATTCTAGAGACTTTTATTTCTTTCCCAATTCCTGGCTGTTTTACTTTTAATGTCCAAGCTTATTGATTGCACAGTTCAATTCTATCTGAACTTGGAGCCAAGCCTTTCTGTTTGAATCAAGTCACCATTGCCCCTTCCTCTGTAACTGGCATGGGTGTCTGTCACCTTGGCCAGCCTGGCAGTCATGAGTCATGGCACCTTCACAGCTCAAGAGCTGTGCTTTCCCAGGATGGTTCTCAGGGGAAATGCAACAATAGTCCATTCTTGGGTTTTATAAAATTCATGTAGTAAGGTGTTTGGTATCTTTCCCATGAGGTGCAAGGTTTTTTTTTAATCTTCTTTTGAGAAGATATTGTTAGCATGGTAGAAAACACATTTAAAAGTTTTTCTGGTGTGCATTTTTTGCTGTATCCCTGGGAATGACTCTGAACTTCTGATCTTCCTGCCCTTTACCTCTCTAGTGCTGGGATTAGAAGGTACCACCATGCCTATTTTACATGATGCTGGGAACTGAACACGGGGATTCTTCCATATGAGGCAAGCACTCTATTATCTGAGCCACTCACCCAGCCTAGAGAACACACATTTTCTTAGATGCTAATCTTACGCAGTTATATATACTACTTATAATCTTAAATACAACTGCCATTGAAGTACTGTGGCTACACATATCTGTCTGAGAAACTGCTTTAGAGGAGTAGAAGGACAGGGAAAATAAGGTCCAGGAAATGATCCATTTCCAAAATAAGATAAAAGATGACGCAGATGACTGCCATGAACTAGCAGCATAGATGTTGGTGGTATGGAATAAATGGAGGGGTTTTCAATGCAGATGACTCTGAAACACCTCGGCTGCGAGTACAACATCGATCTTTGTCTGTTGCTCACCAAGTCTGTAAACATCTCATAGCATGGTGGCTCGCAAGGGTCTTATTAGAGACGTGAGAAAAGTGAGTACATTATACTTTATCTTCTTTGATGATTGTTTAAAAAAGATAAAAATTTGGGCAAAATGTTTAACAGAGAGAACTTGGGCTTTAGTCAAAATAGCAGTTCTGATAGAAAGAAAAAAAAAACCCTCTCAAGGGAGTTTCCAAGGAGGGTAATGGAGCGCCGAGGAGCTATCAAGGAATGGGAACAGCAGCCATGGAAAATTTTCTGCCTGCAGCAGCTTGAGGGTGCTGATGTGAGGATTGGAGGTGCACTAGGAGTCTGAGGACACAGAGTTAGGGTGTCAGAGCTGGTGTGACTCACAGTGCTCCCTTCCAACCCTCTGACTCAGTCAGACTAGACCCAATCTGGCCTAAGCAAGACAGCCTGGGGCTACCGTGCTATGCCAGACACGGAGGACCCTCTCGTCACTGTGTTCATTCTCATCACTGCATCCGTGCACCCCAGCTTAGTAGTTGCTAACTTGGTCACGAGCTAATAATCATTAATAGCCCTTTACAGCTTAAGAGGCACACTATGATAATAGTCTTCTATCTCTAAAAGGTACCGATTTCCAGATTTAAGAAATCAATACTTCTTAAACAGTGTCCCTGAAACTGAATATTAATATGGCTTGATGGTAAGTTAAGATTTCTTTCAAGGAGCTAGCCCGATCCTGGGAATAGCAGAGAAATGTTTTGTCCAGCACACAGAGGACACTGTTGCTTGGCAGCCATAATAATAATAATAATATTTTATAATAATGAGTTTTTTTAAAAAAATCTGTTTAACTGTGATGATTTAATAAAAAAATCATTTGCCAATGATTTCAACTCCCTTGACAAACCTCAGCTGTGATGTGATAAACTATATTAGCCATCAGGTATGTGAGCGTCTCGTAGTTTTTAATAACCGTAGCTAAGTGTGAGCATTTAACTACAATATTATATTTCACCTACCAACACAACCGGAGCAGAGTCCCTGGCTGACAATCGGGTAGTTTTGTAAGGTGCAACAAAGAAAGAGTTAAAAATAGCTCTCAGGACAGCCTTGTCTATTTTTACGCTGTCATTGGAGACTCAAGCATGGCTCATTTACTCTTTCTCTAAAGAGAAAATAGGTATTAAGCAACTTTAAAGAAAAAGTTGGCTCTGCTCCAAAACAGAAATTCTTAGCCAATAAATACAGTATGTAAGTGTGTCTTTAAAAATAAATCCAGTTCATCTATACTTATATTTGGATGTTAGGTAATTGAATTTCACACAAGTCTCAAAATGAGCAAAAAGTTTGAAGACAATTTTCAGAAACAGGCAGCAGAACACTCACTCTTGGGACACAATACTGCTCTATCTCCAGTACAATGTTCTACACAACTCGCCTTAGGAGATTCATAATAGATTTTCATTTTGGTGCCAAGATCCAGACATGTCTAAAGTAATTTCATTTAAAGATTTTCTGCCGAACTAATAAGAATAGACCCAAAGCAGGCACAGAACAGTTGCCTTTTTGTACACCCTCGGGAATTTACACGAAGCACCAGGAACCTCCTGTAAATACTAGGTAGATATTACTGTTTCTATTGTGAGGAGAGAAAATCCTCCTTAATGCCTTCTCCAGAACCAACCTCTGTTCAGTTTTTCAACTTTATGGTTTTCCCATCCCGAACACGGAGTCTGCTGCTGAGAGAGCAGCCCAAAGATGGTGTTATATATAAGTCGATGAACTGCTATGCCCAATATACTGCGAAGACAGCCAGACTCAAGCGCGCTGACAACTTCCCAAACACTGCAGCGATATTTTTGCTGGTGTAATTAGATGTATGCTTATCTCAAAGTAAAAAAAAAAAAAATCACTCTTCTTTAAAAAAAAAAATCAACTGAGAATGTCCAATCACAAGCTTTCAGTCCACAATGCAAATATTTCGACTCTGGATTAAAGAACCGCTAGCAATAATTCCAGGAAAAAGTAAGTTTCCACGCCTAAAGTCCATTTTGGAGGCAAGTACGCCAGCCTTCCTGAATGATATCGATACTAAAGTTGGCAGTTTGCCACTGAAAAGTTGCTACTACTAAATTATATAATATGATTCGTTATGTAACATAGTCCAGTTTTATATGCTTAAAATTATGTCATTCATAATAAAACTAGACACAAGGTTTTTGCTTTCCACACACAAACTGCCACCCACATTTAGATGTACCCATGCGCGCTCACACAAGCACACAAGCGGCTCTGGAATCCTTCGACTTTCTGCTGAGTTTCTGAACCTTGGGCTGGTAAAGGAACCCCTGCAGGCAGAGAGCTTGCGGGCAGAGATTCAGGGAGAGGCTCCCTCTTACGGAAAGATACATCAAGCTGTCTCTTGCCTGTTTAAGTGTCTCACCAGTTCTTCAGATGGCTCTCCTGGGCACAGCCCCTTGGTAGCAGGTACCCGGGGTGTCTAACTCAGGCTGGGAGCATCAGGGATGGCTCAGAGCCCTGGGCATCGGCATGGCTCCAGCCTGGCCACCTCTGGTACTGGCCTTCCCCTGCCCTACCCTGCGCCCCGGGAAGACTGGGTACTTACAGCCGGCGGCTGAGTCCCTCCACCGAGCGCCCGCAGGAGGGCACGGAATAGCTGAGCAGGAATACCAGGACGCTCCACTGCTGAACCAGCTTCCGCAGCATCGTGCCGCTCGCTGGCTCTGGGACCTGCAAGAGGGGAACCTGAGGGTCAGTCCGGCTCTCCATCTCTTCCTCGCACTGCCCCGCTCCCTCTTCTGGATGCCTGTGACTTCCCAACAGACACTCCAACGTCGAGAGCATCTCACAAGTTACAAGGAAAATGAAAACAAGAAAAAAGAAAGCGAAAAAAGTTTTTTGTAAGCCCCTGAACACTTACTTCTGTAGGAATCAGCGCCTCCAACTGTGCCTCTCCCAAACCACACAGGCAAAAAGGGACCCGAGAGGGGAAAAAGCAACCAGAGAGCTTCCTCTGAAAGAAGAGCGAAAACCCGAGCGTTTTACACAGGCGTCGGGGATGCGTGGCGCGTTGCCGTGGCTCCCATAGCAATGCCTAATTAGTCTTGGCGGCAGTAGTCTGGGGTTCCTGGGGCAGGGTAAACCCCTTCCTCAAACGCGAGTGTCCCGCGGGAGTCAACTGCCCTGCGACCCGGGCCTCTGGGTGCACAGCCACTTGCGGGAGAGCGCGTATATATACATAGCTGTCGGTCTACCTCCTCCGGTGGGCTGGTTGCTTCCGGAAAGTTGATTCCACAACGCCCTTGAACAAGTTGCAGGCGCGCGTGTCGTGGATGCGAGGGCCAGGTGGCCGTGAGGGCGGGTTCCGGCGGCGGGGCGGAGCGGCCCAGCTGGGGCGGTGCAGGTTGGAGAGGAGCTGCAAGCCCAGCCCGAAAAGGTTCACACGCTCTGGGGCCAACCTGCTGAGAAATGAGCTAGTCGCAAAGAGGTGGCGCCCGAGGAACGCGCGCCGGCGGAGCAAGGGCGAGCTGGCCGGCGGGGGCGGGGAACACAGGGGAGCCCGAGCCACCGAGCCCCACCCCAGCCCCAGCCCCGCGTGGGCCGATCTGAAGCTTTCCGCCTCGTGACCCGGCCTGCTGCCGCCTGAGTTGTAGGTCCAGGAGCCCAGGTCGCCAAGAGCAGGCAAAGAGGGAGAACCGGTGGCCTGAGAATCCCAGGAGTCCCAAGCTCGCCGGCAAGCTCTTACAAGCCTGCCTGGCCTGGCCTCTCCTGGGGAGGGGACCATCTGCCAGCATCCAAAAGAGCAAAGGCGATTTCTGGCCTCGCTGTTTGGGAAGGGTTGGGGACATCACATCTGGAGTGGGTTCAAGAAAGAGTGTATGGTCAAGGATGAAGACCCCCTTTGGGATCTTAGAGGACCGGGGGCGTGCACTGAGTCCTGACCCACCCTTCCTCTGATAACCTACTGTATGCCCAGCTATAGGTTCACCCTCTCCCAGCTGCTCCAGCTTCTCAATTCTGCTGGGCTTGGGAGAGAGCTGTGAGTGCCTGGGTCTTATCACATAGGAAAGTGTCCAGCGACGTGGGTGTGGATACCGGTTCCCCCAGGTCCTAGATCCTGCAAAATGAATGCGGGAGTCACTCAAAAGAACTTTGCCTTCTAGAAAGGCCTGCTGATAGGTTTCATTTGTGCCTCTTGGAGGCTCCTGTGATTCAGACATTTAAGATGATTGGGAGCCTGACCATTGTCAGGCCTGAGCTGTCCGTCCACCTCCCCCCCACGCTCTACAGACTTCTAGGAGGGGCGAGGCATGAACTCCTCACCCATCCCCTCCCCTGCGGTACTGCTGCAGGCCAGCAGTTAAGACTTTCAGCTGTCTTGGGTGGGGTCCCCTCTCATCAGAAGCCCTTGTCTCCCTCCCTAGGTTCCTTTATACTTCATACTTGTTAAAAAAAAATTGGCTTCCTCCCACCTTAAAAAGAAAACCGGGAATTTCCAGAACTTCCTTTAAGTGGTTAAGAATTTGTAACTGTTAGACCTGTTTGTATGGCATGAACAGACAACCTTTGAACTTGGAGCACTTCGTGGTAGACCCCCCTCCCCCAAAGATGTTGGAGCTCTAGTTCTGAGAGCTGAATGGGGGAGACCCGTGAGAGGAAAGGAAGGGGCTCACAAATGAGGTTCTTGAGACTCTTTAACATTAAAATGATAGTATTTGCTTCCACACCAAGAAAAAAAAAGTTCCAAAGGTACTTTGCCAAGTCTCAAATTACTCTGACTTAAAAAAAATCTATCCTCCCTCAATAAAAGGTTGAAACAAAATCTAGATTCAAAATACTAAGTGGCTTAGGTTGTACATACAGCCTGCATGCAGGCGCACACTGTGAGCTAGCGGCTGAGATCTGTACACTGCTTTGCTTGATGGTGATTTTTTTTCTAACTAGAGAAAACTGACCCTCTTCTCCCTCCCTCCTTTCCCTACTCTGTGCCCACTCATGTTTCTGATGCTAATGGAAAAACGTCATCCATTTTAAAAGAATTTCCTCCACTCCACACGAAGAAAGAAGCTATAGAGAAAATATAGACAAAGGACAAATAAGTAACCTTATCTTCCCCTAACACTAGCCTTTCCCTTGAGTTTCAACCTTCTTTAAGTTCTATCGGTCTCTTAGAAATATTTGTTTTGTAAAATCAGGTCTTTAATGAATTAAAAGCTTCCTCTGCGCGGTCTTTTCAGCTTTTAGAGAGCAGGCTGTCCCTCCAGTGGCCCTTGTTCATTTCTTGCTGAAGTTTTTGAACTGAATTTGAATTTCGTGAGTAAACTCCCCTCGGCATCTATCTGACACCGCAAAGGGTCTTTTCTGATATTATAGTCTAACTCCCAATCATGCTCAGGACGTGGGCAGTCAGGAAGCATGGTGGGAACCCAGCCTGCAGGCTCATGAACAGGTCATGTGTCTGTCCAGGTGAGAACGTTACTTCCTGTCACACAAACGCGGTGTGACAAACACGAGGCCCTGAAGGTCTGTCTCTCCTGGTCCACACGTATGGAAACCCTCAGCTCAAGAGCAGTCTTTACACTCCCCTTTCCACCTCCAGTGTCAGTGCGAGTCCCACACCCTTAGCTTCATGCTACCACCAGTTTACAGGTGTTACCTGCATGTTTCTCCTTCAGAAAGAAACAAACAGAAAACTAAAAGTTGCCACATTCTGTCTTCCTCTGTCTTCCTTTTTGGGTCAAATAATAAGCAAAGAAATAAACGTTAGATTTTCCTGTTTGAATCATGCACTTGGATTTAGGATTAGCAACAAGATTTCACATCTGCCTGCCAGCAGCTCCAAGGAGGGTCTTCTAAAACCCATGAAACCAAACAAACACACACATCTTTTCTCTCCTCTGGCCACTTTCTAGTGATAAAGAGAAGTTATCACTTCAGCGGGGTCCTCATTTGTTTCCACGGGATCTCTGCTCTGAGGACAGGAGGAGGCAGGGTCAGCTGACGTCAAGGTTGCCAAAAGGAAAAGGAATGTGAGGTTTATGTGTCCACAGAGGAGGAAGGCATTGGCCCTGGATCAGTTTGTAGTGGGTGGGGCTCATTAATACCTGGAAGGCTGCTCCTGGGAGGGGCTGATCTGTGTGCCAGGTTGCTGCAATCCTCCTGTTATTAGAAAAGTGGATCCCACCTGGACAAGGACCTGTTTTCTCCACCTGGGAGACACTGACCCATCCAGACACTCCTAGGTAGGGCCCAAGATGTGAGATGGGAAGTCTTAGGAAAATGGACTCCTGAGGTCCCACACTTGTGTGCCTGCACACCCATGGCTAGCAAGACGTATTTGAGGAAGAAGGAGAGGAGAGGAGAGGAGGGATGGAGAGAGAGAGAGAGAGAGAGAGAGAGAGAGAGAGAGATCATTTGGGCTGTAGTCACTGGAAGCCCTTTGCTGAGTCAAGTCCTTGGTTCCCCTGAGCAGACAGCTCTGGACTTGCCTGTGACCACAAAGAGGCTTCGAAGACACCCTTTTTAAAGGACAACCCACAGTCAGAACATCTCTTGCCACCCTATAGAAACTTCTAGTCATGGCCCGCTTCCATGTGAACCCAGCGGCCCTACTGGGTTGCCTAGAAGGCCTCACTTCCCCTAGTATAACCAGTCAACTTGCAGACTGTCCTTGGGGCGGCCCCTGCGTCAGGTGCCTACCATCTCAGGCAGGAACACTTCCAGATATAGGCATGTAGGTGAGGTGTTGCGCCTGTTTTGCTTCTAGCCGCTGGGTGTATGGCTCTGGGGCCTGTCTGCTTTTTCTGGATTGTTTGTCAGACTAAGGCCATGACAGAGCATGACCTCCTCCCTGGCTTCCTCTGACTTTGTGAAGCAGATAGCAAGAAGAGGCCAAGCGCCCTAGGGAACGCATCTTAGGTGTGTGGGGAAGGGGCGGGGGTGTTACAGCAGCAGAATGTAACAGCTTACACCTCCATTTCCAGGGAGGAGGCAGCTTGACCTTCAGGACTAAACCGAAGACTGGGTGGAAGCTGCAGGCCTGGGTTCCCTTGCCTTCATTTTCCCAAGGTTCCTGGGCTCCCTTGGTTATCCCTCCTAAGCTTCTAGGTTCCCCATGACCAAAGTTTTGTGCAGAACAGAATGGCTGAGGCATTCTCTCTCCACTCCATCTTGCAAAGGGGTGGGGAATGCTGGGTGCCTGGTGATGTCACAGTCCCTCCAGAGTCCCTAGCCTAATAGCCCTCTGTTCTTGCCAAAAAAGACTTGGGGGACAGTGTGACCCAGGGACGGGGCTCAGGATAGTCTCCAAATCCTCTGAGCTGGGCTGTCTTGCTTCAGGTCAGAAGTGTGATAAACCCCAGGGAGATGGTGAGGATAAATTCCTGGTTGGCTGGGGCCAAGAAAAGGCTGGGTGGGGTGCTCCCCTTCTCCCAGCCTAGGGGCCCTTTCCCACTCTCCTCCCCAGTTCCTTAAAGTTCAGTATTGCCAGAGGTCTAGGGCTGCCTGCTTTATGTCATTTAACACACACTGCACAGCCAAGGCAGGGTGAGGGGCTGCGTGGGAGAGTAGAGGAAATGAAGGAGCGCTTGGAAGCTCTCTGTGCCAGAGGTCTCCGTCTGATGCTTGAAACCCAGTAGCCCCTGCAAAGATCACATGGCAGGCAAGGAGAGGGTTATTCAGCCCGCGGCCATGCTCCACTTGCATGCCACTTGTCTGGCGGTGATCGCTAGGACTGCAGAGCGTGGAACACTCTTTTCGGTGGGGCATGGAGTCCACCCTGCGGGTGAATCTCTCGGAGTTAGTGAGCCCCGCAAAGCTGGCTGGGGCAGCAGTGAGCTGTCCATGGTGGTTAGGACGCCTTGACGTGCATGTGGGCGATCCCAGCCAGCCCTGAGCCCTGGAGCACAGCTTGGGACAATGCCAGCACCTGCGTTGGCTGCATGTGTTGTGCCTATGCACAACTTCTGCGCAATTGCTCGATCAGACTCCATTCCTAGGGCACACAGTCAAACTTCTCCAGCCCAAATTGTGGAGTCTCTGTCCCTCTCCTTTCCTTCCTGAAGTTGACTGCTCCCTGCCTTGCAGGCAGCACTTCACAATCTCTAGGCGTCCTTGGTTACCTTAGCACCCTCTCTTTCTTTCTTCTTTAATCCACCCTTAGATGGGAAATGAGACCTCTGCAATGATCTTGCCCTACGTCGATATCCACCACCTGATCACTTCATTTGCGTGATCCACAACACTCACTTTTAGCGGCGTGGAAACTGAGTCACAGAGTTGGTCAAATAGCCCTGGGATTTCAGTCCAGTCATTTCCTGGGATGACGGATGGTGTAGGCATTGCTGACCAGAGGGTTAATTTCCTCAATCACTAGAGTCCCCATGGCTCTGGTTCCCTCTCTTTGCAGGAGAGGGACCACGTTTACCACGGGAGAATGCTTGTAGGGCCGTTCTGCACCATATACCAGGAGACTCTTAAGTCAAACCTGAATTCAGTTCTTATATACAATAAGGCAAAGACTATTTTGACTTTTAAATTATCTTCACATCTCACTCTTTGTCTTCTTTTTCCTTGCTATTAAAGATTCATTTTGATTTGAACAATAAGTTATATCTTACAAAAAAACTACTGTAGACACTGGTGACTCATCTTTGTATCCTGTACTTTTTATCTATGGGCTGTAGATATGAGAATTCAGTCCATGAGAGAACTTCCGCACAAGACATGAGCTCAGAGCATAAATTTTAATACTTTTGCCCCTTCCTAGTCAGGATCTCAGGGCCAGGGAGATGGCTCAGTGGCTAAGAACACCTGCTGCCAACCTGAGGACCTCAATTCCATGTCCTAGACCTACTGTTAAGCACAAAGTGAAAACAGCATGGTATTTTATTATTTATTATTTTGCAATTTAGAAATTACTTTCATTCTAGGAATTTTAATTTTAAAGTCTGTGTGAGCATTTGCATAACTGTGTAAATACACTTTTGTCTGTGGGAGTGTGGGAATGTGTGTGACTAGAGCACAGTCTCGTTGCTGGTCTCCACCTTCTACCTTGCTTAACTCAGGGCCTGGTTGGTTGCTGTTGTGCTGTGCACACTGCACTACCTGGCCTATGTATGACCTTCTGGAGACTTTCCTGTCTGCAGCCTAATCCTTTTGCAGAGCCCTGGGATTGCAGAATGGTGTTGGCTGGCCCAGATGTCCATTGGTTCTGAGATTCAGACTTGGGTTCTCATCTTTACACAACAAGTGATTGATGGACTTACTGAGCCGTCTCTCCAGTTTGAATTCTGTTTTCTATGTAGGTGTGTGCACAGGAATTAAGATCAGTGCGATGATTAAACATACCCACCATGCTTGGCTTTTCATGTGTGTACTGGGGGATTGAGCCCAAACCTCCATGTTTACAAGGCTCACACTTTACAGACTGAGTCAAGACTCCAGCACCTGCTGCTCTGTGGATTCTTTGGCACTTTCTCCCATAAGAATCTTCACCATTCTTTCTGTGAACGAAGACCGGATGATATAAATGGCTTTCATTATCTTATACTTTATTGTTCATATAATTTGGGGTGTTCCTTCTTTTTAATGTGTGTGCATGCACCTGTGTGTGTACAAGTGTGGGCACATGCATGTAGACGCCAATGGTAACCTTTAGGTGTAGCTGGAGACTATTTGTATTAGTTTAATAAAACCTGATTGGCCAGTAGCCAGGCAGGAAGTAGACAGGATGACCAGACTAAGAGAATTCTGGGAAGAGGGAAGGCAGAGATGCAGTCACCAGCAAGGCACAGGAAGTAAGATGAGAATGCCTCACTGAGAAAGGGACCAAGTCACATGGCTAACCATAGACAAGAACTATAGATTAAGAGCTAGTTAACAATAAGCCTGAGCTAATAGGACAGTTTATAATTAATCTAAGCCTCTGTGTGTTTAATTGGGACTGAACAGCTGTGGGACTGGGTGGGACAGAAACTTCTGTCTACATTTAGGTGCCTTCCTCAGGAGCCATCCATCCTGATTTTGGAGATGGGATCACGCACAGAGACTTGTGACTTGCATATTAGGCAGGCTGGCTGTCAGGGAGCCCTAGCAGTCTGTCTGTTCCCCTGGGCTTTACAGGAGGTTTGCGTGGCTGGCTTTTTGTGCGGGTACTGTGCTGGGGACCTGAACGACTCCTCATCATTCCACATGGCAAGCACCTTATTGACTGAGCCATCTTCTCAGCTTCTTCCTTCCTTCCTTCCTTCCTTCCTTCCTTCCTTCCTTCCTTCCTTCCTTCCTTCCTTCCTTTCTTTCTTTCTTTCTTTCTTTCTTTCTTTCTTTCTTTCTTTCTTTCATTTGAGACAGTGTTTCTCTGTGTTGCCTCAGCTGTCCTGGAACTCACTCTGTAGACCAGGCTGGCCCTGAACATACTTTTGTGTTTACGTCCTGTATTGAAAACTTTCCATCCTCCTTCCTCCTCGGACGATGCCAAGTCCATTATATTTTTGTTGATTCCTTTGCTTTCTGTCTTTTTGGCAACGCAGGACCCCACGGTCTCGTTTATGCTGAGAACACGCCTGCCACTGCAATATGCTTGTGGATTTTTCATTTCTTTTTAAAACAGGGTTTCCCTGACAAGTTGTTAATTTAGTTTTGAGGTCTCATTCTTTTATCTATCAAATTAAAACTGCACTTACTAGACAGTTTGACTCCGCGCTATCAGCAGCTTGCGTGTGTCTCCTGCTTTGAGGAAAGAAACCACTCGATTGTATTTCCCATGAGCTAAAGCAAATGTGTGAACGGAAATACCCAGTCTCCCGAGTTCCGCTCACCTTCCCGCATACCCGCTGCTCTAGTCAGTTCATGTTCTCGGAGGGTATTTGTGGGATTGAATTGGCCCACTGTTCTGCGTTCTCACCCTGCTCATTGTTGAGAGATGAAAAGCACACTTAAAATTATTTTAGACGTTGTCCAAAATTCATAGGCAAAGCTCTTTGAGCCACTTTGGGGAGGCTTTCAGAAGCATTTGTTTTAAACCTATGGCAAAGGGTTGGGGAGACGTCTCCATGGCTACAGCATCGGGCATATAAGCAGCAAGCATGAAGACCATCTCAGACCTTCAATACCTATGTAATCGCCCTCTGGGTACAGAGCCCCCCTCCCCCCCCCCGCCACCTGGAGGTTAGCATGTGGAGGGTGGAGGTAGGATCCCCTGAGAAAGCTGGCTAGATCATCTGGCTTGGTGATCGCTGGTGTCAACTGAGAGGCTCTACTTTTGTAAATATGTTAGGAAGAGAGAAAGGCAACTGACGGCCTCACACGCATGCACACATAAACATGCATGCACATGTGCTACAGGCCAGTGCATGGGTTCCATTCCCTTTCCATCTCATTGGCGTTTCTCTCCCTGGAGACTGGCAACTGGGAAGTATTTATGTCAATTCTTGATGTCTCCTCGTATATTGGGGTTGGTAATATGGGGCTGAGGGTTTAGCTCCAGTGGTAAAGTGTTTGTTTGGCTCCTTCAAGACTCTGGGTTTGATCCTTAGGAAAGCAAAGCAAAAATAATTATTAGGTAGGAACATTTATGTTAAAATTTTCAACCAGCCTTAGCAGAATTCTGTCACACGTTGCTTCTACCATTTATGCTGCTGTGCTAATAATTAACAGAGGTCCACCAAGAACATGTTATGGTTTTAAGAAAGAAACTGTTTGTGTTGAAAGGATTTAAGAAACTTTTGTTTGCCCTATAGAGATGGCCACATTTGTTGCAAAGCTGCTTTCTTGAGAGGCAAAGATGTGCATCTGCAGTGGCTAAATCGGCCTTTAAAAGCCTGTGACAGCCTTACACAGAGTAAGAACTCCAGTGTGGTTGACCGGGTTCCAAAAACCCCATGTCTCAAAAAGGGTTTCACTGTCAAGTACACCGGGATGTGCTTTTTGGTCTCTAACACATGGGCTGGGCATCTGAGCCACATATTTTCCCTCATCTCATTCCAACCCCTGTGTGGTAAAAACCAGAGAGGCTCTGGACCAGGAGAGGACCAAGCAGATCTCTAAGATCCTCCCCAGCCTTCAAGACAGTTGAGAGGTTGCCTGTCTGCTAAGTAGTGCGAAGTGTCTCAAGGTCTGTCGTTGGAACTGCGGACATAATTTATGATTTCATCTGGAGGCTGAAAGAAGGTGCTTGTGTCCCGCTGGCATGAGCGGGCCACATTCATGTCCAAGCTCTAATACTTTGGGTTGATTTTAGCTAACAACACCATAGGTCCTCTTGTTACACACCCAAAACACGAAAGGCAAATATTATATTAGGCTGTAATACTGTCCAACTGTGGGGAGCGTGATACATCCTCAGCCTGTAAACGGCCACCATTATCTAGAGACGGATTGCATTTGAGAACTGAGTTGTTACTCAGGTCAAACTGAGAGAATGAAAAACTGTTGAACATCCCCTTTACTCAACTCCATAAAAAAATCATGACTTTTTGCTCTGACCTTATAGGCGATTGCAGTTTTTCTTTTTGCCCTGTCTTGTACCACGGGATTGATGGCAATACTTGAGAGTTAATTACGGCACTGAAAGGCTTCAGTCACATTTCTGCTAAAAATAAATCGGAGGCAGAATAGTGCCCTGGATTCTCAATTGCTTACATCTGGTTCCTATTTCTGAGAGACACGTTTGGCTCTTAGACAGTTCATTCACAGCCATTGGAGGTCCAGTTTCCTGTCCTCCAACGGGGAGAGTTTGTGATGACCCACCGGGCTTTGATGGTTTGGTTGTGAACCTGTCCTTTAATAGCCGAGCTATCTCTGCAGCCAGATCCACAGACTTTTATTTCCTTAGGAAGGCTGCAACTTTTTGCATCGAGAGATGAGAAGAACTGTATGAGACTGGTTCCAGGCATTCTGGAAGCAGCGTTGGTGGTGTTGGTACTCTAGTACCTGGTTCACAGAAGCCACTGGCAGAGAAGAGCGCAGAAGTCACTCCCATTTAGACGTCTTTAAAACATGGCAAGAAGTAAACAAGAAAAATGAAGAGGAAGGCGAGGCGAGGGATGGAGGGAGGTAAAGGAAGGACCTTTTGGTCAACAGGGAGTCATCTGCCCTCTTCATCACGTTGTCCAGTGGAAAGTCCTACACACACACACACACACACACATGCACACACACAGATGCACACACACAGATGCACGCACACAGATGCACGCACACATAGATGAATATACACACGTGCTAGTGCACACACACACTAACATCAGACTACCCAGGGAAAGAACACACACAGACATACACACACACACACACACACATGCACGTGAGCACACACACACACTACTCAGGGAAAGGATTTAAGTCGTATGGGCTACTGGCTGAAAACAATCTGGAATTCCTTCTCACGTGTGGCATGGCCAGGCCGTGACAACACAGGACCTGAGCGCTTGCTGATGTGGATGGATACAGATGTGACTCTAGCTCATAAGCCTCCATCAGCTGTCTTCTGACCCCATCTAGAAATTTAAAGTTGTCCTCCATCTAAGCAGCCTCTAAACATTTCCCAGAACACTGGGAAAGATCCTATAGGCAGATGTGATGGCAAGTGTCTGGAATCTCAGCCACCAGGAAGCTGAAACAGGAGGCTCAGGAGTTGGAGGCCAGCTTGGACTACACATGGAAACCCTGCCTCAACCCAAAAAGGAATAAGTAAACAAATAATACAAATGGTTAATATCCTCTATAGATGATGCCCCAAGCTCCAGATATCTGTATTTTTAGTCCAATACATGGCTTTTCTAATTCTTCCTACTGATAAACCAGTCATCAAGCATCTAAAATATTCCAGATATTGCTGATCTTAGGTGCCCAGCCCCGTGGTGACAATAGTATTTCTTCATTCAGAACTGGTCGATCCTTTGCTTTCCAGATAAACAACTGGTGATTAAAGGGAGAAACTGAGTTCAGTTTGGTTTGATACATTTTTTTTTCATGTAGCTCAGTTTGTTAGGAACTCATGATCCACCTGCTCCCATCTCCCGAGGGCTGCAGTGATAGGTGTGTGCCGCCACTGCTGGCTTTGCATTGCCTGTTGAGGACAATGCAGGTTTTGTTGACATTGCTTTGGCTCATTTGGTTGGGTAAGTGCTTGGTATTTGCTCTCCTCCATCACAGTGGGTTCCTGAAAGCTAAGCCCTTAGTTCAAAGTGGTCACAAAGAACCATTCTGAAACACAATTAGTAAAAACGCAGAGACAGATACTGGGGTTCAACATGAAGACCAGACAATCAAAGCAGCCAGCTGCTGGCTTACCTCTACCTCAGTCTGAAATGGCGATCCTCCCTCCAGAAATCTCAGAAGGAAACTGTTTTTATAATCCTCTCTAGTGCTGGGAGAAAAGGCATGCACCACCCGGTTTCTATGGCAAGCTAGTGTGGCTACTGGGATTAAAGGTGTGTGTCATTGTTGCCTGGTCTCTAAGGTTGGCCAGTGGGGCTGTTTCACTTTTCTGATGCACAGGCAAGTTTTATTTATTAAATCACAAATGAAATGCTGCTACACCATTCTTATATTTTTGGTTGTGAGCCTAGCCTTTAATGGCTGAGCCATCCCTCCAGGCCCACTACACCATTCTTTGATGAAGGCGCTGCACTTTTCTGCTGGAAGATGTCACACAGAACACTCTAGCAAGGACCTTGTCCCTGCTGAGTGCACAACCGTGTCACCGCGCTGTGGAAACAGTCTGCGGAGTCAACTTGACTTTGAAGGTCTTGCATCAGTAGTCACTTAGAACTTATTTGATGCCAAGACTCATTATCAGGACTTTAAAGAAAGACCGGTGTTCCTGATACAGGCCCTGGGCCCTCAGTGGACTGAATGAGAGCTGACATCAGTCCTCTCTCAGAAAATACATTTCTATTTCCTGTCACACCCCCTCTGTTCAAGGATGCAGAGTGAAGTTTTTTAAAGTCATGTGAAAAAAATATGTTTTACTTTCTGAGAAGCTGATATCCTATATACTTTCTCTGAAGCTATTGGCCTACCCACGGTCTATGTTAAAGAGAAAGAAAAGGCCGTATGCAAAAGCAGCATCCTTTCTTCGTGGCTTGGCTGCCTTTTCTATAGCATCTACATCATAAGATCCCTTTTCAGAGGAAGCAGATGTGGAAAGGAAGGTGTGGTAAGGAGACCAGGCTTGAGAAACAGTGTCAGGCTATCTTTAGAAATCATAAAAAGTCTGGGAGCTTGTCCACTCAGTCACTAGAAGCATAAATAAGATAAATGCATAAGAGTCTGTTGCATGTCTTGGGTCTGGGCACTGTGATCAGCCGTCGGGTTCCAATGACAGCCTCCTTCTACCTGTGTGCTCTTAAGTTTGCATTTTCTAATGTACCTGATAAATTTTAAAAGTATAAATCCTTGAATATCACATAATAATGTTCCAGTCACATTACTCTGTTGTCTATCTTTTCCCACTAAAATAAACACAGGCTCCCCAAGAAGGCAAGACCTTTATCCATGCTATTGTAGCTCGGGCATCCAGCGAGCAAACAGCCCATGGAATTCAAGAACACATGAAGGTGAAGTGGTGCTGGCTTTCCTCTAAACACGCACTTGGTGAGTATGCACGCACTATTTCTTTGATAAGACATATTTTTACCCTTCATGGTTACTGTGTCCTTATTGTTATCTTTTGTCAATAAACGAAAGAATTATTGATAAAATAGCAATAATGGCAGGTTAAATATGTTGCTCATAAAAAATATTCTCTATGACAACGAAATAAACTTGCTCAGGAATAAACTGTGTTTGCCGTCAAAGGCAAGGCCTGAATCATAGCCCAGCCAGCCTCAGTTCGGTTACCAGACCCTGTGGCTGCAGTGGAGGGTCATTGCTCCACACCTCAGGTGTTCTAATTCTTGGGAATTAGGAAAACCTAATTGTCTTTCAGGCAGAACTGCCACAGCGGAAGCTTTACCTGCAGTGTCTACATGCTGAGTTAGCGTTTCTCCCCTGCAGTAAGTGAAGAGGGTCTGTTGTCGTGTGGATGGGCTGCGCAGAGTGGAATCAGATCATCTGTGAGTCAGAACGTCACTCCTTTCTCCAACTGCCACATCCAGCGCCATGACAATGCTCACCAATGCAGTTTCAGTAATGTTCGAAACCACAGCTTCCCTTCGCAGAACCCATCATAGCTGTGGTTTCAATGCGATGTCTTCCTTACAATAGCTCTAAGCAACACCCTTCACTTCACCATGATGTCTTCCTTACAATAGCTCTAAGCAACACCCTTCACTTCACCATGATGTCTTCCTTACAATAGCTCTAAGCAGCACCGTTCACTTCACCATGGAGTCATTTGCTGGATGGAGCTATACTGCCTCGGAAGAATGAAGACTCATATATCAGAAACCAAACACAAACCTGAGCTTTAAAGCCTGCAGTTTACAATTCTATATATTACCTTTCGTTTGGGGTCCGAGACATCTCTGGGTGCACAAGACTTAATTACCTGGGCCCTTTCAACCCTGCCTACAAGGGTCACTGCACAGCTGATCAGTTAAAGTCTCACAGGCTCCACTACTACTGTTAGAAACGTGTCATTGGATAGGACTTGAAAATCAGAGCTGCTGTCCTGCCCGGTCATCTAAGATCTTGGCCCAGAGGTCTTGGCAGAGAGAATGTTTGAATGGGGCCTATCTCAAGCTCTAATAGGAGAACTGGAAGGAGAAAGATTGGCCAAGGACCAAGGGTAGTGGGTACTTTCATCTTATAAATTGGACCCAGCAGAGCAGGGCGTCCTAGGAGTCACTTGAAAGGGACAGCAGCCTTTGTTTAAAGGGGCCACGCTCTTCATGCAGAGGCTGAGTTTCAATACGAGGGCCACTGTAGGTGGCTGAAATGTGACAGAGGGGACCCTGAGGAAGGAGGAGAGAGAAAGAGAAAGTAATTCCCTCTTCTCCCACAGCCAGCAGAGCAGAGTACCCTGCTTTCTCAAGTATCACCAGGCACATTTTTTTTGCTTGTTCCTCAGAATGTCCCAAGATTTCTGCGAAGAAACATGCCTGTCATCTCATACCGAGCCAAAGAGACGTGACAAGAAGCAAAGCCACAGGCTCCACATACAGGAAGCAGCACTTGAATTGCAACCAACTAGTGTCCATTTTTTTTTACTACATTTTTAGGTGACAAGGCCTGTCTTTTTAGGTGCTCTGGGCAGAGCTGGGCTTAAAGGAGGAACGGCCCTCATCTACTCATGGATGTGAATACTTGGTTCCCAGTAGTGGTGCTGTCTGAGAAGGCTCTGGAACCTTTAGGAGGTGGAACCTTGTGGAGGAAGCATGTCATGGTTCCCGGGAGCAGGCTCTGAAGGTCTATAGTCTGGCCTCACTTCTGGCTCTTTCTCAGTTTCCTGTGTGTGGATAAAATCTACTCAGGCAGCTTCTCAACCCAGCTACCGTGCTGTCCTGTCCTGTCCTGATCCCCAGGCTCTAGCCCTCCAGAACCATAAGTCAAAACAAAATCTTTCTTCAGTTGCTTTTGGCCATGGAATTTTGTCAGAGCAACAGAAAAGCAGCAGAGAGAGTTGTGATTTTGACTTAAGAGCTGTTTTTTTTTCTTCTATCAGCTATTTGCATAAGCCTAAAGATGGCACACAACATCTCTAACTAAATTTACTCACTTATAAAATGAAGATGCATTTACACGCACCTCCTAGAGCTATGATAATGACCAAACAAAATAGCACATAGAGAAATGTCCCACAGCCTGTGAAGTTCACCATGGTGTTTAACTCAGGTCACACACTACAACCGACTGTCCGATATAGACACAGGCAGCAGAGTCTTGTACCTGCCCTCCTATTGAATTTCGAAACACGTTTAGCTAATTAGACAATGGAAAGAATCTTAAGTCTGAGAATTTTTGCTTTTCTTTTCACTCTGTCAGTATTTTTCCTTCTTTTATGTGACAAGTCAATATTAGTACATGTAAGTCTGTCCAGGAAATACCAAGCTACCTGATAGCCAGTGCGAACACCAGGCTGAGCGTCGTTCAACGAGGGGTAGCAAATTGATTTGTAACAGGGTGTTATCTTTCACAATGGCTGCTAGTTTCTGAACGTCTTTGTTTGGACAGCTACTGCCGCTGTGGCTGTTACAATTCCTGTGGTATCCAATCGTCAGCAGTATTGAGTTTTGGGGGTGTCACTCTGACCCTCTGTGTAACCGTGGTAACTAAGGACTTTTTCCGCACAATAACCAACTCCAAGGCTGGAGTCGGAACACAGAGATGGGAAGGGGCAGTGAAGGGGACGTGGAAGAGAGCGTGGATCAGGACATTCTGCAAATAATCTTTACCCCAGGAGAAGGGTAAAGAGCCACGCGACTTTTACAGGGGAGATGAAATGAGGGAACAGGGCAGTAGGAAGACTCTTAAACCCCACGAAAACCTTACATAAACTCTGGTGTACACGTGTTCTGAACATGTTCAAATTCTTGATACTCTCTTTGATGGGGTCCTTAGGGCTGCTGACTCTTAGGAACGTCCTCCATCTAGATGGGAGAAGCTAGAAGCAGAGATCTTGTCAAGACTGGGCTTTCTCTAGACCATTCTTGTTGGGCTCAGGGCCTGTGGTTTTCTCTCACGCCTGCTCACCTCATGACATTAAAGCATGGTAGAATCACAGCTGGAGGGTCCCTGACACTGGGCACTGTCTGTGATCTTGACTGCAGTGAAGAAGGCATCCGAAAGCCCGGGGACTGCGCAGGTATCATTTGCTAATGGATGCTGCCTGGACATGGACCATTTCTAGCTCGGAGTCTCGGTTCTTGCCGTCATAAAAGTTTATATCGGGTCTGGAAGGAATTAATTAAGTTCGTAACTCATCATCTGTTTTTAGAACTGAGTTCCACAGGAGGCACAAACACGAAAAGGACATTTTCTTTTCCTTTAGAGAGAGAATTCACAGCTTTATGTGTTTGAGACTCATTAAGCTTATAAAAAAATAATCAAACTTCCCGTTGCTAGTCAGAAGCGTACAGTGAAAAAAAATTCAATCTTGGACTGCCACTTCTCCAGTTAGGAAGCACTTATAGAAGCCTCCTGCTGCTTGCTTTGGCCCCAGATTTCCCAGGGACGGAACAGCACCAAAGGAGATTCTTAAAGAAGAATACATCATTCTGTCTTTCAATCAGTTAGAATATACTAGGAGAAACTAATGTTTCAGGGAGATTACTTAGGAGGTACCTGTGGCCATCTGATAGCTTTTCTCACACATCCTTCTTCATTTTTAGTAAGACTCTGGTCTGTTCAGATATCCACCCAAGCAAACAATTGCATTCTTCAGAGCAAGCAGGCTCCAAGCCTGACCTCAGCCCTGTGGCATCTCTTTGCAGGTTTCAACCATCCATAGTCTGTCAGTGACTAGGTGGGCATAGACGTATCATCTAATCCTACGAATGGTCTTGAGTGATGGATACTGGGGCATCGTGGAAGGTTACCTGCTCTTCTCTCGACACTGCTGCTCTAACACTGCCATATCACACACGGCTCCCAGGTTCACTGGTAGCCGTCTCACACTCAGCCATGCATGAAGCTTACCGAGGAGGAGAGATCTACGAGTATCTCATGGAAGCAGAGTCAAGGTCACTTAAGGGACACACAGAGTAACCTGATGATGGACTTCTGCTTTGAAATCATAAATGTCTTGCTCTGATTGTTCTGTTGCCAACGAGGCACAAAGTAGAGCCACTCGGGATAAGGAATCTCACGTGGGCAGTCGCCTCCATAGGAGTGGACTGTGGGCATGTCTATTGGGCATTTTTTTAAATTGGCAGTTAATGTGGAAGGGCTGTGCCTACTGTGGACAATGCCATTCCTAGATGGGAGGATCTGGGGGTGGGCACAAGCTATGGGGAGTAAGTCAGGAAGCAATGCTTGCTCTTCCATGGCCTGTGCTTCAGATCCTGCCTCCAGGTTTCTGCCTTGAGTCCCGACTTCCCACCCTGCTGCAGCTATGAGGATTAAGTGTGTTCACTACCTTGCCCAGGTCTGTGTGAGTTCTGGGGATCCAGACTTAGGACTACATACTTCGTCAGCTGCCTCAGCCTTTGGGACACTGTGGACAAACATCTTCCGCACCATCTCTTATAGCAGTTGGATTGATGTGGGTTTAGGCTCTGTCTTTTTGGCCCTTCCCACCTCCTCTCTTCTACCATTTAAGAAAATGGAAGTTTTTTTAGGAGAAAGGTTGTAAAGCGTGATAAAGCTTGCCGGTTTCCAACAATCCTGTGAGCGTTACCATGACACTCTCTTCCCTTTCTCTGTGTGTCTTTCCCCTCTTGGCCCTCAAACCATAATTCTTATTCCATACCATAAAAGCGGAGTGGAGTTCTTCTCTGATGGGAATGGATTTAAGTGAGGGGTATATCTAACCTTGGAAAAGCTGAATCTCAGTGATTTTCTCTCAAAGTAAAGTGACCAATGGAACAGAGTGATTGACAGAGCTGTAGTGATTGACAGCGGGTCATGGGTCAGGGTTCTGCAACTTGTATTCTATTGTTTTCCAACGGCACAGCCTACATTATGGAGTACTGTTTTCCTTCTCTTCGTCTTGCATATGTGCAGTTCTCTGGGGTTGTAGATTGCTTTTTTTTTTTTTTTTTTTTTTTTTTTTTTTTTTTTTTTTTTTTTTTTTTTTTTTTTTTTNTTTTTTTTGCCTTCTTTCTGCGATAGTTAATGCTGTTAGCGTGGTATCTGGAATCTCCCAGGAGACCGTGGCCCCAGGCACACTTCTACGGAATTGTCTAGACTACGTTAGCTGACACAGGTGGATCAATTGTAACTGTGGTTAGAACCATTCTAGGAGTGGAATCTTGAGCAGAATAACAAGATGGGCAGGTTTAACACTTGAATTCATCTCTCTGCTTCCTGGCCATAGATTTGTTGTGACCAACTGCCGCCAGATCCTGCTATCGTGGCTTCCCCAGTGTGATGGGCTCTACCTTCGAACTGAGTCCAAATGAACCTTTCCTTCCTTAGCATGTAGTCTTCAGGTATTCTGTCACATGACAAGGGACCGATACACTGTCTGATTCCTTTAGGGATTGCTGCATTTATTGATTTGGTCTATGTGTAGGCTCACAAACCACACAGTTTGCATGTGGAGGTCAGAGGGCAACTTGTGGAAGTTGGTTCTCACTTTCTACTGGGTTGTGGCCCATGAATTTAACTCAGCTTGTTGGGCTTGGTAGCAAGCTACCGTACTTTTCTCTTAACACTCAAACAACTGCATCTTGACCCAGAAGATGGGCCCTGAAAGGAGCAGATGGAAACTTGCTATTATTTGGATGTGTCAGTAGTCAGTGAGCCTTTTGACAGTTAGAGAGCTGCATAGCTTTTGAAGTTACTTCTTCTGGTACAGAGTCACATGGCTTAGGGGGACCGGGTACTCATCTCAGCAGAAAAACCACCTTAAAAACCCACACCTATGGCCTTTAGACCAGGCAGGCACATCACACTTAAAGGCTCTTAGAGTCTCGCCTTCATCAACTGCAAATTGAGGAGGAAACCACTGAATTCAACACCTTTTCATGAATAAAGACACACTACAGAGAACAGAAGGACTTGATCTCAATATAATAAAGGCTATCTAAGAAAAGCCTGTGTCTAATACAGTATGCAACACAGAAAACCTGTAAGGTTTTCCGCAGAATCAGGGACAAGACCACTCTTAAATCTCTAATCAACATCGCACTGGAAAAACAGGACAAGGAAATAAGAGTTCAGTGTGAGAAGGAAGGAAACCGGATGTTCTCCTACAGGTAGCAAACTCCCCAGACCACCCACCCGACCCTTGTTAAAGCTAACACATGAGTTTAGCAAGATCGTAGGACATGAGACTGACTTACTAGGTTGGCAGCATGTATGCACTAACGTGAAACTACCCGAACAGAAACTAAGGAAACACAATTTGTAATAAATCAAAAAGTGTAAAAGTAAGAAACTAAGTTGTAATAGGATCAAAAGGTGTAAAACAATCAGGAACAAGGTGACAGAGGGGCAGGACCGAAAGTGTAAAACACCAATGGAGAGACAGGCAAATAGAAAGATAAAGCGTGTTTGTGGGCTAGAAGATAAAGATTATTAAAATAAGTGAATGACCCCAAAGAAACCTAGAGATTCACCAGTCACCATAACGATCCCAAAGGCATTCCTTTTTACAGAAACAGAAAAATGAATCCTAAGTTTATATGGAACTGCAAAAGGCTCAGAACAGCTAGCCTGATTTTAACAGAAACCACGCTGGAGCCCTTATACTTCCGAATGTCAAAATATATTACAAAGCTGTAGTAATCAAAATGGCAGGCTGCTGGAACTAAATAGACACATGGATCCGCAGGAAAGAACAACACCCAGAAACAAATGATGCATTTTGTCATGCGGCCTTTGACAAGGTGTTCAACAGAGGGTATCAGGAAGCCGGATTGCATATTGCCCATATGCAATAATTGGCCTGGTATCATATATACCAATGTTGGGCAGAGGAGATTAAAGGCTTACGTGGCAAACCTGGGGCAGAATGAGAAAATGTCATGACGCTGCTTGGCGACGATTTCTTGCCTATCAGCTAGAAAGCCCAAAGAGTAAAACTGAAAACAGAGCTGTGAGGTTGTGTCGTGTGAAAAGCACCAGGCACACAGAGAAAGCAGCAGAGTGCAACCCAAAGAGAGAGGATATTTGTAAGACTAAGAGGTTGCTTTCCAAACTTAAGAACTCTCTTACAACTCAATTGCAACAAAACAAATACAATTTTAGAAGTGGTCCAAGGACCCGAATAGGCACTCACCCAAAGAAAACACATAAATGGCCAGTGGAAGTATGTCAAGATGTTCCATGTTACCAAATAACAACAAAAGCGAAATACAAGCACAGTGATCTAGAATTTTGTACCTGTGATGATGTCTGTCACTAAGTGTAAAAAAGATTGGTGAAAACTTGGAGAGGTTGGGACGTAAAATGGGAAGGTTTAGTTACTTAGAAAAACAGTATGGAATATGCAGATCTCACAAAAAATTAAAAAAGATTGCTGTATGAGACAGCCATCCCATGCCCGGAATAGCAGAGGGACTCAATATCAGGGTCTCCAGGAGACACTCGCCCCCAGGTGCAGCTTTATTCCCAATAGCAGGGAGAGGAAGCGAACTGAAGGCCACTGCTGATGAACAGATGAAAGAGAAGGGGCAGGGGCTTTAAGATTGAGTATTTTTGAGTCTTTCCCAAAGGGAAGAAATAGTGCTGTATTTGACAACATGAGGAGACCCAGAAGGCATTGTGGCAAGTGAAATAAGCCAGATCCAAGAAGTCAAATGCTCCCAATTTACTTAAACACCCAGACTCACAGGTGGGGAGAGGCAGGCGCTGGATGCCAGTGGAAGCAGGGAGTTGTTCCTTGAGGGTATAGTCTGGGCTGTGCAAGATGAGTGTGTTCTAGCGGGCTTCCGTGCAGTCCAGAGCCTGGAGCTAACAACCCTGTTTTGTGCACTTGAAAATTTATCAGTCCAGTTCATCTTGAGAAGTATTCTTGCAATAATGCTAATAACAAAATAATAATAATAAAATGACAGAAGACACTCTTTTCACACCTTACTCTTAAGGTTGTCATGGGAATCCAATGACATAACTCTCATGAAATCTTTGAAAAATAATCCGTGCCATGAAATGACTCTATTGTTGCTTTTTTCATTCTGTCTTCTACTGACGGACAACTTACATTGTATTTCACAATCTCCTGGGGATGGTCAAGCCCTTGCCATGCTAAGGATCAATCAGCATGATGTAACCAGTCAGGAAGACAGTATAAAGTGTTTATTGCCATTATTCAATCAAACAACTATTTGCTAAGCTTCTGTTTGTCCATCAGTATTCTAGACACCGTGGGAAACAAATGCACTGATGGATGCATCCTGTCTCTTAGCAGCTGAATAACCTGCTTGGGAAAGGAGGCAGGCCATGTGCCTCTGAACGAAACAGCGCTATGCCAAACAAAGCCTGGGTCTCAGGGCTTGCCTGGCACTTGAGGGTGAGGAAGGCTCTGTGTGTGTGTGTGTTCCACAGGGTCTTCCTGGCAAATGTATCCTTGGAGGATCACAAAGTGTTGGCCAGCCAAAGGAGAAAGCGGCTGTATTTTATGTGGCCATTCTGTGGGGTGGCATGGAGCAGTTACCATGTAGGTCCTCCCCAAATGATAGGGGCCATCTTTATCAGTTCTCAGAGGGTGTGTAGTTTCTAAGCATGGTTCCTTTTCTAGCCTGAGAAGAAGTTTCCCTGTGTGTGCCATCTTCCGGGTGCTGGCTTGCTTATGGCCTTGGCCCTGGTCAGGCTGCATGACGTCTGTAGCATTTTGCAGCCAGCATAGCTCCTGGCAGGAGATTGGCATCTCTGCTATGCTTTCTAAAGAGGCACAGTTACCAGGCAGACTAAACAGCAATACCCATCAATCAGCAGCCAAATTAATTAATTGGCATTCTCATTTCAGACCTTCCCCCCTTCAACAGTTCCTTAACCCAGTGGTCTGTGGTCAGCCTACGCCACTCTGAAGGTGTTGATTAAAACTGTGGGTTGCTGGGGCTGGAAAGATGGCTCAGCAGTCAGGAGTATTTGCTGTTATTCTAGAGGGCCTGAGTTCAGTTCTCAGTGCTCACAAGGGGTGGCTCGTAACTGCCTGTAACTCCAGTTCCAGGTCATCCAGCACCCTCTCTGGCCTCCATGGACACCCACACATGTGATTCGTGCACACACAGAGACATGTACACATAAATTTTTAAAAAATGATTCATTAAAAAAGAAACATGTGAGTCCCGGACACCAAATACAAGTCTCTAGAGCAAGAATCTTGGTGGGGGGGGGGGGGGGGGAAGGACAGTTATTTAAGAACATATGTTTATATAGGTTCCCAGGTGATTTTGTTCATTATATGTTTTGTGTTTCATGAACTTATAGCACTTAATGCTTATCAATTTACCATGCTTGGTAGCCTTATGGTGCTCATTGCTTGGTGGGATTATGGTGCCCAGTGATCTTATGGTGTTTAATGTTCAATGGGCACCTGGTACTCCCCTGCTCAAAGACAAGCCTGACCTCTGAATTTGATACCCAGGCACTGGGGCTCCCAATGTAGAGTCAACATGGATGGCTGAGACTTGCAGAAATGTTTTTGAAGTTTTAATTTTTAAATAAAAGACCTAGACAGACACTGCCTGCTGACTGGACAAGGAGGTGAGTGACTGGTCTTTCAGCTGACAGTCCCATCTGTAGGCCCTAGGCCCTGGGGCACATTCTGTCCCCTCCCCCACATATCACAGCTCTCCACTAGTCAGTCGGCAGGGGCAGGTGAGATTCCTGCTGGCAGGCTGCCCCCATAGTGGACCCTGTAATCGACAAGTTCCGCTCCAGCCCACAAGCCCAACCATCCACTGCAGCATCAGTGGCCCCAAAGGCACACGCTTCACCTGCTGGAGAGAGAGATGGGTAAACAGCAGTGTAAATAGCAACATGGCACTGCCAGAAACTATAGCAGCAAAACCTGAATATCCCAATACAGAAGAAAACAGCCTTAAAATAACTTTATGAAAATGACAGAGGCCCTTAAAGAGAAAACAAAAAAATCCTTTAAAGAAATAGAGAGAGACAAACAAAAGAATAGGAAGAAATCAATAAATCCTTAAAGAAAACCAAGAAAGCAAAAGGAAAAAACAAACAAACAAACAAACACGTAAAGGAAATAGTTCAAGACTTGAAAATTGAAATAGAGACAGTAAAGAAAACACAAACTGAGGGAATTCTGGATGCCATGAAAAGATAAAATCTAAGAATAATAGGAATACAAGGAGAAGAATATGAGCTCAAAGGCACAAAAAATATATTAAAAAAATCATAGAAGAAAACTTTCCCAACCTAAAGAAGGAAATACCCATGAAGATACAAGAAACTTACAGAACACCAAATAAACTGGACCCAAAAAGTCCCCTCACCACATAATAACCAAAACACTAAACATACAGAACAAAGAGAATATTAAGAATGACAAAGGAAAAAGGCCAAATAACATATAAAGACAGACCCATCAGAATTACACCTGACTTCTCATTGGAGACTGAAAGCCAGAAGGTCCTGGACAGACATTATGCAGACACTAAGAGAATACAGATGCCAGCCCAGACTACTACACCCAGCAAAACTTTCAACCCTCATAGATGAAGTAAACAAGATATTCCATAACAAAACAAATTTAAACAATACCTATCCACAAATCCAACTCTTCAGAAAGTCCTAGAAGGAAAATTCCAACCCAAGGAAGTTAGCTACACCCATAAAAATATAGGCAGTAAATATTCCCACACCAGCAAACCCCAAAAAAGAGAAACACATATACACCACTACTGCTGCCATCAAAACCAAAAAAAAAAAAAAAAAAAAAAACCAACCAGGAATTAGCAACAAATAGTCATTAATATCCCTTAACATCAATGGACTGAATTTGCATATAAAAAGATTAACAGAATGGATATGAAAACAGAGCCAACTTTCTGTTGCATACATGAAACACCCCCCAACTTCAAAGACAGACACAGCCTCAGAGTAAAGGATTGGGAAAAGGCTTTCCAATCAAATGAACCTAAGTAGCTATCCTAATATCTAACAAAATAGACTTCAAATTAAAATTAATCAAAAGAAATTGAGAAGGACTTTTCATACGTATCACATGAAAATCCGTAAGGATGAAGTCTCAAGTCAAATTAAAACTAATCAAAAGAAATGGAGAGGGACATTTCATATGTATCACATGAAAATCCATAAGGATGAAGTGTCAATTCTGAACATTTATGCTCCAAATACAAGGGCATCCACATGTGTAAAAGAAACACTACTGAAGCTTAAATCACACATCAAACCCCACACACCACTCTCACCAACAAACAGGTCTGTCAGAGAGAAAATTAACAGAGAAATAAGGGAATTAACAGATGTTATGACTCAAATGGACCCAACAGACATCTATAGAACATTCTCCCTAAACACCAAAGAATCTCAGGATCTAAAATCGATCATATCCTTGGTCACAAAACAAACCTAAACAGATGCAAAAATAATTGTATCAACCCCTATATGTTGTCAGATAATCATGACTTTAAGTTAGAACTCAACAATAACACAAATTACAGAAAGCCTACAAACTCATGGAAATTGGATAATGCTCAACTGAATCACCACTGAATCAAGGAAGAAGTAAAGAAAGAAATTAAAGATTTCCTATAATTCAACTAAAATGAATGTACAACAGACCCAAACTTATGGGACACTGAAATCAGTGCTAAGAGGAAAGTTCATAGCACTAAATGCCTACAGAAAGAATTTGGAGAAATCTCACACTAGCGACTTAACAGCACATCTGAAAGTTCTAGAACCAAAAGAAGTCAACTCACCCAGGAGGAATAGATGACAGGAAATAATCAAATTAAAGGCTGAAGTCAACAAAATAGAAACAAAGACAACAATACAGAGAATTAATATAACAAAGAATTGGTTCTTCGAGAAAATCAAGACAATAGACAAACCCTTTTCCAAACTAACCAAAAGGCAGAGAGAGAATATCCAAATTAACCAAGTCAAAAAAGGAAATCCAGAGAATCATCAGGTCATACTTCAAAACCTGCACTCCACAAAATTAGGAAAATCTAAAGGAAATGGACAATTTTCTGGATAGGTACCATATACCAAAATTAAATCAAGACTAGGTAAATGATTTAAATAGACCTATAACCTCCTAAGGAGATAGAAACATTTATTAAAAGTCTCCTACCCCCAAAAATCCCATGACTGGATGATTTCAATGTAGAATTCTACCAAAATTTCAAGGAAAATCTGATACCAATATTCCTCAAATTGTTCTACACAATAGAAACAGAAGGAACATTGCCAAACTCTTTTTATAAGGCTATAGTTACTCTGATACCCAAACCACACAAAGATATAACAAAGAAAGAGAATTACAGACCAATCTCCCTCATGAACATTGATGCAAAATACTAGCAAATTGAATCGAGGAACACATTAAAAAAATCATCCACTATGATCATGTTGGCTTCATCCCAGAGATGCAGAGATGGTTCAACATACAGAAATCTGTCAACATAATCCACCATATAAACAAACTGATGAAAAAATGATCATCTCATTAGATGCTGAAAAAAACCTACAAAATCCAACCCTCATTCATGATAAAGGTTCTAGTGAGATCAGAGATAGAAGGGATATACTTAAACATAATAAAGGCAATTTACAGCAAGCCAACAGGCAACATCAAATTAAATGTAGAGAAACTCAAAGCGATTCAGGAACAAGACAAGGCTGTCCACTCTTTCCATATTTATTCAACACAGTACTTGAAGTTCTAGCTAGAGCAATAAGACAACAAAAGGAGATCAAGGGAATGCAAATTGGAAAGGAAGAAGTCAAACTTTTGCTATTTGCAGATTATATGATAGTATATGTAAGTGACCCTCCCCCCAAATTCTTCCAGGGAATTCCTACAGCTGATAAACACCTTCAGAAATGTGTCAGGATACAAGATTAACTTAAAAAAAAATCAGTACCCCTCCTATATAAAAATGATGAGTGGACCAAGAAAGAAAACAGTGGCACAGGAGACCACTTCCTAAATTTAACACAGACACTGAGAGTAACAATCAATAAATAGGACCTCCTGAAACTGAGAAGCTTCTGTAAGGCAAAGAACACAGTCACCAAAATAAAAAAAGAACAATAGGCTATAGAATGTGCAAAGATCAACCCCAGATTGATATTCACAACATACAGTAGGGAATCCCACATCAGAGTAAGGGGAACACTCCTCCATTGCTGGTGGGAGTGCAAACTTATACAGCCACTTTGGAAATCAGTATGGTGGTTTCTCAGAAAATTGGGAATCAACCTATCTCAAGACCCAGTAATAACACTCTTGGGCATATATCCAAAAGATGCTTAATTATACCACCAGGACACTTGTACAACTATGTTCATAGCAGTGTTATTCATAATAGCCAGAACCTGGAAACAGCCTAAATGCCCCTAAACTGAAGAATGGATAAAGAAAATGTACCTAGAGTATGGGGATTATACCTGTGGCACCCCACCTGGAGTATGGGGATTACACCTGTGGCACCCCACCTGGAGTGCTGGGATTAAACCTTTGGTACCCCACCTGGAGTATAGGGATTATACCTGTGTCACCACACCTGGGGTGCTGGGATTATACCTGTGTCACCACACCTGGGATGCTGGGATTACACCTGTGGCACCACACCTGGAGTGCAGGATTTACACTTGAGGCACATTCCCTGGAGTGCTGGGTCACCAGACCTGGAGTGCAGTATTTATACCTGTGTCACCACACCTGGGATGCTGGGATTACACCTGTGTCACCACACCTGGGATGCTGGGATTACACCTGTGTCACCACACCTGGGATGCTGGGATTACACCTGTGGCACAATACCTAGGGTTCTGGGATTATACCTGTGGGGCCACACCTGGAGTGCTGGTATCAGCACCTGGCTCTCAGAGTTCACACTGCCCCAGAAGACCTGTGTCTACTCCAGCCTAATCTCCTTCCATACTTTTCTCCTCACAGATGCTGACTCACTCCTGCCCATGTCTTTGATTTACAGTCTTCTGGGAGGCATGGTGGCTCTTTCCTCTCTTTCAAAACTGAGCTTAAACATAGGCGGGTCATCCCTGCTTCTTTTCACTCCACCCCAAATGTGGACTCTATCACACTGTGCCAGCAGGGTTTGTTTTCTCCAAAAATTTATTGTTTAAAATTCCTGTTTATTATTAACATTTTACTACTTAACTTGCGTGTGTTTTAAGGAGGCCACATGAGAGTATTGGCCTGACTTCTCATGTTCACAGCCCAGTGTCTAAAAGTCTCTGGCAGATGTGGAGAATCACTGACTATAATGAAGAAAGGAAGGGCGGTCAATAAAGAAATCTCGAGCGGGGACTCAGAGAATCTACTTAGTGTCTACTTAAAGTGCTCTTCCTTGTGTCCCAACCTCAAAATTTGTTCCAGTCATTTCTGGGGAGGGCTCTGTAGATCCCAGCTTAAGAAGTATAGTTCTAAAATACATGTTGCTTTTCCATCTGGCTGAAATCCGTTGCCGTGGATGGAGGACATTGCCTAGGAAGATGAATGTTGGCCACAATACGTATGTCAGCTTCTTTATGGGTTACGGGGATGCTGGCATCGCTTTCCAACCATGAGGTTGTGTTTCCCATCAGCTGAAGCAACGTTTCTGCACGTACATCTCAGTCATTTCCCTGCTTTAGAGGCCCCCGAGAGCTCCTGATAATATCCAACTCTGTGCAGCTCTAGGGTGTGAAGACCTCATTATCAGGACAGCTGGGAAGCACAGCGAACAGGGATATGTGTTCTCCGCATCCATCTGCATGCCGCCTGTGAAGAAGACGCCGTATCTGATGGAGGTGCTTTGGAGGCGAGCAACAACAATAACGAAGAGTCTGATGGATGGCAGATTAAACAATAGGGGCTTTTTTGCCTTGCACAACAAGAAGCCTGTCTTGGGGGTTGCTGGCATGGGTTCAACTGCAGAGCCATTGGGAACTGCTTTTGCTCCTCCTTTATCTTCTCCATCCTCAGAGGCCCACTTTCTTCCTTTACCTCGAGCTTCTTGTTTGCATAAAGCCAACACCGCCTGGGGCATCGTATTCACGTTCAAGGCAACTCGAAGAGTGAAGGACTCATCTTTTTATCTGGGAAGAGGCTCCCAGGAGCTCTCTCGAAGGGTTGTTTTCTCTTGGCCAGAACTTGGCATCTTTTACCCACCTCTGAGGAAGTCTGAGACATGAACAGAAAGTTCTCTCAGTCAGAGGTGTGTGAAAGGCAGATGAGAGGAGAAGAGTGGTCTTTGGGCAGGAAGGAAAAACATCTGCCACATGGTCCATTATGGGAACCCTGCCAGGCTACAGTGACATCCCAGGGGTAATGTCTACCCCTTTCTGTTTCATTCAGATCTTTGTTTTTCTAGGATTATTTTCCCCTCTTCCTAGAACAATTACTCCAAGGGACCCATTCCTGTTTCCAAAGTGGTCATTTGTTTTTGTTGGTGATGGCAGCTTGTTAAATTACAGCATTGTTTGTAAGCCATGGAAATACTCATTTGATCTTAGCAGCAAACTTTTCTAGTGTGGATTGTTGTTCCCAGTGAACAGGCCAGGAAGCTGAGGCAGAGAGACGTTAAGTAACCTGGCCGGTGGTCCCCAGCTAGTGAGGAGCACATGGAGATCCGAACCAAGGCTGCTTGTTCCTCGAGTTCAGGCCGTGAGCTCTAGCCCAAGCCTGTCGCATTGCACATGGGTGCCCAGGTCACTGACTGAAGTACCGCAGCTTAGCCAGACAGAGTTAGGCTCCATTCCTTGTTGTGGGATGAAAAACGCACATGAAGGAAGAAGTATAATGTGCAGATGGTTCTATGCACGACTTGGCCATGGACTCTCGAACTGTGAGGGGGCCTTTCCCCTCTCCCAAGGATATGGGGCAGTTAAAGTCTTCTGAGGTAGAGACACGTTTTTCCTCAGTGGTAGAGCTGCCTGTGAGGCACCCACGCTCCTGTGAGTAACTCCTCGGCCAGTTCCTTTAAGTAGCTCCAATTAAACTTATTGGTTCATCAGGCTATATTTGGGTGGAATCTTTGCTTGGGTTTCTACTGTCATTCTGTCCGGTGAGTAGATGTTCACTTCTCTCCCCAGGGAAGGTTCACTCAACACTGAGACACCTCAGGAAAGAAAATGAAGGGGCCAGTGAGATGACTCAGTGGGGAAGCGTGATTCTTGCTCTTTTCTAGTGTGCATTGTTGTTCCCAGTGAACAGACAAGGAAGGATGACCAGAATTTGAGTTCTAGCAACCACAATGGGCAGCTCAGTTACCCTTAACTCCAGGGCCAGAGTATCTAATGTGCTCTTCTGGCCACTGTAGACACTACACTCACAAGCACACATACACACATATTTAAAAAATCAATCTCTAAGAACACAAAGGAAACCAAGAAAAGAGACCTGGAGGTTTTATGAAGTGGGTTAACTGTGTGGTGGTTTTATCAGGGAGTGCTCAGATCAGCGAAGCAGGCTCATTTCTAGAAAGCCAGTGAGCTTTACCTGGGAGCTCACGAGTCCATGCACAGCCATGTGCTCCATACTAGATCTGAGCAGGCTGGTGCTAAGAGAGTTTGAATTTAGTCTGTCTTTAGGCATAGTTTACCTGTTGTTAGAGTTGTGTGTTCCTGTAAATTGTGACTTACATTTCTGCTCTGAGTTCCCTCCTCATGAGCTAGCCTCCCACAAAACCATTCTCACCGTGGCTTCCTGGGCATTCCTCAGTCTAACGGGAAGGCTTATACTTTAGGCAAAGGGCGGATCCGGAACTGACTTCTAACTTGTCCTGATGATGTTAGACCTTGTTCTCTCACAACAGACCTGATTCTTCCTGTGGAATAACCTTTGGTGGAATCTTCCAGAGCAAGGATGGCCCTGTAGCAACTCACATTTAGTGGCCATGACACAGAAATACTGATCCCAAATGACCGTGTACATGAAACATGGCTCGTCTGCCCACTGAGCTACGTGGACCCTACTTAGATAACCAAACACATTCTCCATGGGTTTGCTACATTGTCCATCTTGGCCAGTGTCTGTAGAGAGAAACTTATTTCCAACAATTGTTGGTGGTAAGGATGCCAGGTGTGCTGTGATAAAAAGACAAGGGTGCCACTAATAACTTAGAATTCTGAACCAATAATAGAGATAACCACCAGCTTAAAAACTGGAGGCTTGAAAGGAAGCTCTGGGGATTTAGAATCATTTATTTCACAGCATGTTTTCTCCTTGTCTCAAACTGCCACAGAGATGTCCAGCCAGCCAGGAGGCATGCCCAAAGAGACGAAGGCAGGGACATCTGCGTACATCTTCCTGGTACCAGTGATCCTCCACTGAAGTTCTGCCCAGAAGCTCTGTTTTCTGAATACCTCAGCCAGACTTTTCAAGGCGGAAGGATGGACGTCTAGGGAAAGAGAACAGAACTCCTCAGAACCGAGAAGCAGCCAGGTTCACACTCTGTGTACCGAAGGTCAGGATTACCTCAGGACAAACACAACTGCCTATTTGAATACACAACATAAAAGGGGAGCAGCCCTTAATTTCCTCTCCAACACTCTCGCACCTGCAGGCTTCCTGGAGCTTCCTCCTCCCCTACACTTCCCTCCCCCAGGAGGAATGTCGTCAAGCACCTGGAGGCCAGCAATGGCAGATGTTTGCCTGAAGGCAAAGATTTGATCGGGTTTATGGAACCAGTGCGGTATGTCCTAACAAAACAACCCTCCGCAGAGATGACAAAGCTCGAGGTGTTTTTAATTCTGCAGATATGCAAACCTTATGCCCACAGAAGTGAAGGGAGATTCCACAACAGTAGCGTGGGACGGTTTCCAACTCTGTGCCCTCCAGAGCTAGAATTTTGGTTGGTGTTTAAGGTTGTGTACATTAATTACATATTGTTTGAAGCAGGTAGAGAAGCTGTGCTTACGGATGCAGATATAGCCAGGCACAGAACAATGTTTTCTGTATTGTTTTTATATCATCACGCGGTCATTAAAAGGGGATTCTAATTGTTTTATTCAGAAGTAAATAAAGCACTAGATTTTCAAAAATGAAATAGAAGCTTTAAAGGGCCCTGCCCTCAAAGCTTTCTGGCTGTCTAGGGCACAGTGAAGAACGATTTTGCAGTAAAGCAGAGTACGAAGTAAGTTTCCTTGATTGATGGGTTGTCTCCATTTAGGACAGAAAGACAAAAGCAAAACTGTTTCCCACTGAAATCAGCAAAAATTCTTGTCCTGAAGGCGGCTGAGCTTTGTCCAGTCATCCCTCCCTGACTCACAGGGAGGCATACTCTCTTGTTCACGGACCTATTTTGCTAAATTGCCATGGCTGCACGGCGCCCAGTCAGAATCTTTATGGTGCAATGTAAAGATGAAGCGTTCGCCAGACTTAGTCACTCCCCATAACTGGATACGTTCTTAAGTCTAGGTCGAGTTGGGCAAGTTTGGTCTTGACTGACACGCTCCCTCCAAAACTACCAGACGGCCTTTGTTTGCTTTCGGGATGCTGTAGGCCTCCCTGTCGTCGGTAAGGCAAGCATAGACTGCCGCCCGCCACCCACCTGCCATCTCTGGAGCGGCCTTTCGGATTCTCGCTACACCGGTTTTGAAAACATAACTCTAGCGAACATGTATTGATCTCTGATCATCAGCTTCGCAGCTTTGTTCTTGGGAATAGCAAGAGCTGGGATGGGGAACTGCTCCACTCTCCGGCTCAGCTCCATGCAGGCGAGGTAGGAGTCAGTGCTCTCTCCAGGCAGGTTTGGACACTCCATGTGAGAGTCGCAGGCTTACCTGGATTTAGGGTTATCCTCACGAATCTCCTGACTCATATTACAGGGTCTTAAGAAACACTTACTGGAAAAAATCCTCCCAAACTTTGGGCCAGCCATCACACAATTTCCTCATTGATTGGGCACTCAGGAGCTGTGGTTTTGTTCGTTACAGACTGATGATAACTCCTCCGATTTAGTCTCAGAAAGATGAAGGGGAATCTCACAAGCCTTCTCTTCTGTAGTAGTGTTTGCATGTGTTTCCATGCACACACATGTACACACACCCATGCAGATACACAAAGGACGGAGGAAGATACCACGTGTCCTGCACCGTCTCTCATCTTCCGTCTTGAGGCAGTCATCAAATCTGGAGCTCACCGTTTTTTGACTATGCTGGGAACCAGTAATCCTGAGTGACCCTCTTGTCTCTTCCTTCCTTCCCAGCTCTGGGATGCAGGCATGCATAGCCGCATCCGGCTTCTTATGTGGGTGCTGGGGATCCCAACTCGGGGCCTCATGTTTGCATCAAAAGTGCTTTCACTCACTGAGTCATCTTTGCAGCTCTGGAAGAAAGAAAAGACTCAATTTCCCTGCCCCACACCCTGTTTTTTTCTTTACACAACCTGAGCCCATTGTTCCTCAGGGCTTCTTGATATCCCTGGAGAATGAATGCAAGCCTACCCTACGTAGGAAGTTTTCATAAAAAGCCTTGTTTTTAAGGAGGATTTTCAAATCTCTGACTCATCTAGAAGTCCCTCAGAGGTCTAGCAACAATGGCAAACAGCGTTTGCAGATTCTCTAGTAGAAACTTGTGTCAGCTCTTTGTGGGAAGAAATGGGGCTTACACTCACTCTTGCAGTGGGCCCAACATGGGACAGATGCTGGTATTTGGGAGGTATGAGAAACTTAGACCAGGAGAGGACATATCTTAGCTCACCACACAGCCCTTTCTCAACAACCCCAAATGGAACTAAGAAAATTCAAGAGATAATTGCATTCAATCCATGGAAGCTACGAAGTAGACAGAGTGCTGGTTTCTCTAAGAACCTTGGCTTTTTTTTCTGAACAGTTGTTGGTAAGCTGAACAGAGAATGCTTCCTTGAGAAGCATTTAGGATGAGTTTCAGTGTATTTTGGGGTTTCTCTTCAGTGGACAGCAGCTTTATCAGATGGATGCTATGGAACCAGTGTCTCACCAAGTCACACATAGGTAAAAGCCGTCAGTGTGGTCAACGCCCATCACGTTGACATCTCATCCTCTCCATATATTATATGTTAGTATAAAATCCCAGCATTCTATGTTTAATGCCTCATGTACTAGGGCTCTCTTTTTCGGTGTATGACAAGCCCATTCCTCTGCTGCTGGAGATTTCTCATTGTCTGGTTCCAGCTGATGCTTCCCAAATCTTTCCTTTGCCTAGCTTGTCCTCAGCCCCCGAGCTGTCTCTTACACACAGTGACTGTTCTGTGTGGCGTTTGCTGCCAGACATCCTCCCCCGCCATCGGCATGCTCACACACCATCTCCTCCAAGGAGCCTGACCCTTGTCTTAGCTCTCCCATTTTTGACTCATGAACAAAAGAAATCCGTGCCCCCACCTTGAGCTTGCCGCACATTTCCCATCACTTACCTGTGTGTCTCATCACGTTGCGGCATCTTTGATGAAAATGCCCTCTCATCATTTTTTCAGTTTCCTGCACCGAGTGTGCCGTGCAGATGCAAGAACAGCATACAATGCATGACCGCTGGATCCCAGGGTGTTTGTCACACAGTACACAATGCATGACCGCCAGATCCTAGCATGTTTGTCACACAGCACACAATGCATGACCGCCGGATCCTAGCTTGTTTGTCACACAGCACACAATGCATGGCCGCCGGATCTGGATCCTAGCTTGTTTGTCACACAGCACACAATGCATGGCTGCCGGAGCCCAGGGTGTTTGTCACACAGCACACAATGCATGACCGCCGGAGCCCAGGGTGTTTGTCACACAGCACACAATGCATGGCCGCCGGATCTGGATCCTAGTGTGTTTGTCACGCAGCACGTTGGACAGGACATGGACAAGTATGTGGGATAATGATTTTAAAGCACAGACATATTTTATTTTGGTCCTCGTTACTCATTCAGTTAGAACAGAGCTTCTAATGTAAATATGATGTAAGCCATGTATATAATTAAAACATTTCCAGTAGTCACATTTTAAAAAGTAAGAGAGTCTGAAAGCTGGTACACTAATTAAAAACTACTTTATTTAGCTCATGGTATCCCAAATGCCATTATTCAATATGTATTAACCTAAGACAATGGCTAAAGAGAGGGCTCGTTCTTTTGTTGTTGGTGTATAAAAGTTCTTGACATCTCCTAGATGGCTCTCTTTCACGTCATAGTCTGGACCAGCCGCATGGCTAGCCTACTAGATCACAGCTCTAGAGCGTTTCCCTGCAGCTGCTTTGGGAGAGACGACAAGCAGGGAGGGACAGAACAAGGACCTTTTCCTGGCTGTGGAAATCCTAGGCTCTTGGTGTGTGGAGGGCAAAAGAACACTTCATGCAGAGCTGATGGAGTAGCTTTGGGAGAACGCTTGTTTTAAAAATGCTCCTGACGGGGTCTTTCCACTCATCTGTCACAGACTCACACAGAAGCCACCACTGAGTCGTGAGCGTCCAGACTGCACTCAGCAAGGATCCCCTTGGCTGGGGCATGGGGGAGGATGCAGGGGGCTGAGTGAGGCCATGTGGTCCTGAGAAAGGGAGGCTCGTGTGCATCTTTTGGGTTCTGAGTTCCAACCTGACTGAAATCTGTGTCTGGGTCCAGGTTGATGGCCCTGTGATGGCCTCCGCATGACCTAGGTCTTTGTACCTGACGGCACAAGGGAGCAGCTCAGGAACACGGCAGTTACAGCCATCCCTGGGTTCCCGATGGCCCTTTTGTAAGAGAAGAGGAAAGAATGCCAAGCGCAGCTAACATCAGATGGGGAGATGGGCAGGTGAAAGACCAGGCTCTCAGACACACACAGTCCTGTGATTAGGAAGGGGGCGGGGCAACTGAAGAGGGACCTCTGTAGACAGAGATCAAAGAGCAAAAACGTCATAGGACAGCTGGAGTCCTGTCTCGGGCTTCGGTACCACACGATCCTGGAAATCAGACTCAACTCCAGGAGAGATCAGTAGGACTACCCCGACAGGGCTCAGTTTTGGCAGAAACTTGAGGATTTTTAATTAAAATCCGGTGCGGCTGTAGAAAAAGGAGGCAAGTGGCATCTCTGTATATACAATTTTGAGGGCTAAAATTCACAAGCACCATCCAGATGGTGTCCAGGCTCACAGTGACTCTGGTGTATATTTTTAAACAATCTTGCTAGCATCCTTATTGTATTAATTATTATTTAGGAAGGCCTTAAAATCCACAAAATAACCTGAAAATATTTTAAGATGAACGTTGTAATTAGCCATCATTAACTAAATTACTATCAGAGTCAGAAAACCTAAAAATTACAAGACAGATACTTCATGCTGTGGACAAGGAGTAGACAGAGGCTGGAACACGGTGTTGAAGGTTGAGAAATGCAGCTGGTGGATGTAACAGTCACGCCCCTGAAGTCCTAGGAAGGGACAATCATTCACGGACACTGCCTGTGCTGAGGCAGTGAACCCAACACTCTCGTAGACTTCTTTTGAGGAAAGAGTAAATTAAGAATATGAGGCTCAGAGAAAGGAGCGTACCCTTTACCTATCAAGAAAATAAATGGACAAATGCAATGGCCTGTCTAACCATTGTGGGTGTTAGAAGCTTAGAGGGTTGGAAAGGAATACAGGTAAATTAAGACTCGATTCATCATAAAATCTCCTTGGGGACTAAGATTTGGTGAAGGAAGAGGTAAGCACGGGCCATCAACTGGTAGAGTCACCAGGGTGCCGAACGCACAAGCTTGAGATCCATTTTTCTTCCTAAGTGAGGAGAGAGAGGGAGAATGCAAACGTCTTGCTGGCAGGAGAAAGATCTTCGGCTGCAGCCTCTAGAAGAGCCAAGGCTGTGATTGTTCTAGATTCCGCATGACCCAGGGGTCAAACCCAAAGCTTCCACCGAGCTTTGGAAAGTGCAGGAAAACTGACAAGAGCCTGCTAGGAAAACTCGCTTCAAATGGCACATCTTCTCAGGGAGTTACTGCCCCGTGTGTGTTCACATATGTGTGTGGCAGTCAAAGGGAGTCACTACCCTGGGTGTGTGCGCATGCGTGTGGAGGTCAAAGGGAGTCACTACCCTGGGTGTGTGCGCATGCGTGTGGAGGTCAAAGGGAGTCACTACCCTGGGTGTGTACGCATGCGTGTGGCCGCCAAAGGACACCCTCAAGTGCTGCTTCTCAGAAGCCGTCCATCTTGTGTTTTGTGATTTCACCGGCCTGAAATTTAAAGATACCAAATTGGCTGGGCTGGCTGGCCAGTGAGTCCCAGACGATCTGCCTGTCGTCTTCCTGCTTCCCTGTGCTGCCGTTACATGCGGGGTTTACAGTTTGCTTCTTGGGACTCAAGCTCAGGACATCATGCTTACAAGGCAAGCAGTTTCCCAAGCGAGCCAGCCTTAGCCCCAGAATCCATTTTAAGCTAGAAAAAGAGCTCCTGCAGAGAAGTGCGGTCCTTGGACAGCAGGGTGCAGGAGGGCCTCTGCTCACATTCCAGCTTTGGGAGATGCTTGGGACCGATTCTGAACACAGGAGTGGGGTCACCGCCCTTAGTCGGGCTTGTCTCTCTTCCCAGCCACCCTTTTTCTCTCTCTCTTTATTTCTCTGATTGAGCAATATGCTGAAGCAGACTGGGGTTGACATAAAATGCTGGCACAATTACCCGATGCACCGCAGTGACAAAGTGTCTCAGATCCATGTCTGAGCGGGTCTGCTCCCGCGACACCTCTCGGGGGTGGCTGGCTACCTGGCCCCGGTACAGTGGGACAAATAGACCCCTGCATCTGCTCTCATAGAGAGGAGCTGCCCTACAATACCACACCCCTGTCCTGTGTGTGGCAGGCATAGGAACACCCGAACTTCCAAGTGCTTGCAAGCAGGTGAGAGTGGACAGGTTTTCTGGAAAACATCCCTGCTATGGTGCCACAGGAAGGAGCCCTAGTCCCTCACCCGCCCTCAGCAGACTTGTCTGCATTCCCCTCTGCCTGCCTGTTTGGCGATAGGAACCAAAGCCAGAGCCTCCTGCAGGCTGGTTAAGCTCTCAGCCGCTGAGCCCTGTTGGCAGCCTAAGGGTGTAAGCTCCTTGTTTTAAGTAGACTGGCTCATGTTTTAAGCTGAATGCCAACCCCCGAGATACCCAGGTGTCTCACAGGGCCACCCGGCAGGATGGCGGTAGACTCTGTAAATCTCAGAATTCCTCTTTTAAGTCGAGGATAAGTTTGGGAGACACGGGTCTATAATCAGAGTGCTTGTCTCCCCATTGCTCCAGTCTCAGGGAGTCAAGACAAACCTTCCTTTCTCTCATTCGTCCTCACAAAGGCAGAAGTGTTAGAAACACTGGTGTGAACGGAAATGGATAAGGATACAAAAGCCGCATAAGCAGGGACATTTATTATACTGGCAATTAGCTAGGAAAGAAATACTCTATGATCTTAGATCACGGCAAGATTAATTTTCCCTTCTCTTTGCACAGATGTGAGAAACACGCTCTGTTTTGTTTGTCTGCTCACTAATTGTGTGCGGGGACTCCAAGGACAGTTTCCCAGTCTCTCTGTGTGTATCTTGGATAGGCTGTCTGGTGAGTATTGAACCAGCTGTCCTGTGATTACTCAGGGGACCGATTCAGAGTGTTTGTCCATGGACTCCACACTCCTCTAAGTCTGAAGAAATCTAGATTTGTACATCCATGCATATGTACACATAATAGTGAGTGTGCTACTGTATACTGAGGTCCATGTCTGCGTATTTGTATGTGCAACACTTATATGTATGTATGTCTTTGTAGTAGGTGTCTGCCTATTAGTTATCTACCAACACCATTTATCAATCTCCTTTCATTTTCTCCCCCACCCTTTTATCTCTTTAAAACTGGAGTTTTGGAGGCTCAGAGATCCATGTAAAACAACGCATCCCTGAGGAGAGGTGAGGATGTGGGAAAGGTTGGAAGGAAGAAGCGATCACCCTGTTGGGTGGAGGAAAGAAAACAGGCTTGATAGAGGGTCAGCAGGATGTCTCTCGCTCGAGTGGGGTGAGAGCAGAGGTGAGGAGAAGGTTACTTGTGAGTCCTCTCGGCAGATGCGTCTGCATTTCATTCGTGGGTGGGGTGGGAGGTTGGAAGAGGAGCCTGTGAATCATGGGTCTTTTCTGTAATTTTCTCATTCCTAACTGAGGGTAGGAAACAGCCCATCTCTCCAGGCCAGCACCATAGTGACTCTCTTGGTCCTGCGGAGTTGGAATAGTGAAAGACATGGTGGACATAGACGCTCCCTGGAAGAGCTCCACTGAAGGGAAAGGAGAGGCCGGGGCTCGTTAGGGCTACGATCCTTTGCCCATGCGCTGTGGTGTTCGCGAGAACAGCCACAGAAAAGACACTTTCCCGAGTTCTCTGCAGCCCCCATTTGGGGCTTTTAGTAGCTTCTCATTTGGTGAGTTTAGTTTTGTTCTCTCTCTGTACCCCAAATTCACCCTCTTTCTTCATGTCACCTCACACTCCACCGTGGAACTGCGTAGCATTGCGGCACCATTACCCGGTATGCAGAGCCAAGTGAGGCCCGCGCTGGGGTACACTGGTCTGTCCGTCAGCAAGATGACGGTTGGTAATTAAGCTTATAAATCCATGAAATATCTGTTAAGTTTATTTACAGGGTTTTAATCCATCCCACTTCAGCTGGGAGCTTTTTATTTTTTTCCCCCTGTTTTGGTTTAAATTGCCATTACAAAGAGTAAAGCTGCAATGGGAACTATATTTTCATTTTCACATTCTCTAGCAATAGAACACATTATTGAATTTGTACAGATTAAATATGCTGCTTTATGTAGTTTTACAGCAGATAATGACCCTAGGGGGAGCTACCTTGCCCAGCCCAGGTGCAAGATGACGTGGCGGCCCTTGACATGTGAGCTGGAGATCACCATGCCTATGAGGCGTCCCCTCTGCTCCACTCAACTTCAAGCAGGGAGGTTAGATTTAAAGGACTGGGGGTCAGGATGTGGGCATGAAACCCCACAAAGATCCTGACGCCTCTGTTCACTCCAGATGTTCCTAAAAGCCAGCCCTACCCCTGGATCCATGTGGACTGTGTAAGGTGCTTCAACGTCTCCGTCCTTGGGTGTGCTGGGCCATAGTTTGTTTCCTCTCTCGGCCTCCATGAACATGTCCCTGGAAGGAGGGAGTCAGTGCAGGGTGAGGTGAAAGAGAGAAAAGATGGGCGGGCAGTGGGAGCGAGCAGCTCATCCTTTAGGAGAAGGAAAACTGGACGCGGAGACCTGACCCTCCCAGGTGAATCATGCTGGCGCCGCCGGCTGCGGTTGGGACAATTCCGGCTTTAGGCAGAATTTTAGTGTAAGACAATTTGCTTTTGCACTCTGTGTGTCTCCACTGTCGACCCTCAGAGCTCTCTTGTCTTTCCCTCAAAAGGCATACCAGGAGGGCACACATTTCAACACAATGACATTTAAGTGAACTAACCCCTTTGCCATGTTTTCCAACTTCATGAGGAAGAGTTTTGCCCACTGTTCTCCCATGATGTTCGGGGCCTGTACCACAGATCTAAGTAGAACCTGATGTTCAGAAAATGTGTGTTTATGGAGAGCTGTGCTAAGTTTAACCCACAGAGCACAGTCTCTCAGGGGGAATTTTCAGTTACTTTAAAAGAGGATGCAAGATATTTTTCTTTAAAGAAATGGGGCTTTTTGTTTGCCAGGTGTGGTGGTGCACATCTTTAATACCAGCACTGGGGAGGTAGAAGCAGGCCAATCTCTGAATTCCAGGCCATCCTGGTCGAAATGTGAGTTCCAGACCAGCCATGGCTGCACAGGGGTCCCCTGTCTCATAATACATACTTCTACCAACATTTTTGGTGGTTTTATGGTGGGATAGGGAGCGGAGCAGCTGAAAATTCTCAGAACTGTTAGGATGCCTACAGTGGTTAGAATTCCCAGGTTGCCTGGCTGCAAGGGTAATATAGCCAATAAGAGGTCTCAATACTGGGTAGGATCTTCTAAAGATATTTGAGTTTTTGATTATGTATTAAAGGTTTTTGTTTTTTTGTTAACAATGGAAAGTTTCTTAGAATTTGGGACCGGAGAGATACAACAGTTAAGAGCACTGGCTGCTCTTCCAGGAAACCTGGGTTTAGTTCCCAGCACCCACATGGCAGGTCAGAACCATCTGTAACCCCAGTTCTAGGAGAGCTGATGCCCTCTTCTGGTCTCCAGGGCACTGCATGCACATGGCACACAGATGTACTTGCAACAACACACCATACACATAAACTACAACCACAAAAACCGTTCTTAGAACCAGAGCTTTGTGAACACGCGTCCACCCCCACGACTCTTGTGGCTGCTTGTACTGCTTTCTCGGGAAGAAGGAGGTTTCTCAGCGCTGAAGCACTGGAGTTTATACATGGGGCCTGGGTTGTGAAGGCAACTAGTTATTCCAACTATAACAGAGCTTTCCTTTAATTTCTGTATTTTAAGTTGAGGGCTCACTGAGTTGTCCAGGCTGGTCTTGAACCCACACTGTAGCCAAGGAAGATCTCCAACTTGTGATCCTCCTGCCTCAGTTTCCTAAGACTCTAGGATGGTACCTGTACCAGCCAGGCCTGGGTAAAATGTGAACATTTACGGTGAATTTTAGTGCCAAACTCAAAATGTTTTTTAAAGTGTCATACTTTCATAGTTCTAATTAGTATAATTAATTACTAGCAATTTTTTCCATTGTTGAAATATTATTTTTATCGCAAGCTAAAATTACTATTTTCATTTGCATCACAGAGTAGTTTGGTAAAATATCAAAACATTACTAAACTTCCCCTGAGATACACTGGATTCATAATGGAATAATTTTTATTCCTCTGGGTCAAACATGGAGAATTTGGTTGTTTTTGTTAATTCTTGCCTCAGCAGTTTTTGTTCTTTTTTGAGAAGGATAATTGCCATAGCAGAAATTATTTCCCCCTATTCTATAGGAAGCCGTTTCTGGTGTGGAATTTATGCCTGAGTTTTTTTTTTAATAACTTTATAGAATGAACTGGAATCTCCCTGGTTACTGATTTTCTCAAGAGTTTATGCAGTATTACCCGCTGTTGGAAGAAGAAAGAATTATTGAAAAGCAAGAATGGTCACATGCTAACGAGAAATGGAAAGGTACCTTTTTGATCTTTAATCTGTGATGGTTTCTAGGTTCTGTTTCGCAGGGGAGAAGCCCCTCACTGTGGCTCATAGCTCTTCCGGGAACCGAAAGAGTTGCAGTGAGAAAGAGAAAAGTGGGATGAGTGAAATAAACAAAACCAACAAGGTCTAAACAAAGCCCAGGTCCGCTCTCTGTGCCTCCCATTCATGGCCAGCAACCAGAGACATATTTCCCGGTCGTCTGCTTCCTCGAGGACCAGCATGATGGCACTCTGATAGCTCTCGTGACAGACAGTGCTCTCTGACAGACAGCATGACAGACAGGCAGCCCTTGTGACAGACAGACAGCCCCTGTGACAGACAGACAGCCCCTGTGACAGACAGTGCTCTGGACTTTCTCCTCCTAGGTTTTCTCTTTCCATATTTCCTTTCAGAAACTAATTTCAGAACATATTAGGATAAGCAAAAGTTTCTGTATTCCCTTAAAAACACTCCGTGTGGAGGTCTGTCTTGTGAGTGTCTGGAAGAACCTCTTAGAGGCTCCACTAGTGCCTGGGAGGACCAGGATGTGTTCGGTTGCTTTGAAGAAGAGAGGACAGAGTCGCTGTCAGGTCCGTACAAGGAGAGCATGTGGACACAGGGAGTCAACAGTGCTGACCTGGTGAGTGACTCGGAAAGATTTAGCTAATGAGCATCTCTGGAAGAAATGCGGTGTGCTGAGTGACGGGGCTCCCACGCTGAGTCTCCTCAGATTCCTAGGCAAGTTTTACATGCTTAGCTGACGCTCTGTGTAGTCCTTTTCTCTGGAGGAAGAATGCGGGTGCGGAATCTTCCTCTAAGCTTGCCTTTCAGTCTCAGTAAAAGTCTCTCAAGAAAGCATTGCAGGCCAGGGGGATGGCTCAGTTGGTGATGTTTGTGGTGGAAGTGCGGGCATCCGAGTCTAGCCCCAGGATCTAAGTGTTTTTAGAGCCTGCACTTGGTGGCATGCTCTTGAACCTTAGCACTGGAGAAATAAAGACATGGAGATACCTGGACTAGCTAGGCAGTCAGCCTGGCCTCCTTGGCAGCATCCAGGCAAGCAAGAGACTCTGCCACAGGTAACCAACAACCAAACCAAACCAAAGCACAATGAACAAGGTGAAATCACAAGTGCTGTGTGTCTGTGCTAGAGAGCGCGACAGCGGTTGGGCAGTGGTGGTGCACACCTTTAATCCCAGCACTCAGGGAGGCAGAGGCAGGTGGATCTCAGTGAGTGTGAGGCCAGCCTGGTTTACACAGTGAGTTCCAGGACAGCCAGAGATACACAGAGAAACCCTGTCTCAAAAAATAAAAACAAAAACAAAAAAAAAAAGAGTGTAATAACCATGTCATACCTGGCTCCCAGCATTCCTCTCTTCCCCCACTCTGTCATTCTCCCTGTCCCTTCTTCCACAGTACTCCCTGAATGCCCTGGAAGAGGGGTCATAGATACCCCACTCAACAGTCTTGCGTTCTAAAGCTTTGTCCAGTTGTGAGTCACAGCAGTCACTGCTGGCCACTGTAGCTAGAAACTCCTCGGAACCAAGCTGAGAGCAGCCGCAATCTATGGGCAGAGGCACATGTATCTAGGAGGCAATTTGATAAACACATGGCTCCCATTTAGCCAAACAACAATAGTAGCTCCTCCACTAGGGCCCTGACCTCCCTCCTGATGTAATCGTCAAATCTCCCTCCTGTGGGGTGGGCATCGAATCCCGTCAGAAGGAGGTTGGTTCCCCGTTGCAAACTTGGCGCCACTGTGCTGTCCGCATTTCCCTTCCCAGTTTGTGGTGTAGCACACAGCACCCACAACTGAGGGACATCCTGGATCACAATTTTCTAGCATCCTGCACAGCATCTTCTGCCACCATGAGAGTGTCATTTCATTTCTCTGTCCTGTAGCCAGGGACAAACCTACGTGTCCCAAGGCAGGGCCTGACCACACTCTGCCGTGAGAAGTGGGGAGGCTCTTGGGCCCTGTTCCTCCCTGAGGATTGGTAGACAGCTGTGGCTGACGGGAAAGGAGAGCCATTTTCTTCAGTGGTGTAGCTGATGGTGAAGTGCCCATGTCTGTGCCTCTGTAAACAACCCTAATGAGACTCATTGGGTGACAGCCCCGCCCATCAAATGACATGAAAGTAGGAGCACTATCGAGGAGTCAGCTGCAGGGGAGGGGCCAAGAAAGGGTATTGGGTGTACACATGAACACGTGTGTAAATACACATACACTGGGGAACCTATTGAGGCTCTCCACTTCCTCACCTCTAAACACACGTTCCATGGCTGGCTTTACCCATCTGTGATCTGAACAGTACATGATTAGGTGTCCAGATGATTCTCAATTGTGTTGGTGTAGTCATGGAGACCTGTATGCTGCAGAGACCCGGACTTCATCTTGAGGTGTGTATGATGTCACTGTGGCAGATCGGAATACCCCCAGCCTTCCCTTCTTCCCAGCCTGCTCCCTTTCAGGGTTTCTCCAGCAGGATGCTCCCAGCGCTCACTCTGCTAGCATGCTGCGGGCCGCCTCCCGCATTCCAGCCACCACCAAAGCCAAGTAAGCTTAGAGAAATTCACAGCTGTTTGAGAGAGTTCACATGCTACAGAACTTACTCAAAAGGACAGCTTGGTGCTCTTCATCTTGTTTCGTTGTTTCGGGGTATTTAGAGAGCCTGCCATCATGCTTATTGTCGGATTACTCACTATTCCATGGTTCTGAGGAGAAACCCAGAGCAGCTGCCTCCCTACTCTCCCACAGCCCCTGGCAGCCAGCAACCAACTTCTACATATCTCTAGGCGTGTCATTCAATGGAAACAGGCCACATGTTTTACTTAATATTTTATCCATTCAGTGTTCAATATCTCATTTTTGGTTAATAAAGCCTCATTATAGCCCGAATTTTGCCTTAAAGTATAAAATCCAATTATAAATTAAAGCTTTAAAATGTTAAGAGTAAGACCCCATAATATGGATGAACTGTGCTTGTTGATGATGACCTTGGATATTATACATAGAATGTCATCTATGGACTGCAGTGATTGGTCCCCTTGAAAAACTGGAGTGTGCCATGGGGAGGGGATCACTGCCACTGTGCCTGCAATAGCTTGAGTTAGCTCCTTGTCACGGGTCCCTTAGAAAATGGCATCAAGCAAGAGCCATGGCTGGGGAGCTCACAGGACCTACTGCTGTCGTTTTTTAAGAGGACACAGAATGAAGCTGGCCTCTGAATTCACATTCTGTGCTCACAGATGAGCATCAGCTCATTGGAGAGTCTTCCTCCTGCAGTTGATGGGGCCTAGTGAAGAAACTCACAACTGGCCAGACTGAACATGGAGTGCTCAGCCACACACGGAACATCAGGAACATCTTGGAAGAGGGGCAGAAAGAGTGTAAGAGACAGCAGTTTGGAAAGACCAGGATAAGACAGTACTTTCTTGCCTGCACCCACGAACGCACAGTTGCCGGCACAGAACTGAGCTGTGAACATCCCAGCAGGGAGGAGAGATGGACTCACAAGTCCCTGCCCTAGCAGACACCATTGACAATCGATGGCTTCTGGGAAAAGGGGAGTCCCTTTCTTTAAGGGGTTGCTCCTTGTAGGTCTAACAGACTTCTGTGGATGGCCCCACACTCAGGAGCAACACAAGTTGGGTTATTTTAGGGAAAGAAGAAAGCAGGGAGGGGGTGAGAAGGCTTTGGAGAGTGGAGAGTGGCTTTGGAGGAGTTAGGGGAGGAGAGACGTGGAGAATGAGTATGTGTAAGGCATATTCCCAGCACTTGAGAGGCAGGGGCAGGTAGATCTCTGTGAGTTCTAGGCCAGCAAGGGTTACTCGTCTAAAAAATACATTGTGTAGCAGCATTCAAAGAATAAATAACATATTGCGTTAAAATGGCGTCAAGCCTATGACTGTTTCGTGGACCATTGCTTGTATTTATGTCCCCTCTAAGGTCTGTGAACCCTCTAGTGGCACGTCCTTTCGCCTTTCTTTGGTGATCTCTTTATATAGACTCCAGCATTTAAGAGTAGATTCCTTCCTTCTTACTCCTTAGCAAGTCACCCCAGACTTAAAAGTTGCAAATCACCCCCTCTCCTCATGCTCAGGAGGCTGTGGGTCCACACAGCGTACCAGCCTCGTTTCTGAGAGCTGAGTGCTCTCTCCATGTACTGGCTGAGCTCACTCATGTGTTTGAGGTCAGTTGGCACAGGTCTGGGGACTGGGCTGGTCTCACTTAGGCCTGTGTGCTTTTTGAGTCCTTGGCTGGAGTTGTTGGCTGGGGGATCTTGGTTCTCTGCCATACAGCTTCTCATCTTCAAGATGGCTTGCCCAGGCGTCTTGGCATGGCAGTCTCCAAGTGGCAAGAGGGAGAGCAGAAGCTCCGGGTCTCTGGAGGCTACTTTTAGAGGCTGTGCAGTATCGCTTCATGACATTTTAAAAGGCAAAGCAAGAACCAAGGTCAGTCCTGATTCAATGGGTTGGGAAATAAACTAGCTCCTGATGGGAGGAATGGAAAAGTCAAGCTGAGAGGAGCATGCAGGGAGGCGGGAGTGATTCACCAGGGCCACACATGGCTCTGGCACAGCCACACGTCAAAGTGCCCGCAGAGTGGGCTGCACAGCCGGGTGGGCAGCAGACAGAATGACGGACAAGGACAGGCAGCATGCCGCTAGATTAGGGGCCTACTTTCAAACCATTTTGTCTTCTATCCATGTTTCTTCACATACGGAAGAAAGGAAGGAGAGTGGATGTGGTTTACAGTCTTCCTTGAGCTGACTCTCATCATTTGAGAGCTGTTGGTCACGCTGTTAGGTCACAGGTGCCAAGAACTGCCTGCTCTTTGGTTTCTCACCCATGGGCACACACGACCAAGGAAGTCTCGCCAGTGTTTCTTGGGTGCGATCATCTCAAATGGTGTTGCCGTTGTTAGACAGCCAGCAGCAAGGGCGTAAGAGGCACACTCTGAAAACATCAGTGGCTCCTTTGAAGCGACTCTCAGGCTTTCTGTGTGACATGATCTACTCTTATTCTGAAATCCACAGTAGAGTATAGGCTCTCGACTCACCCTAGGGAAGGCAGTTTGGAGAATGTTTTTGATACTTAGAAGATCAGGCCTCCGTATGATTGTACTTAGCACTGCAAAATATATTCTTCCAACTCTTTTCGGCCCCTTTGTCTCTGTTTGGTATAAATTAAATGAAACATGCCAACCCTTGAGTTTGCGAAGGCTTAATTGCCAGGTGTCAAGTAAGTTATTTCCTTTGCTCAGTGAAAATAATATTTAATCTTTCAAGCCCCTGGAAGATCTTTAAATTACACAGTAGGGCAGATTTGGACGATAGAAATATTGTTTGAGTCTTACTGTGCCAATTCTTTCTTAATATGAACTGGCTGAAAAATGCTATTGATTTTTTTCCATTTTCTGGTCAATATCAGGTCATTCCAATGGTGGTAGACTGAACAGGAAGGTGGAAGATGGGGCTGATAGAAGGAGTCCTGTGGGTTCAAGGTCAGTTCAGACAATGGAGCTTCCAGTAGTCTATCCAAAGTTGCTTGAAGGTTGGTTTTATTTAGCTAACGTTTCTTTCAAAGAACCTTCAAAGATAATTAATGTATAGATTCACATCAACTATTACACTGCCTGAGCCCATGGTTAAAGCGAGCAACTTGGTTTATGAGTGGAGTCACATAGAACCCATAACCATGTTGTCTGACTCTGACTTTAAGGGATACCTCATCTAAAAATACAAAGCATTAAACGAAGCAAGGAGGATTAAGGTCCAGGTCACATCCTGAGAGAAAAAGAGCTTGTGGGGCTGAGGGGGTGGGACAGGGGATGGAGGTGTCACCCGCCTGAACAGATAATATCACGGTGACGAGCTGGCCACTAATGCCACATCACATCCTGTGGTAGGCAGCGATGTCGGAGGTTGAAAATGGAAAGCGATGCCGTGGGGCCTGCTGGAGAGGCACCCGTCCTTTTGAGGGCAGGAAGGGGCTGCGAGGGTTGGAAGCTTTAATTACCACTCAGAGTCCTTCCCAACCCCTAATGGCACCGCTTAATTCCCCAAACAATGTCATAGCATTTCATGCGGCTTACTTACCATTTTATAATATTTATTGTTATTTATTTTGAATTCTCCTGCTTCCCAAAAGGATTCAAACAGCTTATTACAGAAGACACAAATATAATTAACTCCTCAAACCCCTAAAGGAAGAACATAGCTCAGAACTAAGTTCCAAGGAGGCAGAGGTGGGACTCTGCTGGTGTTCTGATGACTTTTGGGTAACGTCATCCTTTTCTTCCTGGTTTCTAACCGTGTTAAGGGTGGTCCAGGTTTTCTTGCTTTCTAGGACATGAGTAAAGCCAACTCAATAACTTAATAACTTCATTAATGCAAAGTGTGGGAAATTGTTGTTGAAAACCATATCTTCCTCTTCTCACAGAACCATACACTTTTAGTACATTAATTTCTAGACTTTGTCCCATGTAAGCATTTGAACGTGAGAATAATCTTGGTATATTTTGTATACCAAATACCAAGATATATATTTCACCTGCAGTGGGTAAGGATTCTCCAGGTTCTTCAGGTTCTACCAATAATTGCATATGCTGGTTTAGACTGAAAAATTGTCCAACATGTTGCCAGTTTGTTTGACTGTTTCTGTTGTGCTGTTCTTGTCTCTAAGATCCTTCTGTGGGTGACTTTGTCCTCTTCTGGTGGGCTATTCCCCCAGTAGTCAATTAGAGGTCCCTGAGAAGCTTTTGGTGTGTGTTGGTCACTTGCGCTATGTTGAGGACTCCGAGATGGGCGTCTCCCCAGATCCATTTGGGCCTGAGCACACTAGGAGATTCCCAGTGAGTGTGACATCCGGACAGTCACAGTGAAGAACTTTTATGGCAACTATCATATTTTATTTTTCGGAAAATGTCTCACTATGTAGCCCAGACTTGCCTTGAACTCACAACCCTCTTGCCTCATCCTCTCAAATGACGGATAACAGGCATGCACCACAGTACCTGCTGTATTGCAGCAACTGAAAGCAATACTTGCCAAATCTCTTCCCAGATAGATTTTATCAAATAAAGGAGGTTAGTATGATAAAATCACTCCTCTTTTTTTTTTTTACAGTTTTGAAAAAAATTGTAGAATTTGCCTCAATTTTGCCTTCATTTCCTTAGACTGTAACTGAAGACAATACGCAGCATTCTATTGGCTGGCTCAGTCTAGAGCCTTCTTGCCTTCCTCATGTGGTGAGGCCCAGCAGGGTAAAATAGACTTGCAAGACTCATTTAAAAGCCAGCTTTGCTATGGGAACAAAACCAGCATGGTATTAATTGGCACAAAACCCAGAAATGTAGCTTCATGGAATAGAATAGAACAAAGTACCAGCTATGAACTCACATAGCTACAGTCTTGGAAAAGTAGTCTGGGGAAACACGATGTGCCCAGACGGAACAATGAAACTAGATCCCTATTTCTTACGCTGCATAAAAACCAACTCCAAATGGATCAAGACCTTAATGTAAGACCTGAAGCCATAAAATGGAGGAAGGACACATAAAAACTGAGGGATGATACTTCAAAACCAGGACTCCCCCAGTGGGACCCCAGTCACTCGTGAAATAATGCATGCAATTGGCAAATGGGTCCTCGAAACAACAGTGACGAGCCTGGCACAGGGTGGGAAGAACTTGTCACTAATCACACATCTGAAAATTAATACCTAAAACACAAAGAGTCCCCACGCAGAATAACAAGAAGTCAAAAGACCCCATCAGTAAACAGGATAATTAAATGCAAAGACAATTCTCTAAAAAGTAAGTACAAGTGGCCAATAAATCTCAATTTCATTAATCTTGAAATAAACACAAACTTAAAGCTACTCTGAGATTTCATGTTATTCCAGTCAGAACAGCAGTAGGGATGCGGGAAACGGAAGGACAATGACTCCAGCCACTGTGGAAGCCAATACAGAACCTCCTCAAAACCGAGAACAGGTCCATCCTATCGCTCAGCTGCTCAGCTCTGTGGCTTCACCCAAAGGCGCCTGGCTGGCGCTCCAGAGACCTCTGTGCAGCCATGCTCACGAAGCGCTCTTCACATGACCTGAGTTATGGTACCAACTTGGGTGTCCAGCCGCAGGGGAATGGATAAAGACGGCGTGGCACACATGCGCAGTGAACTTCTACCCAGTCATTTGCAGGAAAATGGATATACCCGGGGACCATTGTCTCAGAAAGACAACTACTCCACGCTTCTTGTTTGTGGTCTCTAGATTTTATGGGGATAAATGAAATCACGCGTGCTTATGACTCAGAAGTAGAAGTAGGACAGTGGAGGGACGAAGGAGACAATGGGGGAGGGGTGGCCAAGGGTGGGAAGCGGAGAATGGAGGGGATGCGCTCCGTGTACGTCACACTAGTGGATGGAAATGACCCTGTGCAATCAGTATGCAGCCATGCAGGTACACGTGTATTTAAAACTAAAGCTGGCTCGTAAGTTCAGGGTTATTGCTGTTAAGCCGCACTTTTTTCAGCAGCCAGGCTGGAATAACAATGGCGGTTTGTATAAGAATCAAAAAGATTAAATGGGAGAGTGAATAAACACCTGGGTCTTGATAAGTGCTTCTGCAGAACTGGGGTCATTTATTAGGAGCCCTGAGTCTTCCCAGAGATACTGACCCCGTGTCCTATCTGGTGAGGACTCCTACAGCATGCTGCCTTTCTTGTTTCAATCAACAGCATAAAGACTTTTGTATTGTAGCCTCACATGTTACCCATGTTTATAATTCTAGCACATGGGCTACTGAGGCAGGAGTATTGCCTAGACTTCAGGGCTCACCTGGGCTACACTGTGAGACAAAATAATTTTTTTAAAGATTTTTTTTTTTTTTTTGCCTTGGTTTCCTTTAAACCAGGTAGGGTATTTTACTCAACGGTTTTTAAATATTTATTTTCCTGATAGATTTTCTGTTGCAGCATCTTCTGGGATCTATTTGAATGATGGAAATTCAGAGGTTGCTATGGCAAAAGCCAGGTAAAATGTTATGCACACTTCCCTAGAAACATATATTTTTTTTCGTATACCCAGGCCACAGATCTCAGGACGCAGTGAATTCAAAGCTTGTTGACTTAGGTTTCCAAGATAGACCTGCACACCTGATGTGAGATCAATGGAATCATAAAGTCTGAGGTAATATTTATACAGTTATTCATGTTGGCCAACAGTGAACGCTATTCACTGTGTGCTTGCTTGCCGTAGAGCGCTGTAAGAAGAGACAAGCATTTCTTAGGATGGTTGCTACTTAGTCTGAAACTAAAACCTTAAAGGAAAATACTGAAGCTATGTGTCTTAGTAAGAACATTAAAGTTGTGTGTGTGTGTGTGTGTGTGTGCGTGCATACATGCGTGTGGCTGGTGTGTGCATGTGTGTGCACGTGCATACATGCATGTGGCTGTGTATATGTGTGTGTGTGGCTGTACCTGTGTGTGTGTGCATTTGCTTTGTTTTGAGGCAGAGAGTCACTCCATAATTTAGGATGTTCTAGGATTCATTATCTAGCCCAGGACCTTCCCCTTAACTCATGGCAATCTTCTTCCTTAGGGTCCTCAGTGTTGGGAACACAGCTGTCAACTTTAATCCTAGATTTTGGACATTATCTTGAGATGATATTATGGAATTTATACTTGGGACCTGGTAGATGAAAGGGGGAGTGACCCAGTGAAATAGACAAGTCAATTCACTGTGTTTTGTTTTCTGAGAGATTGGCCTGCAGTCTGGTATCCAAAGGACCTGGTTTCATCTAACGCAGCTTCGAAACTTACACCGAATATCCCCAATTGGGAAATCTTCATATATCTTGTTAGTCTCTTTGCCTCTAACAGACTTCCAATATTTATGACAGCTTCTCATGGGGTTTCAATAGAAACCCAAAACCACGTCTACAAGCTTCTAGTCCCCTTACCCCCAATTCTGGTACTGACTTGTAGGGTCGTGGGAATGTACAAAATGATGTCTGTCAAACATTCACCCCGATTCTGACCCGTGATGGAGACAACACATATGCTGGCTTCTCCTTGCTTGTGTGATTGTTGCTCCCCTTAGCTATCTGTTACTCCATAATGGTTGCCTGTCTTGCTCCCTTCTTCCTGGGTCCATCTGCCTTCTGGCAAGTCAGACCACAGAGGAGAGAAAAAAGAGAGCCTCTTCCTGTTCCCAGGTCACACAGCCTTAGGAGATGGAAGTGACTTGGATATTACTCAAACTGTTGAGAATTTGATGGGTATCAGGCCATTTCAGATTGTCACCTGGATTCTCCCCAGGAAGGTAGGGCGGAGTGGAGCAAGGTCCTTCTCAGTTTCCTTGCTCTGTGCACACTCAAGCTCCTGAGGACCTTGTTGAGAACACTGGAGGCCATTCAACCTCAGACACGGAAGGACCATCCTTTAAGTCTTAGCGATCAGAGCCCCAGAGAGCTGCACAAAGTATCTCAACCTCAGTAAGAAAGCTGTAGAAGGGTTGTTGTTCCTGTGGTGGCACCCAGTGTGGCCTCGACTTGAAGTGGCTCAAGCTGGTGCTCTCTTAGAGAGTGGAGGACCAAGGTCACATCGAGAATGAGGGCTATCTTTACAGTGGGCAGTGGTCGACACACGTAATCCAGGGGAGGTGGGGACTTCAAAGGAGATAACATAAGCATCTCTGGTACCCACAGAGTAACGAATTAGAGAGGAAACACGCTTCTTGCCATCAGGATGGATGATGAGATTGATGGGGGACTGGCAAGTTCACCTGGAAGAGGGGCAGGGTGATGGTTTAAAAACTTGGCAGTGATGAGCAAAGTAAAACTCAGAAGACAAATCTGGGAAGGGTTGGAACTATAGCCCCAGAGAGCTCTGGAAGATCCTAGCTGTGAGGACTCTTTTAATTCCTTCATCTCGGTCTCTGAACAGCAAAACCCCACTACAGCTGTCCTGGCCATAAAGGGCAGCTATGTCGGGCAGCATTCCCAGAAACCTCCTGTGCTCTCAAATCAGCTCCATAAAACAGTGAGTGTGCTGAGTACCCGGGCATCCACATTGACAACCACAGCAGATCCACTGCCAAGCGTTTTTATTGTTGCGGCAGATGGTGGCCTGTTTGCGAAGCATCCCAGAGCAAGGTTGTCCTTCAGCCCTTGAAACTAAGAGCCGAGACACTCATCTCCCTCCCAGTCAGAGGAGCTGTCAGGCTCTGGGACAGCCTTCAGGGCAGCTTCACTGCAGCAGGACCCCTGTGAGTCAGCGCTATTTCCCTTTCCTCAGCTGGCTGCTGTCACGACCTCAGTGACATAGCCGTGACTGACCACTGTCTCTGATCTGGACATAGTGACAGGGAGTCTTGACACAGTAGTGAGGATTCAGGGAAGTTTCTTTAAGGATGTAGATAGTGACTGCAGCAGTGTGTGTCAGAAGCCATAAGACCAGTCTTTGTGATCCACAGGTAGGCGTGAGGGTCAGATTTAAAGAAAGTGAGAGTTTACCCAGGTTACCCCGCAAATACAGATGATTCTGGATTAGGGCGTGTGACTTTAACCCCAAGTGAGGAATGAAGATAGGAGATCAGGTGATGGGAATTGTTAGCTGGGAGAGAACTCGATAGGGCTCTTTCCTGTCACGGACGGCAGGCAGAAGCCACATTTGACGGAAGGTTGTCAAGCTAAGCATCTGAAAGAGAGGACTGGCTCTTAGGAGGAAGTTAGGATTTGCTCCAAGTGTCTCTGGGAACTCTCTGTTCAGTGTCCTGTTCTCACACTTCCCAGAGTTGCCTTTCATTGAGCCTGGATTTTCTATTACCCATCTTCCTACCCTGAAAATCAGAAGATGGAATATTCTCGTTCACCATCTGTGGATATGACCTCAGGGATGAGGTGGTGGGTGTGGTCCAGTATTGCTAGTGGTCATGCAGGCAGTGCTCGACCACCCTCCAGCTTCCTCAGGCAGGGCTGTAACCTCTCACCCAGGAGCAGGACGCTGAGGGAAGGAGCAGCTGTTTGGCCCCACTAACCCCCCCCCAGTAGTGTTGTGAGATGAGTCTATGGGAGGACAGGCTGACCCCAGGCTAGTTATGACCTCACTGTGGAAACTGGGAAGGAGCATGCTGTAAGTGACCCTCCTGTAGACAGGAAGGGAACCCAGAGCCCCCATTTCAAAGCGACAGTAGACATAGCACCAATGCCCTGTTCAGTTAGCCTTTGCTCTCAGAATGCCCAGAAGTTCCTTCCAACATCCTGGAACATTGCTACCCACCATCCTGGCTCCTCTAGTTAAATCTGCTTTTCCTTGGGCATCAGCATTAAAGCCCGTTATTTGGTTATATATTTCTAGAATGGTTTAGTTACAAACGTATGGGCTCATTCTACAAATCCTAAGATATAGCTTTGGAGACTCATGCAATATTTGGGGACATTCAACAGCATCTCTCTTTTGTTTGCAAATGGCAGGTTTTAGCTCTGCATGAACTGAAAACACGTGGGAAAGAAGCCTGTATATGAAATCAGCACATTGTGACACTTCTTTGGAAACTACCAGAAACCGAAGTGTCTGCCTAATCCAGTGTTGGAATGGAGTTCATGGATGGAAACATTTGTGATTTCCCAATACTCAGTCTGTTGGGTACATGTGACAGGTAATTCAGGGGTGTGTGTGGACTGTCTGCCACTCTCTCTGGTGCTATCCATGTAAGACTGGGTGTCTCGTGCATTCTAGACACCAATGATAGGGCCACCATTTTGGTTTCTTTGGCTTGCTTGTGATGATTTAGAGGCCTGCTTGGAACCAGACAGGCTGTATTTGTGTAAATGTAAACAGATCCTTATAGCCCAGATGGTCTGTACAAGGAAAGAGTTCTTTGTTCTCTCCCGTGGAATCAGGACCTTGCTTCCTGGCTCCGTGACTCTCCATTGAGGCTGTGAAGTGTGCACTTCTGTTTTGTAGAACAAATGGTCACAAAATGGTGTGCTATGAATTAGGAGCATCTCCCCTCCCTGGAAGCAAAAACAATGCAGTAATCTATTGTTGATATCTACATAGGTGGGCTAGGCAAGGTTGTTGGAGACAGGCCCAGATGTGGGCATCTAAGAAGCAGGTTCCTCATCTTCTGTCGTTCACAGCTTGTACAGTCTTGGCCTAGACGTACTCTGTGGGGTTTTCACGTGAGGCAAAGGGATGGCTGGGAACACAGACTCTGGATTCAACTTACTGAGCTTAGGTGTGGTGTTGGCACTTGGTAGTTTTGTGACCTTCAGCAAATCACTTAGCTAGTACCTCAATACAGGGAAATAGTGATTGAGAACATGGATGGGTTAATATGGAAAGCCCTGTAAACAGCATAAAGAAGTGTCTCTTATGACTGTTGGCCCCACGTTCTAGAACCCAGTTCTACGTATTTGAAGCTTTTAATTTTTAAAAAAATTTTCTTCTCTTCTCTCTGTCTCTCTCTGTCTCTGTCTCTGTCTCTGTCTCTGTCTCTCTCTCTCGTGTGTGTGTGTGTGTGTGTGTGTGTGTGTGTGCTATGTATGTGTAAGTCTCTGCAGAGACCAGAAGAGGGCTTGGGTCCCCTGGAAGAGCAGGCTAATCACTAAGCCATCTCTCCAGTCTTTAAAGTGAGTTTTTTTATTGTTAAGAATAGCATGCAAGCTAAGGTGTGGAAGTTCATGCTTATAATCTCAGCATTCTCAGAAGGAGAATTTGGAAGCAGAAGTAGGATGATTGCTGGGTTCAAGGCCAGCATAGGCCATAGAGTGAGTTGTAGGTCAGCTTGGGCTACAGAATGAAATCCTGTCTCAAAAGCAAACAAAACAAACAGAAATCTGTTACCTATCACTCTACCTCCTACCATCAGCTCCCTCTGACCTGTGCCGCTTTGCTCTTACCGCAAAGGACAAAATCTTTTTTTTTTTTTTGCCAGAAATTTGTATAAACATATCACAATTGACTAAGCTGTTTGTGTAAAATCCAGGCTTGTGTCAAGAGTCTCTAAGAAGAATTGAGTAGAACTCTCTCACACATGCCAAAGCCTCTGCAAATGACCAGAGAAATAGTCCAGAGACTGAGTGTTGAGTAGGTGATCTTTAGGAAGCATGTCGTTGGCATGTCATTGTTTATAGATGTGTGCTTGCATTTATTCTTATATATATATATATATATATATATATATATATATAGTGTGATGTGGCTTCGAGCATGTAGAACATGATTCATATATATGTCTGTGGTGTGATAGAGATGTTTTTGCCCTTAATGATTTTTGGATGCTTCTCCTCTGACCTGCATTTATCACACAGAATGGGTCTGATTGTGTCTGTGACTCAATATTAAAAGGAGCAAGTCCTGCTTTTCTTCTTAGAATGGGTCAGAATGATAGAAAGCATCCTGAGGCTATTGTACAGCCTGTCAGAGTTGCCAGACACCTTCCACAGATTGATGCCTTCACAGATCCAATATCAACTGAACCCTCAGGTTCACCTAGGAGCCACCGCCACTCCCAATAGTACCCATTCCTTTCTTTTGCAATTGAAATGGCCTTATTTTCATTGATTAGCTTAATAGTAAATAAGAAACAGGTATAAATATTTATAAATATTCATTTTCACTAGCCAAACAGAAGATTTGCATATATTATAATTATAGAACAGATCATGATGTTAAACCAGAATGGTCTGTTGTCTAATTATAATATATGCAAATCTTCTCTTCCCTTCCCTTTTCTTCCCTTCTTGCTTCCTTCCTTCCTTCCTTCCTTTTTTTTCCTTCCTTCTTTCCTTCCTTCCTTGTTTTCTTTTATTGAGACAGACCTTGCTATAAAGACCAGGCTAGCCTGGACCTCCTGATGCTCCTGCCTCAGCCTTCTGAGTGTTGAGATTGCAGGTGTATGGTGCCACATCAGTCTCTCAAGCCCTTTGTTCTGAAAACCCTCGTCATTGAGACAGAATTGGATTGCTGGACATCTACTCAAATAGCAGAGTGCCGTATAAGACAGTCTGAAAACAGGATTTGATTGCTAAGTTGTTTTGCAATCACTGTGGCAGAATGACTTCTGCAGAGTGGATAGATCTGCTTTCTAAACCGGGCACTCAGGAGAGAGAAAGGGGTACTGAGTAAGTGGGGAGCACCCCCATTTCTAGGGTTTCCCTCAATGTTGACTAGAAACCTTTGGAGAAAAATAATTCTGGATACCTCACACCCCTTCATACCCACGGATCAGGAGTCACGTGTGTGTTCAGATTCTGTATTTGGTCTGAAATATTATTATTGTGTCTCGGATGTGTCAGAGAAAGCTACTCATCGGTACCTGCCTGCTGTCCTGGAGCTGGGTGGTTAGCAGAACTCCCTGATTCCAAATGACCTTCTTATGATTCACATCGTCTCTCATCAGAGTTGAATGAGAAGGAAGAATGTTAACTGCCGGTCGTCATTAGTCAGGCTCCAGCTGACTAACGCTTTACTTTGTCTGAGCCGGTCTCTTGGGTGAGTACACAAAACTGTTCCATGAAAGAGCAATTCATGTGGCCTGTCACCTCCGGATCATCCCACGGAGTGGACAAAGCCAGCCCCGTGTCATCGTCCTGTCTGTAGACAGGTCGGTGAAGGGCGGGATGCTTGAGGCCACGGCACCTCCACCCCTCCCGTTCCACAGCAGCTGCTGGGCAGTCAGAAAGGAATTCCCCGCCATGGACCTTACTGAGGCTCCCACGCTCACACTCTTGGCCTCTCTGCCTTGTGCTCGTGACGGTGTTAGCTACTAAAGGTACCCCATCCTTTCTCTGTGGAGGGGTGCTCAGAGACTGTCTGGACACCTTGCATCAGGTAGAAACAAGATGCCAGCGGTTCTGGCCTAGTGGCCTCTCTAAAGCAGATGAGGTAGGCTTCATGACCCTGGCCATGCGGGGCCTTGTCCACACAATCATTCACCCTGCGTGTGATTAGAACACGTGTGTAAATGCTGGAAGAGAGATCTGGTCTTTTCTGAGGCTTTCCTTCAGGGTCCCTCCATCAGCCCATCATCATGGCTTCATAATCCATTTTGTCTCCGGTCCTTTCTCCTTGTCCTCCTGGTGCCCCACTCAGGACTATTGGAGGCAGAGAAGGAACTTTTGAGGTTTCTGGAGCATGTAGTCCTCTGATCCATGAATCTGAGTGATGCGTGTGCTGTTTCCATGTTGACTGAAGTCTATGGGCTTGGATGATTGAGAGCATTCTTCCTTTCCCCTGGCGGTCCACAGACTTGACCCAGCCTTGCATTCACCCCACACTCTACACTTGAGCTGTGTCCCCACGGCATCTGATTTTGTATATGCTAACGAGACTACAATGAAAAGGAGGGGTAGCTTGTTCTCAGGAGTTGCAAGTGAGCATACACTAGACCAGACAAGTTATTTAAGGTCCTAGGCTTGGTGGAGCAGTTTACAGATAACAAAAACACCCATTTGCAGAATGACTGCCACCCAGAGTTCTCTTAGCAACTGTGTGGCAAGTACTTGTACAACCTCACAGAACTCAGGAACCCTTAGCAAGTCTCCTGACTACAAGTGGCTGGGATAAGATGACCAATTATCCCAGTTTGTTTAAATATGAGGTGGTTCTCAAAATAGGGGGCTTTCCAAGCGGAAACTGGGGAAATCCTGAGCAAACCAGGGTGAATGGGCCACACCCTAGACAGGACCTTCACAGAAGTGCGGAAGCCAGGCTTCCAAGGGTTACACCCCATCCTGCCTCTCTCTGATGAATTCAGACATCTGCAATGGGCGAACCTCAGCTTTCTCCCAGAGAAAACAGTGGAGAGCTGGGATAAGCCCTGGATGCTGGGGCAGGCGTGGGAGCACCCTGGTGGTAAAACTTCCTTTATCCTCTTTTTAGATGCCTAGATCTGAGCATATAGAATGTTTTTATGTAAATCAGTTTACAAGTCTTGTTTCTTCCTCTGGGGTTGTGGTGTTTTGAGTTCTTTCTCTTGTCTCCCCTACCTTAAAAGCCCCAACTCCTGAATCTAGTGTTTTCACTTTATCCCCGCCGAGGGAACCTCTACAAAGCCGCCCTGGGCAGGAGAGCTGCACCGCAGCCGGCAGAATGCTCTGGTATCCATGACTTTAATCTCCTGGTTTACATGACTAAGTGTGTAGAAAATTTAAGGATTTTTCTCCCAGAACCCTGAAGGAGGAGGGCCAACGTGCTGCTCTCTTCTCAGAAGGAGGTTCATCTCCAGGTGCCGAGCTTTGAGATGGGAGAGAATCTCTTCTCCCAGAGAAGGCCTGCCTGCCCCGAAACCCTTATAGACCCGGGCTTTGCCTGCACACCGCCAGCCGGGCTTCCAGAGTTCACAGGCTCTTTGGAAGAATTAACCATGGGAAAGGTTTTCCATCTACTGAGCTGACATTTTTTTCCATCTGTGACTTTTATGCTCCTTTCCTCTGAAGCAACCAAAATAAATCTCTCATTCAGATATACAAAGTCCACATGAAAGATCACGGCTCTTTGCTTATTTCTCTATGTTGTGCGTGCTTGTGTGTGTGTGTGTGTGTGTGTGTGTGTGTGTGTGGTGAGTGTGTGTATTCAAATGAAAATTTATGTTAAAATGAGGGAGTCGGAGGAGTGTTTATAATTTTCCCTTAGTATAATGTTAAGAAGTGTACTGCTTACTAGAAACAAAGAGTAACATTGAACCGGAGGCGTCAGAATCCAGCTCTCCTCTGCACAAAAGGGAGTGCGGAGTCTTTCTGCTAGGAGTAGGTGAAAGGGGATTCTAGGAGCTTTTGTTTCAGCGTAACTGCTGCTGATATCCAGCAGCTCCTTGCTTTTCTTAGGATACGTGTGTGTGATCTAGGAAGCTTAGACTACAGGTCCAAAGTATGTCTCGCTCTCTGTCATCATGACTCAGCATGTCACAGTCATCTCGTATTTATTATGCAGCCAATTATTGCATATTTATCATGACATGTTCACGCACCGAAGGGGCTAGCCGTTGCTAGAGCCCTGGTTATCATTTGTAAGAGCATGGCACACTCAGCTTTGCACGTCGTGTGCTCATAGTGGTATGTGAGCATGTGTGAATGTGTGTAGGTGTACACGTATGTGCATATTTGTATGATTCGGAGTGCTTTCATTATCTTTATGCTTTTTAGAATGCTTCATGGTAAACATTTTCTGAATGTATTCTTTGTTCTCAAATATTATATAGTCTTCATTTTTGTGGGGCACAGGGTCTCACTCTACAGCCCTGGCCAGCTGCAGACTCACAGAAATTCAATTGTCTCTGTCCACCGATATTTGTGGGAGTACCATCATGCCTGGCTTATTCTTCAGTTTTGATCATTAGAATACCACCCTCCCCACACCGCCTTGTTCTGTTTTTGTTTGTTTGTTTGTTGCATGGTCTTACTATGTTGCTTCAAACATGTTACCCTATTTTCTTTTCTACACTCTCAAGTCCTGGCAGGTAAGCAACCACATGCCTATACTCCAATAATGTCAAAACTGCCCACAGCAGAGAAACATCACTAGTACAAGAGGCTATCCCACAGCAGAGAAATATCACTAATAGAAGAGGCTAACCCATGCCCACAGCAGAGAAATATCACTAATAGAAGAGGCTAGCCCATGCCCACAGCAGAGAAACATCACTAATAGAAGAGGCTAGCCCATGGGAATGGCTTTCCTCCCACATTTAGGTTTTTGATGTTTTACTTTCTTTCTTAACAGGATAAAGTTAAAGCGCTACCATCCAACATGGGTCTGGGTGCAGAATCGCTTGCTCTTTCAAACACCTCCTCAGTAGTTCTGATAGGATTCACCAGTAATGTGAGGGGTGGCTTTGTTCTAAATACTTCTCCATAGTAGGGCAAAGAGCAGAGCTGTGGGCGCCAATGTAAGGAAGGCCTACAGCGAACCACATTTTTATACCTGATGGACTCAAACTGCTAAATTATAATCTAAAATACTTAAATATAATTAATTTAAGCAAAGTTAAATTAGGCATTTTTAGAAAACGCAAATATTACCATGCACATGATTTGGAAAGCATGACCTGTCCTGTTGTGTCTGGAAGACACTGTTTCCTCGGAGTCTTCCATCACTTCTGCTGCTCCTTCTGCATAGATCCTCATCCCATTTAGGGCTGGGTGACTCAAAGTCTGTCACTCTTTGTCCACTGTCCAGTGGTGGGTCTTTTGCCCATTACCAGAAGAGACTTATCTGATCTATGAAGATATCAGAATGCCTTAGGAGTCATTGTACTGCTACGTCCTTTTAGCAGAATAAAAGTGTTATGCGTTCCCTAGGCCTATGGACTCTCTAGTCTCAGGTTCTTGGCCACGTTAGCAGTGTCAGGTATGGGTTTCATATTACAGAGTGGGCCTTAAATATAACCAAAAAGTGGTTTGTTATTACCATAACATTTGTGCCGCAATTACCCCAGCATGCCTCTCAGGCAGGTAGTCACTGGTGTGGACCACAGGGCTTAGAGCTGGGGTTGATGGCCACCTTTTCCTTCTGGTAGTGGGCAGAGTACTTCCAGCACTGTGAATGCTGGTCAGTAGGGGTTAAGCGTCTGTAGGGCATCGGTTCAATTTCTCCATGTTCAATGACACAATAATCAGTGTTGTCGACATTAATACGGCTTTAGCATCAGGTTGTGGAGAGTCACCATTAGCCTTGGCAATAGGCTGGGATGTTTGGGGTGGGGGCGGGGTGTCAATGTACGTATAGATTCAAAGAGACTGTGGAAGCATACCAAGACCTAGACAAGTTCAAGTCAGACAGGGGTCCCAACACTGAGAGGGAGATGTGGACGCAGGGTCCTATCCCCAGCCAAGATACCATTTGCAAATGATTCTAGTTGGTAAAGGGAAAATTAATTTTCACCAGAGAACTGTCACTGGGTGTATCAACCACACTCCAGGGCGGGCCCCATACCCAGAAGTAGTTAGCTAACACAAAATGAACTTCATGTTTTGTTTTTGTGGGCTTTTTGTTTCATTTCGGAATTTTTGTGCATGTGTTATTGGTTTTGTATTTATTTTCTTTTTATTTTCATTTCTGTTTTTTGTTTGTGAGTGTGTGGGGGAGGGAGGAAGAGAGCACGAAGTTGGGTAGGGAGGCGGAGAGGATCTGGAAGGAGTTTGGAGACTGGAAAACTTGATCAAATACACCATTTAAAATTGTAAAATAAGAGTAAGAGGGGAAAGAAGAGCTGCACTCTTTCAATACAATGTAAAATATTTAGCCCACTGGATAACAGCTTGAACCTCACCTCTTCAGCTCTGTTTAGATTGGAGGGTATAGTACTTTGCTGTGGCCGCCCAAATAAACCGCTGTGGGCTGGGCAGTTATGTAGAAATTTATCTTCTCACGGTCCAGAGGCTGGAAGTGAAGACGAAGGGTGTCATCGAGGATGGTTTCCTCTGGAACCTCTTCTTTGCTTGCAGGTGGCTGTTTGTCTTGTGTCTGTGTGGTCTTCTGTCTCCCACTCTACCTGTGTCCAAACTTGTTCTTCTTGCAAGGACAGCAGCCGCACGGAAGCTGGGCTCTCCTAATGACCTCATTTTCAGTCAGTTGCCTCTTTAAAGATCCTGTCTCCGAATGTCCCCTTTGGAGACACCGAGAATGAGGCCTCCGACACGTGAGTTTGAAATGACATAATTAGGCCAGCAGCACGGAGTTTCCAGGACTCTTTATATTCTCCTTAAAGAAGTGCCTTCCTTCTGCAGGAAAACAATACCCAACTTAAGTTTCATCTAGTTCTATGTGTAGATGGATTTCTAGAAGTAAGATGTCAGTACATCTATGTATCGTGCATTCTGCACTAAATAAAATTGTTCAGTGTCTTTGAAGAATCTTGACATGTTCAGAGGAAAACTGTCTGGTGGGGGTTGTGGAAGGATTCCACCTTTGGCTATTCGCAATTATCACACGGACTTGTGCAAACCGACCAGTATCAAGTTAAAAGAAAATCAGATCAATGGTTGGAAAAATCAAAGCAGATGCTCATTAGGCCTGTCGAAGTCAGAATTAACTCCACCTTTCAGATTTTGTGGCAATTGTGTTTAACATCTGCAAGAACAAAGCCAGGGCATTTAACTCGCCACAGCCTCCGGTTTATAGTTCGTCTTCGGCTCCTCTGATCTGTTGTATTTGTGCTAAAGGGCTAAGGGAGTGAGTTACAAAATCAGAGAAACTAGAAATATTAATTTTTCTAGTCCAAGATAATCACCCTCCTTAGGTTTCACTCTGCATATCCCAGGGAAACTTCTGGTCATAGAACAGAATACTGTCCATGCTCAACTTACAAAGCAGCTGTGTTCCAAAGTGTCTCTTGGAAGTCAGTTATTAGAAACTGTCAAGAAACTTTCCCATGGAAACGATGTTATTTATGACAATTACATTCTCAGTCCAGCCCTTGAAACCCAGTTCAACTCCTGTCACAAAGAAATACGGTATTGATAGTGTTCTGACACTGGCTTTGTGGAAAGAGAAACAATGTACAACACGAGAGCATAGGAAATGATCTTAAATGTGTCAGTGCGCTTCCTTCGCTCTTCTGCAGTTCTCTCTGCTTTGCCGTTGGCATCCGTCTGAATCAAGGAAGTTGAAGACTGTGACCGCAGGAATGCAGAGTCTGAACCCAACTCTTGACAGTTGGGCAAGGACCTTGGCGACCACAGGCAGACAACTGTCTTAAAACCTAGAGTTTATCTAGAGAGAAAGAATCGTAGACTTCTGAGACACTCACAGCCCATCTCCATATCTAGAAAGAACGAGATTAGTAAGACACTGTCAGCCGTGTCTGGAGAAAGCTCAGAGTGCTGCAGGGGAGAGTGGGCAGAGGCCTGACCAGTCAGCTCCGAGCAGACTTGGATGGTGGGAGGAACGGCTGGGGTCAGGAGTATAAGACTGAGTTTAAGACCTAGGAAGGAGTTAGAAGGACCAAGGGGAGGAGAGCCATTTTGTTCCAGGTGCCATCTTTGGGCTAACAAGAAGATATTTATGAGGGGTGGGCCACAGTCAAGAGAGGCAGCTGCCCACAGTCTCTGATCAGGTGCAAGTGAGCAGAGCTGCCCCTTACACTCACTCATCCTCCCTCAGTGGCCCCAGCATGAGTGTTCTTTGGTGGACACTGGAAAACTAATGGGTTGACCAGATCCTAGACCCAGGAATGAACAAAGGACCTGGACAAAGGACTCCTCACACCTCCCCTCCCTCCAGTAGTGTGGGTATTCATTTGAGATGTTGTTTACATGAGCTATGGAGGCTGTGCTCTTGTTTGCTCGTTTGTCTCTGTTGCCCTCTCTCCTCTCCACACTGCCTCTTGTTGTCTTGCTCAGGGCATCAAATCCAGGGCCTCATGCATCCCAACTAAACAACACTTCTGCTACCTAGCTGCATCTCAAGCCCGGGAGACCGACTTTCTTTTGAAAGAAATCTTATCTGTTTCATAAATACTTAAATCCTTTATGATTTTTAAAGCAGCAAATCCAAGCACACTGTGTTCTTTCCTGTCTTTGACCTCTCCTACTGAGGAGACCCAGGTGACTAAAGACAAAGTTGCACAGCTAAGAAGGGAGGCCATGTGGGCTGAGGTGGCGACTCTCGGCATCTGGGATGGGGGATGGGAATGAATGAGGAAAGAGCAAGTTAGAAGCCTTGAGGATGAGGATCCAGCTGGCATTTGTCTCCAGTGATGTGACTGGGTTCTGGGTGGCTTCCTCCTGGAGTCACGTCTTTGCTTTCTCCACATCCACCGTCTGACCAGGGCCTTTCTCCTCTGCTGTCCCATTTCTAAACACATTTCCTTAGTGATCCTTTTGCAGTGTGACCATGTCCCGAAGGACACGCAGTGTTCCACGATAATTTGATACATCTTTCTTGATATTCATTTTTTATTCAAGAGTAGTTGAACCATCCATTTCCCCTCAAATAAGATTATCTACATAAGAAGGTGGAGCTCACGCAAATGGAGAGACATTTCCATGTAAGACAGGACAGCCGTGAGCTGCCCCAGACCACAGCCCTGGATGCCTGGGGAATGCTCTTGATTAGTGCTGTTGTCTGGGGTAGCACATTGGTGGGAAACAGAGAGTCAGAGCTAATGGGAGCATTCTTGAGGTTTTCTGAGGGGCTTTTCTGCTAAGAATGGAAGACGTGCCAGGCTTTCCCTGGAGGAGTCACGGGCGGGGATTTACCCCAGGAAGTCAAAATACAGAGACAGGGTGGTAAAACAAAGCAAAACAAAATCGAACGATGATTTTAGGAGCTTAGCACTTACTTACCAAGAATAATTAGCTAAAATAGGAAGCTACCAGATGGCTCCGGCTTGTGATTAAAACCCATCTGTGAGGCACATTTGCAGCTGGAGCGCTTATTCGGGGAGCTTCGTGCCACATCAGCTGCTCGCTCCAAATCCGGAACTACTGCGATGACTGTGCTCTGATCCTTCCGGGTCCCGCTTCCACCTTTCTTATCCCCCTGAAAGGTTTGTAAAGATATGAGAAACTCTGTGTGCACAAAAGCCTTGCCACACGACATTTACCTGCCACACCAGGGTGGCCTCTCAGAATTTCTGGATAGAAACAGAAAATGCTTGGGGGAGATGGAGCTGAGGTATGTGTTGGGTTAAAACACAGCTCGGCAAGGGAGCCTGACTAGGATGGGCTCCTGAGCCTTCCTCATCCCCTCTCTCCCTTTGGTTTGGTATCCATTCTGCCACCACAGGAGGGACTAGGTGCTGCAGAAATGACCCCCAGCTTAGCAGCCTCAAGACAGGATTGCTTGTCATGGAAACAGTATGGATCTCCCTTCATTGTTACAGAGTCAGAAGGCAGACCTTGCACGGCCCGTGAGCTCATATGGAGAGAGCGCTGCTGATGTAACGCTTGTTGCCTGAAAACACATAAAAGAAAAACACCCCAAATCTTTTTTAAAAAAAACACTTTATACACTCACCCCCAAATATTCTCAGAGCCAGGTGCCGCTCTGGAACTCAACACATTTGTTTCTTTTCTTGTACATTCCCCTTATCTTCCTGATACTGAGAACGCTGAGCGCGGAAGCTCTCACCCCATGGCTTCTGTGATGACAGCAAATGAGACAGGGCTTATAAAGTGTTCAGGGCCTCTACCCATAGGGAGAGTTCAGTGGCCGTGGGTGGCATGGGTCTCATTCACCGAGAGTTCAGTGGCTGTCAGTGGTGTGAGTGGTCTCGCCTGGAGTGAGAACTCATTGGAGTCATTGGCATGAAAGGAAATGCTCACTGTTTCGTAATTATTGTTATGGTTATGTAGTTATTAAATCTTCTCCCAGTCACCAAAACATGGATGTCTTGGAAGGCATTAAATGCCACAATAATGGCAAGTGTTCATTTGAGTGCCTGGGAGATCTCCAAGCCTTTTGACACGCATGTGCTTCCAGATATGTTGGCTCCAAAATATTGTTACAATAAAAGTCTAGTTAGCAGACTGAAAATATGGCAAGTGAGATACAAACTCGTGTAGCACATGCTAGCTGAGGCAAGAGCTGTGGAGACTGGATTCTAAGGGCCCGAAGATGGGAAGGGAGTCATGAGTTCCGTGAGGGGATGGAAACTTAGAGGGGCACCAGTATCTGTCAAATGGACCTCCAAGGTGGGATGGGTTGCCAATCAGAAGTGTGTAAGATGTCCAGATTTCTACTGGATATCACTTTAATATCTATAAGAATGGTTCAACCTTGGATGGTTAAAAATGAAAAGGAAATACAGGAAGCTGTCAGATCCAAAGGATGTTAACATTAGAAGGCAGAGAGGTGCTCAGGACAACCAAGTGGACAGTCTGAGCAAGACTTGCAGACGGACCTTAGTGGGGTGATTTGGACTATTTGGGTAGGAGGACCATGAAATCATCACTTTCTTTTTAGGTTACGAGGTCTCTGCTGTATACTACGAGTGTTTTTCCAGAGTCACCAATGAGAATTCAGGCAGCATCAAGGGAAAATCCCTGCCAGGTTGCCTAGATGCATTCCTAGAGGGCAGACTTAGCTTTTGTTGTAGGGAACCAATTGTTTGAGAGAACCAAACACTTAGATCAATACTTTCTTATAAAGAATCTGATATGCGCATCTGTTTGTCTTGCTGAGTCTAAGAATAGTTTTGCTTCTTGCAGTAACAGATTAGCCTTGGCATTCTGATACAAAATACATAGTTCTGTAAGTAATTTAGATTTGTGCTTTTAGAAACTTGAATTTTACCAAGCTTATTTAGATTACTGGAAGAGCTAAGAAAACACAAAATCCATTGTCTTCATTGGTTTAATTTACTGGAATAGTTTAGTTCTAAAGAAACTCAGAAAACACATCATGGTAGCTGTACTTAACAGAAAACTAAACTATGTTAAATTTATGAACAGAGTTTAAGTTATTTGTATTTAAGTAACAACATTTATACAAAGAACAAAATGTTGTTTTAAATGATTTTAAGAAATTGTTAACTTATTTTGGCTTAGAAATAAAATAAAATTTCTAAGATGAACTTAAATTATTCATTAAAGGCATTTTTCTAACATTAAGAATGCACGCACCTAAGTTTTTGGTTTAGAGAAATATTTGAAGGCTCAGAAACAATAATTTTATGTAGGTTCAAAAGTAAGAAAATTAATCTTGCTGGAATGAGGATATTCTTGTAAATTAAAAACAACAACAACAACAACAAAAAAAACCCAAGAAATACAGCACTGGGCAGAAGAATGGTGGCTGGAGACCAAGTTGCCCGGCGCCTTGCTATGAAGAGGGTGTGTTGTGGAGAATTCCTCCATGATTGGTGCCTAGACGGCTTCATTGGAAGGACTTGGGATAATCAGGCATCTCCAGCAGCAAACTTGAACTGGCACCTTTTCTGGAATGATCTGGCAAGGTGCTTCAGCAACCATAAAACATTCCTGCTTTGTTGATCTGTCCTGTCCCACGCACTGGCACCTATCCTAAGGGAACAGTTCAGAGAAAGGAAAATTTACATGAAGGTGTTAATTATGGAGCCGTGTATAGGAGGAGAAGGCAGGATTATTCTAAACGTTCGTGAGACTCAATCGAACGATGTAGCAGGAACCTATAGATGCTAGGAAAAGTTTCAGAAGACTCCGGGGCAGCCTGAGAAAATGTACATGATATGAAAAAGGGGATCCGGAAAATACAACCGTGTTTTCGTATATAATCAAGTCTTGGAAGGGAACCTAGGAAAAACTGAGCCAGGTTTGTTGTATAAAATGTTTTCTGCCGTTACATGGGCTTGTTTTCTTTCTTCTTCGTTCAAGCTGGGTCACGTCTGGCAGTATTGACTCAGCACCCTATTTTCAATCTACCATACATGAATATATGTACATTTCAACCCGTGAGTTTTCCAGCAAGTTTTCCTGATGCACTTGACAGTTCCTACATGGACAAGGTTTCCTAACAGCTTCTGTGTTCCTGATCCAACAGCATTAGTGTATGCACTGTGGTTCGGGGACTGGCCTCACCCTCAATGGAGTCTGTCTTTGCTTGTGTTGTCAGACAAAGTGTATTGGCTGTCCCACCCAATAAACAAATACGTTTGCCCGGCCTGTGAAAGCCAAGAACTACCCTACTTCCCAGTGACAGGGCAGTTCAACTTCATTCTTCATTCCTGGATTTAATCCATATCCTCCCAACGTATTCTACCTTTGATTATGAAGCTGAACGTCCCAACCCTGTATTCTCAGGTGTCCTCTTTTTTCTGGCCTCCAGTTTTATAACGAGTGTTGTGAAGTACAGAGAAGGGGCTCTTGTATTCTGACTCTGAGATAAGAGAAGAGTTCCCATAGGAAGGAGGGTTCATGGGAAGGAACATGGAAGAGTAAAATTTCTACCAGAAGCAGCAAGGAGGGACAGGTATTTCAGGAGAGCGCTGTATTTTGAGACTAGCTCGGAGTTGCGAGTGTTTGTTTGAAATGAGTTCCTCTGAAGCTTTCAAAATGTTTGCTGGAGGAGCAATTTGCATTATGCCAGCATGTGGAGGGGTCAGAGCTGTGTCTGTTGAATCAATTGCTGACGTGGGAGCGGAAATGGGTGCAAAATTGATATGCAAATTATCCGATTCCTGGAGGTCATCTAAATCAAGCAGGACACGTGGAAGCAGCTACTGAGTCATGGGCATCTTGAGTAGGGGAGAGAACTGCCGGATGGTGGGGGGGGGGGCGGGGAGCCGGGGGCTTGACAACTGCGCGGGAGGAGAGGAACATAAACACGGGAGGCTGGTGGGAAACCAGACGTGAGCCGTTTTGCAAACATGAGCTGCTGGTTTGTGAGCTGAAAATATTCTAGACTGTCTCAGCTATGGATGGAGAAGAATCCCCACGTCATCAAAGTGTCAGAGCCCTGCACATGGAAGACGTCGCAGCTTGTGAAGAACTTCCTGTTTCCACACACCCACTGAGTGCCAGCTCTTTTCTAAGCTTGCTAAGAGGGTCTGGTCTTATTTAAGTGGAGCCCTGAGGGGTAGAGTGACTACCATGTTCTAGAAGAAGTTTGCTTAGTAGAAAGGATGTGTGGATGTTTTTGTATGATATATCTGGGTAGTATCATTGGCTAGTATTTTTTTCTTTAAGTTACCAGGGAGTAGAGTGATATCAACACTCAGGATGATAATTTAGCTTCAGGGAGGGTTCCCCAGGTAGGATTGGGCAATGAGCTTTATTGCACCACACTTTGAAGTCTATTGTGCCTCATCTACACAGAGCCCAGCCCAGAAGTTTAGAGTGTGACACATCAGGAGCTGTGAGCAGCCCCATGATCCCCTCTGACTCTCCCCATCATCCCTGTTTTTCCAATAAAAAGCAAAATGCTGGAGAAGAAATCCACCAGAATCTGAAATCCCTCCTCTCTCTCTCTCTCTCTCTCTCTCTCTCTCTCTCTCTCTCTCTCTCTCTCTCTCTCTCTCTATCTCTACTCTAGTAAAAATAAGAAGCTGGGTCTGTGATCCCTGAGGTTGAGAGGCAGAGTCAGATGATAGAGCACAACTCCAGGGCCAGCCTAGACCCCAGGGTCATGAGTTCTAGGTTCTACGCCCTGGTAGCTTTTTGAAAACTGAGGATGATCACTCATCTGGAAAGCTGACATGCTTGAACAGCCCGGCAAGGATATAAGAGGGAGTAGCCATGGGGTAAAGCCTCCTTGCTGGAGAAGAAATGTGCCATGCAGTGAATCTGTTCACTGGGAAATTGTGGAAACTACCGTCACTCCCCAAGCTGAAAGGGAGAAACACAAAATGAAGACAGATTGTATAAATTAATAGGAATTATCTTGCCCTGATAGTAAATGTGAATCTCTTCCTAATTTAGTTTTACTTTACAGTTTGGATTAAGAGGTAGATATGTCTGTGAAAGTAGAAATGTATTTGTGCAGATTTCCAGTTTGAAATGGAAATCTTCACGCCACTCCCTACATTAAATTATTTAATTTCACTAGTATATATGATAAGGAACCGGGCGTAGGTAAGTGCTAAGCTGTCCTGATGCAATCATGACATTTTCTTCTTGGTCTGAAGTGATATATTAAAGGAAGGTTTAACATGCATTTTTACCTTTTGGTTAATATTATTATAATGTAATATTATTTTTTGTTAGCAAAGTCCTGCGACATAGTACTGTCTAGCCTCGAACTCAAGACTGCCCTGCTTCGGCCTCCCGTGGGCTGCATGCCATCAGATGCGGTCACTGTCATTCTGAATGCAGCCATTGCTGATGATATGAGTTGTAAACAATAATTCAGCATCGGCTTTGGAATTCCTGCTTGGGAACAAATGGTGGACTCTGTAGAGCCCTGTCCAGACCTTTAAGTCCTCGTTGTGACTTCTGCCCTCGCGCTGTCCCAGCTGCATTGGTTAGAAGCTTTCCAGAATGGCTCTTCTCAGGAAGTCCCAGGAAGGATCTTGTACTAGCAGGAGCTCAACGGCTTCATGCTTCTTCCTTAAGGCTTGGTTAGCGCTCTGTTTCCTCATGATGTGATACCGGGTGCTTGTGTGTAACTCTCCCAGGTCATCCATGTGCCTCCTGGGAGCAATCAACCCCAAAGCGTGACTCATGGGGCGGGGTGCTGAGCATCCACCACTATGGGAAGGTATTCTGCCTCAAAGGCTTCCAAACGAGAGGTTCCTGACCCTTTGTCCAGGTTTGAACTGATCCTCGCTCCAACCCACTTGCGAAGAAACTGTAACGTCTGTGTCTTTTATACCCACCGAGAGAGTTTGCCAACAGTTGTCCATGTTTACAGTGAGCATTGTCCTTTGCCTCCTGTCTAGCCCCAAGTGACTTGCAAGCTGACAAGAGGCTACCAGTAAAGATAATTGCCCCCCCCCCCCGCACCCGGCACAGAGTCACATTAGGCTCCTCATGAGGTGAAATCCCATAGCCCCTAAGCTTCAGTTATCTGTGCTGATGGAACTCTGCCCCCTTTGATGGGTTTCGTGTCTCCTCAGGTTTTATCAAAAGTATTTGGCTTGGATGGCAACTAACAATTCGAGATTGTGGGAAGGAATTAAGTGGCTTATGTTGTATCTTGGCAGTGGGACACTTGGAACTCGCAGCCGACTGAGAACTCTGATTAATCTCGGGGACTGAGCTGCCTTCCCCATCGGGTATGCCTTCCGCCTTGGCAAGCCGATTCCTGATGCCAGAACCTGATCTTAGTAATTTTTTGTCTTTTTTCTGCTCTTTGTTGTTGTTTTCTTAGAAGATTGAACGAAGAGCTCCAGTCATGGCAATTTTCCTGTATTGAATTAGGGGTGTGCTTTAATTTTCTCTGAACTCCCTTTGATCTCCATCTTCTGTCTGCCCCTGGGGTAAGGGCTGAGCAGCTGTGGCTCCCCGAGGAATGATCTCGGGGATGCTACCTGCTCCAGGGCTGCCTGGCTCGCTCTTTATTAGCATGGGACCCATACCTCTGCGGTAGCACACTGCGAGCCTGCTCTAAGAAGAACAGTATTTGGACTGTAACTGCTACAGGTATGACTAAACCTTACCAGATGACATAAAAAATATGAGCTGAAAGAAATAGAACGAAGCCCACGGGTCCTCATTGAGAATAGTGGGTTATATAAGGGCTGCTATTTCTGGACCCAGAATATCACTGGTGTCATCTCTTCTACAAACTGGCCCTTTATTAGCTCATCGCTGCTGTGAATCTGTTCTCTGAAAATCTTTTCACATATCAGAACCAATAAAAGGGCTGGCGCTCTAGAGAGCTGCACTGTGCGTCATATCAGGAGGCAGAAATTGGCAGAAGGCTTGTTTGGGAAATGACTTGGTGGATTGGAAGGCGAGCACCAGGGCTTTCATGAGAAGGTCATTGGTTTAAACCCAGCACAGCCAGTGGCAGACAAATGTCACCACCCGTGCAGCTTGAGTCCATATCCGGCCTCGGGAGACAAGTGTTTGTGAGGGAGGCTGTGCCTTTTACTGAGTCACACAGAAGCACAAAGTGCAGCTTGGTCTTCACATCTACAATCCGTCTGACTTGAGACTCCACTGGCATCTTACAGATGAAGATGGAGAAGTCTCGTAGGACAGACAGAATCAGCCCAAGGTGGTGAAGCAGCTCACCCAGGTTCTTGTGGTTGGGAGGTACAGACCCAGGCAGACCTGAATCGTTTGGACCTCTGACCTGACTCAGGCACACTCCAAGTCAAGCGCAATGTTTCCTTCCCACTCTGAACTTTTCAACTCGTGAGGTCATCCAAACTTCTGACCCACTTAGCCAGTGTTATTCTGAGGAATCTCAGAGTCTGGAGGTGCACCAGGCACACCTATAGTATCTTCTGCATGCATGTGTTGTTATTTTTAGAATGTTTACAGATAACCTTCTTATTAACTATGGTCAAAGTACGTTATATTCTTTTATAAAAATGTCCTCATGAAATCCAAGACTGTGTTTAATCAGTAAATGACAAGAAAATAAAATACAGGGTGGCGAGCAGTTAGCACAGGTGGCGGAGCACTTGCTACGCAAGCGTGAGGACCCCGCTCAAGTTTTTTAGCACCACATACAGCATCCCAGTGCGGCATGATGTACCTGTAATCCCAGTGGTGGGGAAGTGGGAGCAGATGGATTCCTGGGACGTCCTGGCTTGCCCATCTACTCTGTAGTGAGCTCTTCATTTGCTGAGAAATGTCTGTAACATGAGGGCCTGCTTATTGGGGTTTCTGTCCTGCCCAGTTCCCACAGCCATTAGGTCCCAAAGAAAATCACACAGAGGTCTCCATAAGTTATAAACTGGTTGGCCCATTAGCTTAGGCTTCATATTAGCTCTTATAACTTATATTAGCCCATTATTCTAGTATATGTTAGCCACATGGCTTGGTAACTTTTTCAGTGGGGCAGTTCACATCTTGCTTCTTCCGTGGTCTGGGCAGGACTGGAGAAAGAGCTTCCTTCTTCCCAGAATTCTCCTGTTCTCATTGCCCTGTCTCTATTTCCTGTCTGGTTGTTCTGCCTATACTTCCTGCCTGGCTACTGGCCAATCAGCGTTTATTTAAAACATAATTGACAGAATACAGAATTGTCCCACACCAACTGTCTGCAAAATTAAGGTAGAGAGACATTGAGGAAGACAGGCAATACTGACCTCTGGTCTCCACACACATGTGCACACACATGAACATGTACCCACACAGATATGTCATAAATTCATCTAAAGGCATGTTAACACACAGTAGCATTTGAAATATGTCTTTTTTACTAACTAGTACTTACCACTATTGCTGTGTATGAATATGTGTTTATATTTATTTTAAAAATTACTTTTTTGTGTGTAAAACCTTTGAGAAGTCCTACCCAGAATTCTAATGCCATGGAATTAGTAATTGGATTTTTGCCACTCACAAATAAAAATTTAGTTCTCTCTGATGGAGTCTCACTGGATATAAAAGCTACTTTTAAGCACAGACAGACACCCAGCATAGATAACTAACCCAAATGAATTCAGTGACATCATTGGAGGGTCTTTGTCTCATGTTTTGTTAGGGCATTTAATTTTTTTTTAATATTAAAGGTCTTCTGCATATATATTGTGGCTTCCAGTTTTGTGTTTTTGTGGGTTCCTATGTATATGAATGTGTGTATCTCTGTGTCCTTCTTCTTTGATTCTTTTTTTCCAGTTTGTTTTAGTTTTATCTTATTTTATTATTATTTAGATGCCTGTTTGTTTTCTAAGGAGAGACGGAAAGAGTGTGAATTAGGATGAGGGGCTATGTGGGACGGTTTTGGAGAAGTAAAACTATAATTAGAATATGTGAAAAAAATCTATTTTTAATAAAAGAAAAATAGAGGGGAGAAGAAAAGAAAGAAATTGGCTTTTGGTTGAATGGCCTCGTTACCCAAATCAAAGAGGAAGTTGTCTCTCTGTCTCCACAGAAATTCTCCACCCCCAAACAGTGACGATTTGATCACTTAGGCCTGACAGCCAGTCAGAAGAGAAGTTGTCCGTGCCCTCTGTGAGTAACTGGAAATGTGCTAGGGAAAGCAGTTGCCGCCAAAGCACTGCACTCCACAGTTCCGTCATTGAGTGTCCCACCTTTCAGCCTGCTTCACTCAGGAAGCGGAGGGCGGGCCCCAGAGAAGAGCAAACAGTCTCAGGATCAAACAAATAAATGGGAGATGAACAGGCAGAGAGCCAGAATATGCACATTCAAATGGTCTGGTCAGCTTCTCCCCAAATTAAAGTTTGATAAGCTGCCTTGCTGGGCAGTCAGGGGAAGTGATGAAAAGGCAATAACTTAACTTCCAGGTACTAGAAGGATAGAGATCTTTCAGAAGGGCATCGGGGTTTTGATGTTAGGAGTTCTATGTGGCAATTTGGGCGTGTTGTATCCCAAACAAAGATGGGAGAAAACAGCTACACCCAGAGATCAGCTTACAATGTGATCCAGGACACCTACACAGGAGCAAAGGTATCAAGAAGGCTCATGGGAAAGTTGTAGTATTCCCGAAGACGTCTGAGGGAAAAGCCACATGTTCTGAGATTCCTGCTCAGGTGGATTGGGGTCTTCTAGATCCAGAGACGTTAGTGATAAGAGAGCGTCCTGCTCACTGACCCTTGCCTTTGGATCCAAAAGCAAAAATATTTCCCCCTTCCTAGGACTTCAGATGCAGTATGGTATTTAGAAGTTATGACCCGATTTCCTCTTTTGATGGCCCGAATCCAGCTGCACGACGTGCCGTTGATAAAACATGCTTTATGGATGAACACGGGGCAGGTGGTCATGACAGCAGCTGGCCTGGCACTCATGTTAGCGTCCAGACTTGCCAGCATTCATGGTCATGCTGATCATCCTGGTAAAAGGGAAATGGTATGTTTTGGAGAAGTTCCTGGCTATAAGAAAACATTGAAGACTAAATATGTGATAGATAGATAGATAGATAGATGGATAGATAGATGATAGATAGATGATAGATAGATAATAGATTATAGATAGATGATAGATAGATAGATGATAGATAGATAGACAGATGATGGATGATAGATAAATAACGGTGAGCAGACAGATATAGATAACAACGGATCAATGTTAATGGCAGAAGATGGATAGATGCTAGAAGATTGAAGGTTAAGTACAATTGCAAAGTGTCATGGTGTTGAAAGATCTTAGACGTGGATTCAGTAGGGACCCTGAGACGATTTGGGGGGCTAGAAAGTTACTAACACCATGAACAGACAGGCAGCAGCCTGGCAGCAGATCTGAGGAAAGTCCAGGCCCCATTAATATAGCGAGGATCTCTGAAGAGAGGAAGCAGGGCTTATGAGGCAGAAGTGGGTTCTGTTGTTCTCTGAGGATGGGTTGTTTCACAGTGTGAGCCTGCAGCCAGGCTCTAATCCCCAGGCTGGAGGCAGGAAAGAGAGGAGGGGAGTAGGCAGTGTGACTGTCGAAGTCTCCCAGTGATGTAAGTTTGTTTTCAGGAGAGACACCGTGGACGTGGTAAGTCTGTCACCTGGAGGTTCAGGCAGGGCCCTCGGAAGCTGTGTCAGCATCCCTGAGAGGGGACTGTGGTCTGAACAGCAGCCCTGCCTGGATTCTAACATTGCATCCTTAGAGGTCTGAGTCAAACCCATGGGTTGTGGGAGTTTGCCCTTGAGCCCGTCTTTCTTCTGCACCGCTCTGTGCCTCTGTGACCTTGAAAGAAGGCATGCCACTTTCCCCTGGTGTCTCTGTAAGATGGCTGGCTGCAAGCACAGTCAGAGTTTGTTCCTTTTTACCCTGAGCCTGCTTGGTGTCCTTGCTGCCTCCCAAGGAAGGACAGCGCTGTAAAACTGATGCCCAAAAATCTCTGGTTTCTTTGAGCAACGTGAAAACAAAGATATTTTTGAGGCCTCATCCTCATGTCAGGGAAACCCATATTAGGTAGAATATATTGGCTTATTTTTCTCTTCATGTCTTATTAATTAATCTTTAGATATAAGGTAAGGACCAGTCAGGTAAGTACTTCTTACTGGAGACCTGATAATCCCACAGTGCCCGCAGAGAAAGGAAACTAGGAAAGAAGGAAGTTAATTGTATTTCTGGTTAAATACATTTAGTCTCATTCCTTAACTCAAAAATGATGATAAGTAGGTTGACATTTACGAACATTTTAGTGATTGAAGACCAGTGACTGAAATGACGACCTTGTTTTAGGGTGGACGCGGTGAAGATGAAGGCAATGATGAAAGCGAGGGACAGGATGGAGAGGGTTCCGTTTGTGGGAGCATTGTTGGAAGGTAAGATTTCCCAACTTATAAGTGACTATAAATAGACTTTCTCAGCTTCTGTTACCGTGAAGATTTTAAAATGTTTGTGTTTGTTCCCTGAGTCCAGCTCTCCATCAGGGCCCAAGGACTGGCCTTTAGGACCCAAGCCCAGACCTGTAAGGGAATTGGGAAAACTGAGGCAAGGGCTCTCAGAAGTTAAGTCTCCTCAAGGCAGCAGTTGCTATGGTATCTAGTAGTGGCCATGGTGGAAGTGTCAGTGGACACGTCTATACAGGGAGCACATGTGGATTAATCCATTGTACCCTGCATGGTCCTCCTCAGATTCCAAGATATTTCCCCAGCCCTTGCATTGATCATATCTTCTAAATAGCATTTGTTTCTAATCAATTCCTTTCTTTTTGAATTTGGAATGTATTTCTTCTGTTTGCTGCCAAGACCAGATGAATATATATATATCGAACATTTTTTAAAAAAGCTTTCACAGGCTGGGAAGATGGTTTAATAGGCAATACGCTTGCCTTGCTGGTTGAGGACCCGAGTGTGGGCCCCAAGTGTCCACATAAAAAGCCAGGCATGGTGTTGGTGACTGTGATCCCAGAGTGGGGAAGCAGAGGGCTGGATGTGGGGAGCTGTGACCAGCCAGCCTAGCCCAGCTGGTGAGCTCAAGGTTCAGTGAGAGACTGCCTCAAAAACAAGGTGGAGACAATTGAGGAAGAGATTTGAGATGGACCCCCAGTCTCCATATGGGCACACAGTCATAGATATGTAAACACATACACAGAACAAAACATGAAAGTCCCATCAGTCACTCGGCCTTTGAAGGAACTTTTCAGAGAGAAGATAAAACTGTTTCCATTTTTGTGAGGATATAAAGGAGAGGTGCAGGTAGGATCAGTGAAGTTAGTCTGTTGGTTCGTTCTAGAAGAATCTTTTTAACACCGCATCCATCGGGCCAGCAGTAAGAGGATGAGACATCTCCATCCTGGTACTGACTCCTTAAAGGAGCCCCTCTTAAACAGAGCGGAAGTTATCCAGTGAGCTCAGAACGAGATCTCCAGTCTAGCTGGTTGCACCGTGCTTTCTGTTCAGTGATCCATGCTCACGCCGTTACTTACCAGTCCAGTGCAAACCTCCCATCTCTGGGAAACACAACAAAGAGGGCGGAAGTTGGCCAACTCAGAGAAACACCTGGTGAACAACAGCATCTCAGCATCTTTTTTTTTCTTTCAATTATGCTTTTGATTCTCACAGGGAGTGGAAATTCCATAGAGGGCCCAGCAGGTGATCACCTTTGGGCTATGGACAAAGACCACATGTTTGTGCCACCAGGTAAGCCACCTGTTTTTGTGTCTCAGCCAAACACAATAAGCTACCTCTCTGAATAGAAGACACAATGAGTCATGAGCCTCAGAAACTCACTTTCGTGAGAAGGTGTGATCCATACCTGTGTGCATAGTCTGGTCATGACCGCAAAATACTGCAGTTGGCTTTCTGAGAGGTAGTTCAATCACGTCCTCAGGGCTTGGGAGAGCCTTCCCAAAGTGCCAGGAGAAGCCATAAAGCATCGAGCTTGCCATGCCACTGAGGGATGCGTTGGCAGCATCTCCCACAACTGGGGACACCTAGCCACCTGGAGAGCCCCAACATCCCTCCTCCTTGTCTTTGGTTCTCGGCAGCTGTCAGACTGATTAGAACCGGGAACAAAAGATTTTTGTTTGAAGCTGGAGATTTTTCAGATAGAGAAACGGTGCCTTCAAGTGATGACAGGGTTTGCAATCGCTCCCGAAAGCCAACAGGAAGCTTCCAAAGCACACACTGGAGCCTTGGCTTTCCTGTTCCACTATGTATTCTGCGAAGGACTGGGTGAGAACTTTGATGTCAGCGTCATCAGGAGTGGTTAAGCATACAATAGGCTGTTTGTCTAAGGAACTGGTTAGTTCCTCCGCTCGGTGATAACTTTTCAGGGCTTCCTACTTTGTTATAATTTTTAAAGTTACACAAAAGTTGATAGAATAGTACAAACAATCCATGTGTCCTTTATAAGAACTTAATGATTAAAGCGAATGTTTCGTCTTTTTTGATCTTTTTTCTCTTCCCCATAACTATACGTGTATATACAGATGCAAAGGTATCATATAGAAGGGAAATATATAGAAACAGTGACGAGCAGCCCAGGGACACTTTGGTGCTTGGAAAACTTTTGCATTTAAATTTCATTGTTTAGGTAGGCAGTGTGGACAGTCACCGTATGTTCGTTAGTACAGGGACCACCTTGAAATGAGACACTGAGATCCATCTCTAGTGACCGAAAAGTCACACTGAAGGGCAAAGCAATGGAAAGTGACCACAGCCCACTTCCTTCCCTGGTCCTCTGACTTGGATGTTTCTAGAACTCACCATGTGGCTTGTTACAGTACTGTTTACTTTATCACCAGAGGACTGTTACCCAGGAGAAGCCGCGTGTGCAAGGCAGGACTCAGTCAGACGTCAGCAAGAGTCTCCATTAGGTCAGAATGAATTGTTCTTTTGATATTGTGAGAGAAAGAAAAGATGAGTAATACATATGCCAGTTTGAGCTGTGGGGTGATTTTTTTTTTTAATTCTAACGTGCAGAGGTCATGGTCAGAAAAGGCGGGATCACCAGGAAGAATTTCTCTGCATTCACTGGTCTTTTCCGTATGTTTTCTTTCCTTAATAATTGAATGTGCCCTTTTGCTTTTGTACACGTTTCTTTTCATCTGTTTCCCTCTTTATCCGTCATGGGTTCTCTTCCCACAACCATCCTCCCTCCTCTTAAACTCTGTAACTGTATCCCCGGGTCTTTCATCTTTCTGACTTGGCTCTTCTTGTATAATTTCCAAAGCATCTTCCAAACCTGTGGGTGACAAAGCCCATTTTTCTTTCCTTTGTTGGTTTTGTTTATATACAGAGTCTTGCCGTGTAGCTCTGGCTGGCTTAGAGCTCACTATGAAGACCAGGCTGGACTTGAATTTGGGGGCATCCTCCTGCCTCTGCCTCCTGAGTACTGGGATTACAGATGTGGCCACCACATCTGGCTCAAGGTATACTTCTCTCGTCCTCTTGATGCTGAGGCAGAATATGAGAGAGTCAGCCTTGTGTTGACTAGAGCATCACTTAGTGCCAGCCACTTCTGGCCCATCTCTGAAAACTTGATTTCAGAATAGAGTTGTACTAAGGACATCCCTGGAGTTCCTTCCTACCTCACGCAACACTGGCCTCCCTGCCATGGTGTGTACATGCACAATGCACACATGCATGCGTGCTTGCTTTCATGGATGGGGTTCGATATAACCTCTCATCTGACTGTATCTTCAAGAGATTTAGTAGTGGGTGTTTCAGATAGGCCCCCTCAACTGAACTGGTTTTAATAAAACATGAATTACTGGATAGGGGTTTAAAGTTATCAATCCAGATAAAGCATACAGAACCACTGCCCTGTGAGCCTTTTAAATAGGAATTTGCTGGAATAAATATGATGCCTTGGGGAGAAGTTGGCAACACGATCAGCTAATTAAGGAGAAAGAAACGATGACACCTTTGGAAGGAATCTCGGCGGCCATATAATCCCATTTTACTCTTGGGGAGCCTTAATGACTGTGACATAGAAAGATCCAGATAAAACACAGGTTTCAGGACCGTTGGGGAGGGAGGAAAGGACGCTCTGTGTCCTGGGGCTTATCAGCCGGAGGATCAGGACTCGATCCCAGCTCTTGCCAACTTGCAGTCCAGACATTTGGAAATTATTTTTTTTTCCACTGAGAATGTTGCCTTAAAGTTACTCTGAACCTCTTTATTCTTAACCCCTACCACACTTGGTTGTCATGGTTTGTGGTGCTGTTGACGGACATGTTCTGCCCCTTCCCGTAACTCCTACCCGAATCGGTTGTCATAGTTCGTGGTGATGTTGACGACGGACGTGTTCTGCCCCTTTTGGTCACCCATTCTCATTAGGCTTGCCACATCCTAAATTCTGGATGAAAGGGGAATCAAAACTTTATTTTAAAGTTGTGCAGAAGTTTGCTGGCCTGGAAATTATTAAGTGGCTTCTCTCCTGTGATTGGCAGTCATTTCTATAAAGGCAGTGATACTAGGGAGTTTCCTTCGGCGGATGTAAGTCCGCCATCACTTCAGCTCACTGCTCCACATTTGTGTGCTTTTAAAGGTTTGAGCAAATTCAAGCAGACTGCCGCAATTCTTGCGCCGACTCATTAGGAGCTCCAATTACTTCACGAGCATTAAGGAGCCATTAATCCAGGATTCAAACACAGAGTATGAAGCAAAGGGAGTTAAGTCCCGGTGTCCAATCCCCTCTGAAGGTATGGAGCCCCAGAGGGACCAAGTGAGGCCTGACTCAGACCCTCTTACCTGCTAGAAAGGTGTTGCAGGAGAAACCAACTTTCTCTAACACTGGGAAGGAGAAATGACTCAGAAGCAAACAGTTTCTTTTCACTCTTGGATTTTCTTTGGACCAAGAGCTAATCTTGTCTGCTGTTAGGGCAAGAGACATAGGACGTGGCCACTAAACATGCAGTGTTTCCTGTTCAAAGTTTGCTGTTTTAACCAGAAATCACATCCTTGCTTCTTATTGAGAGTTAAATCTTCCCACAACTGGGTATGGGGCTAGACATCTACAGAACACCTGATACCCATGAAAATGGGGGAGGGGAGAGGTCTCTAGGAAAAACAGATATCTGAGTGTTTAGCTTTTAAACACAGTGAATCCACAGAATTAGACTGATGTTCAAGCCCAAAGAAAATCTTTGCACTATTCTATTTATAAACGTAAAAAGAACCATGTGAAATTGCTCCTTTGTTTTTGTACATAAAAGTAATCAGAACAGCAGTTTTTCATGGTTCAACATAAAATTATGTATGTCTTAGCAAACTGTAATGCAAACAAACACACATGTTACATGACCATGGTGAACATACACATCCCGTGACCACGGCGTTACTCCTGTGTTGGAGTTCTTAAAGGTAGTTCTGCATCATCCATCCAAGCAAGTTGATGGTTGTGCTTTGAGACTGACTTGAAATAAAATACCGTATGAGGACCAGAAAGATGGCTCAGTGTGTGAAGGAAAGCACCTCTGTCTAGCCTGAGTTTAACCCCCAAGTCCTATGTGATGGAAGAAGAGAATTAACTCCTACAGGTTTTCCTCTGATTTACACACATGCATGTGCACGCACACACACACACACACACACACACACGATTAGAATATAATAATAATAATAGGAAGCAATGATGCATGAACGAACTGTAATGGTCTGTTCTTTCCATTGTTCAGGCCAGACCCCATGACTGTGAGTTTTTAGAAGATTTAATTATTGTTTTCTCATTTTTAGTGTTTTGGGGTTTAGTTTATTTGTTGTGAGACAGTCTCACTGTATAACCCAGACTGATCTAAGAGTTACTCCATAGCCCATACAGGCTTGGAACCTGCCCTCAGCCTCCCAAGTGATGGAGTTACACCTTCATATCCCACCTAACTACATGTTTGTGGTCTGCAGAGTGCTCTCAGGGTACAGCATGGAGGCAGACATCTCCTAGGATGTGCTGGAGTTGCTCTGTAGCTTGGCCACTCTCTGCGTCTCCATGTCTCACATCCTCTTCTCCCTCACTGTCCTTCTCCCTGCATGCTCAGAGTGGGACAGCTTGCAGCCAGGGTGGACGGTCTATGCAGCACCTGTGTGACCCTTCTATTGCATAGAAGTGTTAACTCAGTTATTAAGCAAAGAGACACCAAGATGAAGCCATATAAAAGCAAAAAGCAAAACTTGTAAATTTGCCAACCTTGCATTGTGTCAGAAACAGAAACTTCCTCACTCTGTGGGGCGGAAGGCAAAGCTGGAGGCTTGTCATCGGAGTGAGGGCAGGCATCTCCAGCTTCTGGATCAACTGCCTAAGAGCTGGTTAGAGCTCAGAAAGGCCTGAGTGGTCGAGAAAGCAGGTCAGTTACAGAGAAGTCAATTCAGCCAGGGGTTTTACTGAAAAGAGCATGTGTTTGGTAAGTCAATTCCAGAGCTGTGACTTAGCGTAGGGGCTGATGAGTCCTTGAAAACCTCCAGACTCTACTTCTTAGCTTCTTCCTCACCAAATTAAATAAAAAATGGAGCTAGTTATTTTTTAATCTCTTTTTTTCCTTGTTCAATATATTTTCACTTGTGTTTGAAATACCAACTTAGCTTTAGCACAGGATACTCAGACTGACTTGGGCGCTTCAAAATTTGTCTTGTTCCTCCTCTCCGGCTATTGGCTCCAAGCACTCGCTGAACCAAACTTTTTATTATTTGTTTGTTTGTTTTTGAGATTTGAAAAGTGTCTGGTTCACTTTGATTTCTCCTTAGCTGCACCTTAACTTTTCAAGATATATTATTAGAAATGTTATCATTTCCAGGTCAAAGGCAGGCAAAATGTCTTGGAAGGATACAATTTTGCCAACTAAAGGTTTTCATCTTTTTTTAAAAAATCATAAACAGAAAAAGTGCAAGAATGCAATTAAATGTTGGAGGTGCTGAGGACGGAAAGTGTCTCAATGTATCACCGCTGAGAACGGAAAGTATCCGAATGTATCACCGGCTGGACTCCTCCTCTGACTCAGCTCCTTTGATAGTTATTGGAGCCTGCCTTCTGCTAGTCCACCGAAGCCCTCCACATTCAATCAGGATCAGTGTCCCGGCTCTGTCAAACACGCAGGTGACAGTGTCCAAGGCGGCTGCTGTTTGCTTACTAAAGTGGCCTAGCCCTTTTCCATTCTAGCAGAAAGACAACACAGCATATCAAAGACAGGGAGACGAAGGCTGCAGGGTGTTTCCACATGCTCCCTGGCACTACGGCCATGGACATTTTGTTTTCATGAGCTATCTAGGTTACATGAATAATGAGCTGGGAGATGTGGGTGACTTCTAACAAATGTTTTTCTGGTCGTTCCAGAAACTGAACCCAGAGGAACATATAAGTTTTGAGCATTCAATTGCGCTTCCATGGGCACAGGAGGCACATGACAGTCAATACCTGAGCATCTTCCCAGGAGAGTGCAAGGCCGGAATCCGTATGCCCTGGACCAGTTCAGCTAAGCTTTTTAACCTTTTTGATACTGTCATTCAAAGATATTTTATATTCTTTTCCTTTTTCTATTTATCTGATTTGACTCCGCTCCACTTTGTGGTGTTGGCTGGGTTTTTGGGTTGAGTCAAATTTTCCATACAACCCCAAACGCCTTTCCTCTCCCTCTGAGAACGTTCCTTAAATCAAGAGAGCTGAGGAGGGGCTTGTATTAACGTGCCTGGGAAGCAAGCTTGTGGCTTCTCCTTCGCCTCCTTCTTGCCCCTCTTTTAATAAAACTAATAACTAGCACTTTCAGTCGAAATAATGGCAATGTTAAAAGTGGGTGTGAAGACGCACAGAGCTACTTAATCCCGCTCGGGTTTACTGGTGGCTCCCTTGCCTAACACTCTAATTGACAGAGCAGGCAAGCTGGTGATTCGAGATGAACCCATACACGCCTGGATTTATGGGGCTCAGAGGCTGGGTCTGGACTTGTCAGCTAGCTGGGGTGCAGTAGGGTCCCCTTCTGGTGGAGGTGCTGCTGTGCAGTTCGTTCAGGGAGAAAAATCAGTTTGTAAAGGGCAGCTCAGTCCGCAGAACCGCAGCTCGGTGTCCTCTGATGCACCAGGTGCGGAACCAATGTAATTATCTGGGTAAATCAGACCACAGATTGTTTCAAATGCTAAGGTCATTTTGAAAGATTATTGACAGAGAGCCCATGCATTTCCCTTTCTTGACATTAGTTTCCTGTTCCTTCAAACCACATCTCTGCCAGGTCCTCCCCCACACCCCACTTTCATAAAAGTGTGCTGTGTACTGATTTCTTTCCCAAAGCCTTATGGGGACATGTGGACATGTGGCGAACTTGTGGTTTGCCTTTGAGTGAATGTGATTCCACTTAACACAACCTGAAATGGGGGGACCCCGACATATTAACTATCAGATATAGGAGAGGAGCGAAGGGAAGGAAATGAAAAGCAGAAAAGGGAGGAAAAGGAAGTGATATTTGTTGAAGAATTTCCCTGAAGCAGCCGTGCTGCTCAGTCTGGGGGAGCCTCATCTCCTAGTGGCCGTGGGAACTGTGTCTCGTCGTCAGTCTGGAGTGAGGAGCCGCTGCTTCACGCTTTCAGCTCTCTCCCAGATGGCAGCCTCTGGGTCCGGCTCCTGGAGAAAGAAAGAAAGAAGATTAAACCACAGCAATTATAAGCAAAACAAGTCCTTACAGTACCTTGTATACATACCTACCGACCTCAGTAGTTTACGAGGGCAGCGTATCATAGCACGAGGGGGAAGAAAGGCCCGAGTTCAATTGAGAAGTTTGTATTCATTAGTCATGCAAGTCACTCAACATCTTAATGCTTCTGTTTGTACATTGGCATGATGGGTATGAAGTGGTGCCTTGTGAAAATTAGCACCTATAAGTGGTAGACATTTTTATTATAAATTACCCAGGCCACTGGGTAAACAGGCACCGTTCCTAGAATACAGAGCTATAAGCAAGGCTGTAAAACCAAGGACATTATGGGCTAGGAAAATCCATATATGTTTTCAATTCTTGAACTGTTTCCATTACCTGTTTGATCGTTATTTCTTGGCTTCCCAGGGTATCATGTATGTATTTACTCATTTCTTCAAACTTTTTGTTATACTTCTCATCCATTTCTATAAGGGCGTTTTTCACATGTTGTTTAAGGGACTCTATTGCTTTCATAAAGACAATTTTTTCCACTTCTTCTGTGTTAGGGTGTTCAAGTCCTTCTGTTGTAAGCTCATTGGGTTCTGGTGTTTTCATGTTGTTTTTCAGATTATTGGGTGAATTCTTGCCTTGGCGCCTGCCCATCTCCTCCTATCGATGCTATCTACTGTGTCTTTTAAAACAGGAACGGTTTTTCCTGCTGGCCAGGGGCCCCGCTTACAAAATGCCTTCTCTCCGTTTCTTGGGTCCCACCGCTGGCCAAGGTCTCTTTCACTACTCAGAAGGGTCTTCAGGACCAGGACCAGGCTCCCGGTTTGCCAGGGATCTCGCCAACAAAAGGCCTACCCCTCTGCAGGCCAGCCACCAAAAGAGAGAAACTCCCGCTGCCCTCTGCCCTGAGCTCCCTATCCAGCGCCCAAACAGGCTAAACTTGGTGATCCCGTGCCCAGCGGAAGGGAGGGGGAGTGAAGGAGGACCCTGGGCGCAAGCTGGGATATGCCAGGGAGAGAGAGGTCTCAGCAGAGAAGGAGCAGCCCCAGGAGAGGGTACCAGCCCTTGCAGGCTAACGGTGTGTGTGTGTGTGTGTGTGTGTGTGTGTGTGTGTGTGTGTGTGTCAAGGTGGTCGGGGAATGCCCCTGCTCCGTTTCCTGTGTCCTGCCGCGGGCCAAGAACACTCTCCCCACACTGGGTGCTCTTCAGGGACAGGACTAGGCTCACGATTCACCTGTGGACATTGTCTGCTCGCTGGTGTCTGCCCGCAGTGTGTGTCTGCGCACCGGTGTCCCAGAAAATCCATATATGGAAAGGGCAGAAAAGTCAGGCTCTCCTTAGCCTCAGCAGCCCCTCCCTTCTGCCTCCTACCTCACAACCAAGCAAATGATGTCTGGATACAGTGAAAGATTTTATTTACTTCTCACCCTAAATAATCTTTTGTTGTATAGTTGTGTGGTATGGAACAATTCTGTATTCTGTCAATTATGTTTTAAATAAATGTTGATTGGCCAGTAGCCAGGCAGGAAGTATATGTGGGACAACCAGACAGGAAGTAGAGACCGGGCAATGAGAACAGGAGAATTCTGGGAAGAAGGAAGCCTATTCCTCCGCAGACACCTAAGAAGCAGGATGTGACCTACCCCACTGAAAAAGGTACTGAGCCATGTGGCTAACATATATAAGAATAATGGGTTAATATAAGTTATAAGAGCTAATACGAAGCCTGAGCTAATAGGCCAATCAGTTTATAACATACAGAGATTTCTGTGTGATTGTCTTTGGGACCTAATGACTGTGGGAACCATGCAGGACAGAAACCCCAATAAGCAGGCCCATATGTTACAGTTGTACTTTGTCATATTTTTGTTTCAGTGACAAAATTTCTGACAAGAAGTGATGGAGGAAGGTCATTGGCTAATAAAGAAACTGCCTTGGCCCATTTTATAGGTTAGAACATAGGTGGGTGGAGTAAATAGAACAGAATGCTGGGAGGAAGAGGAAGTGAGCTCAGACTCGATAGCTCTGCTCTCTGGAGCAGACGCGATGAAGCTCCGACCCAGGATGGACGTAGGTTAAGATCCTCCCTGGTAAGTCACCTCATGGGCTACACAGATTATTAGAAATGGGCTAGTCCAGGTGCGAGAGTTAGCCGAGAAGAGGCTAGATATAATGGGCCAAGCAGTGTTTAAAAGAATACAATTTGTGTGTTGTTATTTCAGGACATAAGCTAGTCAGGCAGCTGGGAGCTGGGTGGAACACAGCCCGCAGCTCTTACTACAAAGAAGCCACTTCAGGGTATAGGAGTCTCCTCTGGCTCTAGTTTGAGAGCACCATGCATCCCATGGAGGAATGTAACATTTGGGCCTGCTTGCTGGGGTTTCTGTCCTGCCCAGTTCCCATAGCTGGTAAGTCACAAGGAAAATAACACAGAGGTCTCCATAAGATTATAAATTGATTGGCCCATTAGCTCAGTCTTCTTATTAGCTCTTGTAGCTTATATTAACCCATTATTTTATCTATGTTAGCCACATGGCAAGTACCTTTTTCAGTGGGGCAGGTCACATCCTGCTTCTTCAGTGATCTGGGCAGGACTAGGGGAAGAGCCTCCTTCTTCCCAAAATACTCATGTTCTTATTGCCCCACCTCTACTTCCTGTCTGGTTTTCCCACCTATACTTCCTGCCTATCAGCCAATCAGCGTTTATTTAAAATATGATTGACAGAATATAGACAATGCTCCTGCACCAGAGGAAGGTGGAGCACTGGGTCCACTTCAGATGTAGGAGTCTCCTCTGGCTGTGGTTTGAGAGCACCGCATATCTCACGGAAGAAGGAGTAGGGGGAGCTGCCCTCCATCATGACCGCTGAAGTGCAAGGCTGCCTGCTCACATCCAGGTGATCAGGAGGTAGAGAAATAGGGATGGCACAGTTCTGTTAGCGTTTTCTAATACTGCACTCACGTCCCTGAGACGATACTTAGGGTGGGTCTCTCCCTATCTCCCTCCCCTCGGTTATTCCCCTGTAGACATGCCCTCACAGCCACAGCCAAAGGTGTTCCTTGATAAAACCATAGACGTTTCTTAACCGTTATCAAAATCGACCATCACCGTCTTTCTTACCAAAAGTCCATGTGCCTATGTTGCCCTTCTGTTGAGCACTGTTTGTGGTAGAGTGGTAACGTTCTCGAGATCTTACCCCATTGTTCAATAATGGTGCTGTCCCCATTACTTCGGGCATCAGAGTCCACATCTCTGAACTTGTTTCTTTGCTGAGCTGATTCTAGGTCTCGTTCACACCTAAGAACCCATGTGATGCCTTGGCTTCCTCATCTTTTTGTTTTTCTCTTCTATCCAAATTCCCCACACCTTCTGATCTCTGTCAGTTCTGGATGGCCTAAGTGCTAAGGAGAAAACAGAGTCTGGAAAGAACTTGTGAGCATAGCAGGCGGGTCGCTGCCTTGGTTAGGTAGTGTTGGATGCACCACGAAGGAACAGCCACTCCTTCACGGCCTGGCAGGAGGGATCTGCGGAGAAGAGCATCCTGTTGGCCACAAGGGAGAGCGAGCAAATTGTGTGGGGGGGTAGAGTGGCCTCAAGCATCTGAGGGCCTGGCAGCTGGCCAGCAGAAAACCGGGGATCTCAGTCTAACGAAGAACCGAGTCCTCTCAATAACAAGTGAGGACCCCGAGTCTCAGATGTGGCCACAGTCCTAGCTGACATCTCACTCCAGACTCTTGAACTATGAGCAGAAGACCCCATTGAGATGTGCCAATTTCCTGACCCACTGAAAACAACTGGGCTGATTATTTCAAACTGGGTACAACTTATGATGATTCAATACACAGCAGTAGAAAACTTATGGAGGAGGTAATAAACCCATCCATTTGATTCTAGAGTTTTCCTCCTGGGAGGACTTTGATGATCCAATCTCATTATCTGTTATTCTATTTTGGTCAAGCTTCCTGTGGCTTCATGACTCCGTTCGGCTAGATTACATCAAGCAGGCCAAGTCTAGAACCAGACTTTAAAAAAAAAAAATCAGTAAATCTCCTGGCCTCCGGCCCACGGATGAAAATCCAGAACCTCAAGGCTCATGTAACAGAGTCAGTATTGCCTCAATACCGGAGCCAGATGAGGAACAGTACAAAACAAGGAAACCAGAGCCCAGCAGCCTCCAGTGAACAGAGACATCAGCAGTGGTAAACATCAGATGGCAGCCGCTGGCCTCTGATGCCTCGCTCCTGTGGTGAGATGCGGTCTGAACGTGTCCCTTGGAGGCTCTTCTAATAAAAACTTGGTCCCAGTGGTGACTGGATTTTCAAGAAGCACCATTCTCCGAAGCCACGAAGGCTATCTTGGGACAGTACTTAGTTTATCCAAAGAGCAAGACTGGCCCCGAATTGCTCTGACTTCCTGCTTTATCTCGCGTTAGCATCTGCCCTTCCTGGGTTATTGTAGTCATCTGACAGGAGACAGGTGAAGCTGGACTTTCAACAATGTATCTAACAAAAGCAACTTAAGGGAAGGAGGAAAGGCTCGCTCCAGGCTGGCCAGGAAGCAGAAAGGAAAAGCTCCTAAGTGAGCCGGTTTCCATCTGCTCCTTGATTCCATCACGGCTCTCCCGCTGTGGGACAGACTGCCCACATTCAGAATGGGTCTTTCCACTAACCCTTTCTGGAAACATCCTTACAGAAAACTTCAGAGATCTGCTTTACTTTCCTAGGGCCTCTTCTTGGTGACGACAGCCTTCAATGCTTTGAGCTAAACACGCTTTTCTTAATAAAGTACCCAGCTTTGAATATTTTGTTATACCAACAGAAAACAAACTCATACAACAATGTCTTTTGGTTTTTAAGGAATAACAATTAAAGAAAACATATTTATATTTACCCAGCATTTATTTCCCCACTGCATGTAAATCTGAATTTTCTTATACTTTTATTTGGTTAGTCCAAGTAACTCCAATATTTCTAAGAATTCATGTAGGCAAGAACATATCCTCTCGGCTTTGTTAGAAATATTTTTCAGATTTTTCAGTAGGTAGCGTCTCTGGCTGTGCTGTAAGATGTGTGGTATTTGTGGGGTGTGCACATGTGTGTGGGAGAGCATGTGCCCCAGGCGTCCACATTCAGAGAGCAGAGGAGGAAGCTGGGTGTCTTCCTCTGTCACTCTCTGCCTTGTTTTAAAAGCAGGGTCTCTCACAAAGCTTGTGGTTTTGGCTAGGCTGACTGGACAGAGGCCTCATGGAATCTGTCTGTCTGTCCCTAGGCCTCCAGTGCTGAGGTTACAGGCATGTGTGGTCATGAAGGACTTTTATGTGATGTTGGGGATTTGGACTCAGATTCTCTTCTTTACACAGAAAATGGTCCTCGCCCCTGAGCCATCTCCGCAGCTCTCTTGATACATTTATTACACAACTGCTTCCCACAGGTGCGTATTTTGTACATTGGGAGACAGAAACCCCCACCTTTACTTCTCCTAAGTCAGTGTTTTTTATTCCCCTGGCTGAACTGAACAACTCTCTTTATCACTACGATTATTTTTAACCAATTGATAATTTGACATCACATCCTGGTATGGTTTTCTTTATGTTCATCTTATTTGAATTTGTTGGATTTTTTGATTTGTAAGTTTATAATCCACAATAAATTTGGAAAATGTTTGGCACTATTTCTTCAAGTTTTTTTTTTCTGTTCATTTGTCTTCCTTCTCAGACTTTACATGTACTGGGCTACCATGGAGATTTAATTAAATTTTTGTCACTCATTTTCATGTGTTTTTTTTTTTTTTTTTGTGTGTGTGTGTGTGTGTGTGTGCTTAGCTTTAGATTTTGCTCTCCAGGGACTATTTTCTCACAATGACATTTGTATGCTTCCTAGCCCCGTGATAACAAACTACTAAAATTCAAGTGGCTTGAAAAAAATGGAATATATTTTCCAACAGTCCTGAGGTGAGAACCCAAAGCTGCCAGGACTCTGAGACCCATTTTGTTGCTTCTTCCAATATCTAGCATTGGCTGGGCCATTCCTGGCATTTATTTCCTCACCACGGGTGCCATGCACCATTATCGTCTCTCTTATCGTTTCCTCTTCTAAGAGCCTCTGTCAGGTTGGAGGAAGGATCCTCTCAGAAAACTCATGACGTGTGCAATGCCTGTTTTTTCAGTTAATACCCCCTCGGAGGTACTGGAAGTCAGTCTTGCAACATATGCAACTCACAGCAACAACAACTTGGCCTATTTGGACCACTGTCATAAAGACCAATTGATTTAAAAGCAACAGGAGTTTCTCTCCCTGACCCCCATCCTTTCTTCCCTGCCCCCGCCTTAGCCTGAGGCTCTGAGATGGGGTCACAATCACGGGTTGATTCTGAGAAGGCTTCTCCTGGGCCTACAGGCCCATCCTGTCACTCAGTCCTCGCAAACCGGGCAGAGAATGGAACTATGCTCTGGTGTCCCCTTTGTAAGGTTTCTGCTCTCCTTGCCCTTTGCCTTCTAAAGCCCTTATTTCCTAAGACCATCACAGAAGTGGATAGGATTTCGATGGATCAAGTTGGGAATATAAAAAACATTCAAATAGGGGATGGGAGAGGTAGCTCAGTAGTTAAGAGCATTGGCCTCACAACCATCCATAACTCCAGTTCCAGAGGACCTGACTCTCTCTTCTAGACTCTGAGGGCACCATACAGGAAGGCTATATACAGATATACATGCAGGCAAAACACATACACAAAATCAAAAAAATTAATAAATCATAAACAAATGTTAAAATAAAAACACTTGAATATTGAGTTCTTCCTGGTTTCCCCTCAAAGTTACATCCTTCTCACATGTGTGAACTTTTCCTATCTTGACCCCAGATGCACAAACTCCAATATCAACTCTGAAATCTTAAGTCCAAAGTTTCATCTAATTACCAACTAAATCAGAGATGAGTGAGCCTGAACCAGAGGCGGAATTCCTCTTCAGCTGTGAACCCCTGAAACCAAACAAACTAAGTGCTTCCAAATCACGAGGGGAGGATGCACGCGGGACACGCATTCCCATTCTGAAGGCAGAAAGAGAGAAGACGGAAAGGATGGTGGGTTCTCAAAGCCCAGCCCAGTACGGCAAAGAGCACAAGAACCGGAAATGCTTTGAGTCTTGACTCCCGGAGAATGGAGCCGCGGGAGCAGTGATCACACCTTCGCTCTCCTCCTGGTACTTCTCGGAATGTGGTTCCCTGTGGGTTTGTTGCTTTCCTAGAGATCTTCTAGGTACTTGCTCTGCCCTTTGGGAGTGAGGGAAAAGCATCTCTGGGGTTTGGGCTGTAGTGGGTAAGCCCAGGCAAGCTCTGAAATGCCTTTATAGTCCTTCTCTACTTGTCCTGAAGATTTTGTTGTAGTAAAACCACCCTCCAGGCTGGTGGCATAGACTCTGTGGCCCTTTGCTGTTTCTGCTGGTCATAACTGGCAGTGTTTCTGTGGCTCCAATCCCATCTCTTTTTCTAGGCTTTGTTGAGATGATAATGTTCTTGGTTCCTATCTGTATTGATCTCCTTATCACATAGTCTCTTGGCCACGTCTTTAGTGTTCGTTTCCAAACAAACTTGCTTTTTTCCCTCTTCAAAAGTGTCATTGATAGGCTGAGCCTTTCCCAGCTCCATGTTCTGGTTCCTTTTGCTTCTCAGTCTCAGCTTTCAAATCATCCCTCTGTGTTCACCTTCTACTCTAAGCCATTAGAAGGAGCCCAGGTGGACTTCAGACATTTTTCCTAAAAGAAACCAAGCTGTACCTCTGGGGCTTTGCTTAGAACTCTCTTATTATAGGACACCCACTGTTGTCACTGTAAGCTCCCTATCCAAAGGACACCAGCCGTGTGTGGCTCTCCTGAAGCCGCTGGGTGCTCCCAGAGTTCAGGGAGGTTGGTCTGCTCTGATTGGTCAGAACCTAAGTGCCCCCTGACCTATAAACTCTGTGAGGCACCCTGTTCCTCCCAACAGTTTTGTTTGTTTCATCTTTCTGGTCTTTTACTTCTTTTGGAAGTGGCTCTGGTCACTCACCCCACCACCCCTACCATCACCAGGGAACTGTATGGTAGAGTTCCACACACTGTCTTTCTCCCCTCCAGCCCCCTGCTCCTTCCCCAAGTATCCTTCCTGCCTTTGGTGGGTTTTCAAGGCTCTTTTTCTTGTTGGAACTTATTGCTTATCATTTATCTCTTTATTTTGACAGCTCACACTGAGTCAGCTTTAGCAGTGCTATCTTACCTGGACATCTCAAGCAGCTTTTCCTCACCTGGTGTCTTCCCTGTCAGACCACACATTTTCAGAAAGCTCAGTCTGTCGCGGGCTGCTCTGCCATGGGCTCCTTCCTGGGTTTCAGTGGGATCTACTTCGCAGGATCTTGGGGCAAAGATGTGTCTTCTAAGATTTCCAAAAATAATTGCTCTTTCTCGCCACCTTCTATCAGCATATCTTCAGTATCTATGGGGACCATAGAATGACCAAAGTCCTACAGACCAAGTGTTGACCAATTTTAAGTGGTGGAACAGGGGCATAAGCATCAAGGGTCTTTCAATTTGGATCACCAGTTCAAGGTCATCCTTGACCACAAAGCAGATTCAAAGGCAGCTTGGGAGATATGAACCCTTGGCTCAGAAACATGAAGTGAAATAACACTGTCAGTGTATATGAAGTGGGCTGTGGATTTGCCCAGATGCAGGCAGCTCCAAGCTGCCTTTGTCTCTCTGCACACCTATTCTGATGTTCCTCTGTGTCTCACCAGAGCCAAGTTTCCTTTTCTAGGTGTGGTGAAGGGTTATGAAAGTCAGACCTCTTCAGCTCACACTACACCTTCTCCGTCTTCCACGGTGCATGTAGCACAGGCTTTCTGCTTGTTTTCCCCCTGTGCAATGCACATCGTATCTGCCCTTCACTCTCATGCTCTTTACTTGATGCTGGTAAATTAAACTCACAAAGATCAATAGGATAACTGGCCATTTGCATGAGAGCCATAACAGTATGTATGCCGTCTTAGCAGAGAGCAAGGAGCCTCGCAATGGAAGGGGACGTGACTGGGTTTCCTGAGCATTAAATTGCAAAGGGTCAGAATATGAGGGCTGTGAAGAATGAGTCCCTTGGTAAGGCTTTTGATATACACTCAGGTCAGTGTCTTCTTTAATAAGGCATTCCACCTCTCTGGTGTGGAAAGGAGGCACCACCACAGACACAACAGACAGAAGTCTGAAGGGGGGGGCTAAGAGCTTTACCTGAATCTGTCATTTGCTCAGTTGGCCATTATCAGAATAGCCTTTGTGCCAAAGTGGGAGTTGGACTGGCAACACTCTGAGTCCCTTGAGAGGGACCCGTCCACAAAGGTCAGTTGAAAATGGTGTGGTAAGATGCTCACCAGGAAGGGCTAAGGGTTACCACCCATATGAAAGTGCTTTACCAAAGCACATATTATGCTTTATTTAGATTTTAATAGACTGTGTGTTCCCCAAAATGAGGAAGTATTTTTTTCTAGTGTCATTATAATTTTGAAACGTTAATTAAATTGTGCTTGAATTCACAGCATAAATGTGTGAGCGGGAATATAAACTGGTGGTGTTATATGCAGGTGATAAGCCTGCATGTCATTGTGGAAACATACTGATCATCTTGGGTTGATACTGACCAGCCGTTACTGGTTTATAAAGGTTTCCTAGGGAATTCACCAAAACAGGAATCCTTGGGAAGAAAGGAAAGAAAATCTTGAGGCACTGGCACCAGTTATGTGGAGAAAGAATCGTCAGAGTATTACAACAGAAAGTCCAGAATCCCTGGCATTTGGAGAAGGACCCGGAGTCAACACTAGTAATTTTAATGATTACTTGTTTGAAGTCTGAAGTTCACAGAATAATTCACCTCAAGTGTGTTTTAATGTATTAACATTTTTTCTTTGCTTCTGGAAGCTTATTTTTTAATTTTTTCCTTAAGATCCAGCTGGGAAACTGGTAGGTAAGAACACAGCCTGGTCGGAGCTGTAATATCAAAGGGAAATGGTGGAAACAGGCTCCCCCCTTCCATGTGCTGATTCCCCGCCCATCCTACACACTTTCTTCTGGGGGTCGGTCAATCTCCACTGAAAAACAGAACTCCAAGATTTATGACGTCAGGAAAGAACGGAAGGGGAAAGATTACAGCCAGGAACATGTAGAGTCAGTGCCAAAATTCTGGTTGACCAGTTGGCTAAAGGAGCTGCTGTAGGAAATGGATCTATGTTCCTCCCTACCTTGTTCTTATAGTCAGTTTTGGTTTCTCCTTATTTTACTCTTCTCTGTCTCTGGGTTCCATTTTAAGCTTCCTTGATCGTAGGAAACAATCACCATTTAACCTTACGCTCTTGTTTATATAATACAATTTTAATGTTAATTTGGGTTAAATTTTTAATGAAACACATGCACATGCAGTTTTTAAAAATGCAGGCATTAGGGACTGAATTGGTGCTAAGAGCTTGGAGTACTCCTGCAGAGGACACAAGTTTGGTTCCCAGCAACCACACTTGGCAGCTCACAATGTCCTGTGATTTCAGTTCCAGCGGGGAAGAGTCCATTGCCTCTGGCATTCAGGGATGACTTCACCCACATGCATCTGCTTCGCACCTCCATACACATAATCAAAAATAATAAAATTAAGTCTTTAGATGGCAAGCATTATAGAAGAGTATAGAATACAAGGTTTTTTTGTTTTTTGTTTTTTTTTCTCACTTTCTTAACTCCTCCCATCATTTCCCTGTCCCAACCTCTCTTCAATCCCTGGTTTTGCTTGCCTTGGTCAACATCTTTATAGTTCCTGCAACATCTTTGTTGTTGCATTATTTTGAAATAATCTCATACTATCTCTCAATCTTCCTTTCAGGTTCTAATTTTATAGTTATGTTATCACTATTAAGCAATACTGGTTAAGTGGGTGAGTGTATCACCCCCTGCCCCCCCCCCCACGCCCCATCAATTTCTTTATCCAAACACTGACAGCCTGGTTTCTAAACCACTAGAAGCCAGTTCATTTCTGTCCAAAAGGAATTTCCCAGGCTGAACTATTAGGATTCTTATTGGTAACCTCCCCCCCCATAAGCTCAGTGCACTCCAAAATGAGTTCCGTATCTGTATCCTCAGAAACATCTGAGTTTCAAAGGGGCTCAGAGTCACTAGCTGAAGGAGTCCCCAGAAGCTTTGCAATGATGAAGCTCATTCTAAATTCTCCTCAGGGCAGGTATGGCAGCACCTTGGTAATCTGCTGTTTGGGGCTGGGCAGAACTAAGAGAATGAAGCTCACGTGCAGTTGCCCTGGGTCGTCAGCTGTTTTTATTATGTCTGTCTTCCGAGCTTTTCTCTTTGGCTGATGTTGGATGTATCAAAACAAAATATCTCCAGGAAAAGATATCAAAGAACCCAAAAATTAACATGTTATTTTAGTTTTCTTTAAGCCAGCTAAAGAACAACCCCCTCTGACTAATGTCTGATAATGTGAGCCTCCAGGCTGGCCCCTCGGCCCGCTGACTTGGGGTTCCTGCCCACTTCTCCGCTCCCCTCTTTTCATCTCTGCCTCTGATGCAATCAGCATGCTGGCCTTAGACTCACCTCGGTTTTGTTTTAGTTTTTAAGGAGAGGAAAAAAAAAACCCTCTCTGCTTTTCAAGAGGGTTGGATGAGTTCCTCTCTCCTTTTAGAGCAGACTCTCTTAGTCTTAACATTTAGGAGTTTTGATTTAAACCTTGGCATTGAGAGGTTACAGGAGAAGGAATTGCCTTGAGTTGTTAGCTGTAAGGCTCTGTAGCTCTCAGCTGGGCTGTGCGAGGGAAAGCCCTCTTTGGAGTCCTCAGTGGGTCCAATGTACTTGCTGTGTGTACACTAACACGCTCTTTGGAGTCCTCAGTGGGTCTGATGTACTTGCTGTGTGTACACTAACACGCTCTTTGGAGTCCTCAGTGGGTCCAATGTACTTGCTGTGTGTACACTAACACACTCTTTGGAGTCCTCCCTGGGTCTGATGTACTTGCTTTGTGTACACTAACATGCTCTTTGGAGTCCTTAACGGGTCCGATGTACTTGCTGTGTGTATACTAATACGCTCTTGGGCTCTCAGGGTTGTTGGCTTGGTGCTTAATAGGCGTGGCTAGTTACCACTCATCTCAAACTCAACATGCATAAAATCAAATCTTTTTTATCTTGGCTCCTAATCCTACTCCACCTCTGGTCTTTCTGATCCTAGATAATGGCAAAACCCAGTCTCCCAGCTCTCCCGGCCATGCTGGACAAACGCCTTCCCTTTTACTGCAAATGCAGTCAATCAAAACAGCCCTTTGCCTTATTCCCTGTACTACTAGGTCACTGCCTCCACTGGTCAGGTTTTCACTGTGCTTCCCCAGAGGGCTTAATTGCTTTTCTGTGATCAGATGCCTGAAAATGGAAAGGAGGAAGTGTTGTTGCTATATAATTATAAAGGATACGATCTACTGTGGGAAAGGCATGGCAGAGTGGAAGCATCCACAGTCAGAAAGCAGAGAGCCGTGGATGCTGGTGCTCAGATCACTTTCTGTTTCTTATCCAGTCTGGTACCAGCCCAGGACCAGTCCCTCACAATTAGGGTGGTTCTCCCCAGCTAATTAGCATAATGTAGGAAATCACCCGGTGACACGTCCAGAGGCTTGTCTTCTTGGTGAGTCTTGATCCTGTCAAATTGACGGTATTGGTACATCACACAGTTTCCCTGGGGCTGGGCCCTGTGTTCACCGTCATTCCATTAGGGTCCACTCTCAACCCTTCAGTCAGAACAATCACTCAAAAAGGAGGTTGAGCCATTGCTCTCTCTCCCTTGAAACTCTAGCGTACAGCCAGGTGTCCCACACCGACGTTACTGCAAAGCCTACTCTCTCTATTGACTGATACCTGTGCCCCATTCCCTTTATCCCAACTTTCTCTGGAATCTACCTGGAGGTGTATCTACTATACGCCAATGGCACTTTGGGTCCCTCTGGAATTCTGCGTCACTGCAGAGGCCAGACAGCCACACTGATTGGTGAGCACATGCACACTGTTTACTTAAGTGTTTTGAGTACCACCTGTGCTTGCAGAGTTCATTAAAAAGAAAAGTGAAAACCATACCTGAATGGGTTTCTTTGCTCCATTTTCAATTGTCTCTCCAACTCTTCCCAGACCTATTCATGCCTTGTAAGCGCCGCGTGTCTCTTGGCGGTTCCTCTGAAGGATAAGTATGGCTCTGCCTCGATGTGTTGCCCACCGGGTCCTAGCCATGCACCTCTGCAGCTGTCTGCTCAAGCACCAGCCTCTCAACGTGGAGAGAAAATGCTGAGCCTTTCTCACTGGTTTTCCATCATCATTAATCACTGTCATGGTTTTCCTCTCCAGCACATCCTCCGGGCTTGGGGTGCTTCTCCTGTCTCTTTCTCCCACCGCGCTGAATCTGAGTTCCAGGAGAACAAGAATCTGTCTGATTTGTTTCACACTTCTTCACTGCTTCCTGAAACTCTGTCAGACACACATCGAGTCTTTGGGATATGTTTATTTTCTGAGGGATGAGCTAGTTACTCTGTTTCCCTATTTGAACAATGTAGATACTGATATAGCCCAGATATGTTGCAAAGAGTCATTATTGTAACTTGCATGCTATTAGACCCCAGATAACAGGGAAGAGGGATCGGCTGTTTTCTCTTGTTAAGGAATGTTTGTAGCCCACATTCAGCACCTTCTGCTACTGTGCATCATGCCCTACATGTTTAAGACAAAGCCTTAAGTGGTCTACCCTGGCTTCCGCTATGGTGAGAGCCGCACAGTGAGGAGGAGGAGACACTTGTCCTGCGCTCCAGAGCCTGGGGAGAAAGTTAGCAGTTTTAGCAGGCGGGGCACGCGGAAGCATCTACCAGACTTTACAGGGATGTTTGCCAAATTTACGTTTGTTTCAGGAGACTTTTGGGACTGTGACTAAGGGCCTTGGAAATGGCAAGAAAGACATGCAGTGAGCTTCGAGGAGAAAGCTTCTGGGCTGCCGACTTGCCTCCGTGGCTTTGATGTGAAGTGAAGTTGGCCCCAGATGATAAGGCTGGTTTGAAAGATTATAGAACCTTACTAGATAAAACAAGTCATGGGGTGGGGGCAGGTCTTAAAGATCTGTAGTTTGTTTTCTGTGACCTGTTGTCTTGGGTTTGTTTTCTGTGACCTGTTGCCTCAGGTTTTGCCAGCTAAGCCTTCTCCCCATGATGGATGGCATCCCCGCAAATCGTGACTCAAATCGTGACTCAGAATGAAATCTTTTCCCCTTAAAGTTGCTTTTGTCAGATGTTTGGCCACAGAAAGGTAACAAATCTATCCTCCATCCAATGTTTGTTTCCATCGGTGCCATCGTCTTTCCTCCTTTCCTAAAACAAGCAAATAAATGCGCACCCAGGAGGAAGTGTGCTGTGTAGAGTAGACTGTAAGCCCCGCCTTGAGTTAAACCCATCAAGAGCTGTGAAGACAGGTCTGTCCCATTGATGTCACCTTCTGCTCCGGCGCGGTGCACACCACGCATCCCTCCACCCATCCCTCTAGCCACAAGATAAACTCTGCAAGGACAGCGTTTTGGTTTGGACAATGATGCTTTAACTGAATGGAAAATAATTTTGGGGTGGCGATCTCAGTTTCCATACAATAAAAATATTTCTGCCTAGCATTTTACACCAACAGCTGGAACACATGATGGGGAGAGCTACCTGTAGCTTGTTTTCTCCTTTACTTTTCTTTTGATCTCAAATGCTGGACTTACACCCTCCTCTAATGTCGTGTGGCCACACATATTTAAGATTGTTGTTACATCCTCTTAGGAGAGAAAGAAAGCTCCCGAGCGTGCGTGTCTTTGTCCACGGTCAGCGTGATGATCGCACTGAGCATATGGAATATCAGACACATTTCCAGGCTGCTCTTGAATTCGCCTTCCATAATGAGTCCTCCATTTGGGACTATTTCCATTCTGCACCACAAATGTATCAAGATGGGTGAAGAGAGGTTGTGAAAAGCAGCACCCCACAGGCACCAGCAAGTCCCCAGTTGCCATGGCCACTCCATCGTTCCCATGTGGATGGCTGAGGAGGCAGGGGCAGAAATAAAAACAAATTTTGGCAGACCCACACTTAGAAGAAAAACAATACTTTCCCCGAGTTTAGCCTCTGCTCTCTGTCACAGAAAATTATAATAAGTACAAGAGAATTGCGTTCAATTTTGGTCAAGTATTATTCTTGGACTATGCTTTAGTCAGTTTGGCCTCATTAGAAGGGCTTTTGCTGAGCAATAGGGCCGTGGTTCCTGAAGCTCTCTGACTCCTGAGGGGTGTGATGTGCCTTTAACAAGTCTATTTCGTGTCTGATATTACTTACATCTCCAACAAGGACCCAGAGTTGGGTCTAAATCAAAACTTTATATGAGAGGAGATAAAATAAAACACATTCGTATATAAGCATGCAACAATGTGCTCTCAATCACCACAGTCCATTAATTATAAGGGTAGCTCCCCTGGGCTCCTCCCACCCTCCCGGTTCACATTTTCCACTGTGCCTCAAATGCATTGAAATCACAAGGCAGTCCACATTGAAGCACTTGGTTCTGTTGGCTTCCCTGTTTATAACCTTTATTTTGAAAACAACAATTGTGGTTTGGCTTTAACATAGGGTTCAGTTCTACACTGGGAAAGGGCTGTTTTTTTTTCTAGAGGTTTTTAAATCATTTGCAGTCGTATTGTCTGTTTTGCCATCACTTCATTGGTACAAGTTGGTACAGCCTGTGTGACCAAACATGCCTCAGGGAAAAGGACAATGCTAGCACAGGATAGCTCACTCAGAGCAAAGAGCAATGCTAGCTCAGGATAGCTCACTCAGAGCAAAGAGCAATGCTAGCTCAGGATAGCTCACTCAGAACAAAGAGCAATGCTAGCACAGGATAGCTCACTCAGACGAAAGAACAATGCTAGCACAGGATAGCTCACTCAGCTCACTCAGAGAAAAAAAACAATGCTAGCACAGGATAGCTCACTCAGAGGAAAGGACAATGCTAGCACAGGATAGCTCACTCAGAGCAAAGAGCAATGCTAGCACAGGATAGCTCACTCAGAGAAAAGAGCAATGCTAGTACAGGATAGCTCACTCAGAGAAAAGAACCGTGCTAGCACAGGATAGCTCACTCAGAGAAAAGATCAATGCTAGCACAGGAT
>NW_026068032.1:3450962-3533217 GCF_014885135.2 Alexandromys fortis
AGAGAAAAGAGCAATGCTAGCACAGGATAGCTCACTCAGAGGAAAGGACAATGCTAGCACAGGATAGCTCACTCAGAGAAAAGAACCGTGCTAGCACAGGATAGCTCACTCAGAGAAAAGGACAATGCTAGCACAGGATAGCTCACTCAGAGAGAAGATCAATGCTAGCACAGGATAGCTCACTCAGAGCAAAGAGCAATGCTAGCACAGGATAGCTCACTCAAGCTGACAGCAAGGTGGGAGGGGCATCTGTACTGAAACTGAGTTCACAAGTAGACCCAGAGAGACACAAAGGGAAATACTACACTGCTGTACAAACTTATAGTGTGTGTGTGTGTGTGTGTGTGTGTGTATTCTATGTATAGAAGACTTTATAAAAGTTCAGAAGATACTGGATCAGTTCACCCCAAAGGGATGTTTTGGGCCAACTGGTCATCTCATCTGATCTGGGCTCCCTGATGAAAACATCATTAAAATTTTTAAAAATATACACACATAATTTTCCCACTTCCTTTTCCTCCTTCCAACTTCTTCCACGTGTCTCCTCCACACATGCTCCTTTTGGATTCATGGCTATTTTTCTTTAATTGTTATTGTTTCATGTGTGTGTGCGCGCGCACACACACACACACACACACACACACAAAGCATGCACCTAAACATATAAATATGACCTGATAAGTCTGTTTCATGTTACTTGTGTTTATATGATTTCAGTGTTGACTGCTTCTTGTTGGATAGCCAGTTAGGGGGCTTATCCCTAGGGAGGATGAATCCTCCTGCTCTTAGCATCTTTAATTTTATAGTTCTTTGTCTAGCGATGGGGTCCCATGAGGTCTTTCCCCTTCTATGTTTATATGCCTACTGGTGTTGTCACGGGTCCGGTCTGGTTCAGACAGTCATGTTGCTGATATACCATGGCTAAAGTGTCCCTGCCATTTCTAAGAGACACAATCTCTCATCAGATTTTTTGGTCCTTTGACTCTTAGAGTCTTTTTGTCCCCTCTTCCCTAGTGTTCCTTGAGTCTTAGGTTTAGGAGCTGTGTTATTTGTACCCTACAGACAAAGATACATGGGACTAGTAGGCACTAAACTATGTCTTCAAAATTTATGTAGATCCAGTTCTGACTTCACATGGAATCTCTGGCTTTCATGACTTGATCAGGTATACTCAAGCTTCTTCCAAAGTTTGCAGAGCAGCCGTGGTCTCTAAGGACTCCCAGGTCCCTTGGAGGCAGCAGATCAACAGGTCCTGTTGTCATTACATGTGGTCATTACAGTGTTCTAGTAGACCAGCTTCTGAATCAGGCCAGGAACTGCTCAGGTGTGCAGAACTCATCTTGAAAATAAAAATCTATGAACTTTCCTTAGACTTCGTGTGTTTAGATACGAGCTAGATTTTAGGCTGGCTCCTACTGCTTTAAAGCTGGGTTGCCCAGGCCTTAATTTTTCCACCAAATAATTTTGCTTGACTCCAATTCTCAGGCTGAAGAAGTCAGCCTGGATGTCGTGATGTTTTATTCCATGCAAGGCCGTGAGATGCGCTTCCCTGGCTGGGTGGTGACCCCTCTGGGGTGAGCTGCTGCCAGGGCTTTAGAAATGTGGTCCTACATGCACAGTGCTAGTGGCCGCTTATAGCCGGGTTAGAAGACACCAAGTAGTTGAAAGAAATTATCTCACTATGCTCATCCACCACCTCCTCCTAAGACCTTTCCTTCTTTAGTTTCTTAGCTCATTTCTTTGTTTTTCTGAATAAAAAAAAGAGAGAGAAGAGAAGAAAAAACCCGCTGTAGTTATGTTGCTGATGCAGCCAAAAGTCTGCACTTGATTGGGCACATAAAAAAAAAAAGTCAGGAAGTCTGTTTCCTCCCAGAGATGCTGTGGCTTACGGACTCTGCCTTTGTCCAGCACAGCCAGGCGTTAGTTTACTTTAAATAAAATCCTTATTAAGATACACCTCCCAGTAAGAGCAGTTTCTGGCCCACTAGACCACCTCAGCACAGGTGGAGCTGTTGATTACTGAGCATGAGCTTAGCCCGGGTTTGCTTTAGAATCTGTCCTAAATTCTTGAAGCTTTCTGGATACACGAGAAATAGAGGATTTAGTATTTGTGCGAAAAAGCCAGAGACTCTCCAAAGAAACCTCGCATACCCTCTAATCCAGCTGCCTATGTGACTTCTGCTCACAGGGTCTTCCTCCCCTCTCAGGAGCCCGGGTTTCCTGGGGGCTCTCCCTCTCCACGTGGAGGAGGCTCTCTGTCTGCAGCCTGGGAACTCAGCTCGGCCAGTTGTCCCTCCACCACTTAGATCTGCCTTTATGCTGCCTCCTCCTGGTACGATGCTCCCCATTCCGCAGCAATAATAATTGAATTTCCAAGAATATGAACACAAATGTTCAGGGTTAAGCTTCCTTTTACAGGTGAAGGAAGTGAGATAAAATCACTTGGTAATTGTTCCTGTACCTCCTACCTCAGGGACACAGAACTCCAGACAGAGAGACACAGCTGAACTCGGTTCTTCTCTTCCCTCATGAGTGACCAGACAGTTCTTTGGTCCTGCGGCCGGGAGTGTGAGATTGGGTGCCCTGGATTCTAAGCTCCTGTGCAGTCACCTGTGTGATGCTTGGGGTGTGTGAGAAGCTGCCTTTTGTTTTTAGAAACTTAGCATCACAGTTACTGTGGACCTAAGCAGGACCTAATCCCACCGAGCAGGTGAATGAGAGATCTGTGCAGTTGCTAAGCTGGAAGTAATCAAGCCTTTGCCTAAGACCCCAGCGTTACAGAAATGCAAATTCATTTTCAGGCTCAGTCACCCCAGCCTCCAACTGGAATTTTCTACCACGCCTGGCAAAGCAGCTCCTGCCTGGGAAATGCATCGCACTGGACACCATGGTCTTTGCTCAGCCTTTGGTCTGGAACTGTGTTTTGACACTTTGCCTGCCAGAGGAGATAAAACAGGGAAGAGCTGCTTTTTCCAGTCACTACCCAGCCCAGGCTCTGTGTTAGGAACTTGATCAAGGGGAGCAAGAGGCTTTGGATCAGTCTCAGCTCTCCCAACTGGTGTCTGATTGTTTGGCGCTGTCTTCAAAGGAGTAAACCTAAGAGGAAACAAACGATCTCTGGATTTATTTGGAGAGCAGATCCCACCCTTCAGTTATTATACAGGAGACTTGCAAGAGGGCTGAACATCTCAGCCAGCTCGGTTGATGTGGGCGGGGAGTGGGGTACACACTCTTATTTCTGCGGGAATGACTGTTGTAGGCGTCCTCCATGCTGTCTTGGTGCCAAGCACAGCACACAGAGAAGTTACGATAACTGTGAAGATTCACTGTCAAGGTCTCAGTATATCAGGGCTGCTTCTGAGATCTTTCTTACTTCGAACTTTCTATATGCCATAGGCTTTATTAATCTTATTTATGGATGAAGGGAAGGAATCCACAATGGTTAGAGATGCAAGTTCTGCAGCTAAGCTACCTGATCCTACTACGTACTAGTTGCACCCAACTAGATGAGTTATTAAGTTTTCTATCTCTTGGTTTCTCATTTGTTAAGTGGGGTCACCTTTGTCTGATTGTTAGTGGATGTGACGTTCTGAGAGTAATGTCTGGCATGTAGTTCTGAGTTAGCTAATATTAATTAATAATGTTAATAATGTTAGTAGTGGTAACAGTAAGGCAAATGGGACTGGAGAGAAAGCTCAGTCAGTGAAACACTTGCCATGTAAGCACAAGGACCTAAGTTCAATACCTAACACCTGCATAAAAAGCTGGGTTTGGCAGTATGTGCTTAGCAGAACCATGGAGGTGGAGACAGGAATATCTGCGGGGCTTGTTTGCAGTCATATTAGCAAAATCTAGAAAGCTCTGAGTTTATTGAGAACCACATCAAAAGTAAAGTGGAGTGACAGCCAGCAAGATGGCTCAGAGAGTAAAGAGGCTTGCTGCCAAGGCTGAAAGCCTGAGGCTGAATCCTGGGACCCACATGGTAGGAAGGAATCGACTCCTGAAAACTGTCCTCTGACCTTAACTCATGGGCCACGTTCCCTAGGAACACAGAATAAATAACACGTAATTTAAAATAATTTAAAAGGTATAGAATACTTGAGGACTATACCTCCACATATGCATCCAAGCACATCCCTATACAGTCATGCACATGTGCTGTGGAATAGTGCTCTTGTACACTGTAAAGATGTGTACTCACATTGGTTAAATAAAACATAGATTGGCCAGTAGCCAGGCAGAAAGTATAGGAAGGGCGACCAGAATAGGAGAATTCTAGGAAGAAGAAAGGCAGAGAGTCAATCACCAGCCAGATGCAGAGGAAGCAAGATGAGAATGCCTTACTGAGAAAAGATACCAAGTCATGTGGCTAAACATAGACAAGAATTATGGGTTAATTTAAGTTGCAAGAGCTAGTTAATAAGAAGCCTGAGCTAATAGACCAAAGAGTTTATAATTAATGTAAGCCTCTGTGTGTTTCCTTGGGACTGAACAGCTGTGGGACCTGGTGGGACAGAAACTTCTGTCTACAAATGATGCCCAAAACTCTACAGAGTTGTGGCAATATATGTGGCTCCCACATGTACCTCTGCCATGAATCTAGGCTCTCAGAAAGCTAAGGAATGGGGCAGAGCCAGTCGCCAAAGCTGCAACTTTAATCCTATTTGTCTTTAATCAATTAGCAGATTAAAGACTCATGTGGTCAGAAAAAGATAGAGATATACAGTAAAGACAGATTCAGATGAAACCCCCCCCCAAATGGTTTACAGTGTGTTTAAAAATATACAGGCAGCCAGGCAGTGGTGGTGCATGCCTTTAATTCCACTACTCAGGAGGCAGAAGTAGGTGTATCCCTGTGAGTTCGAGGCCAGCTTGTTCTACAAGAGCTAGTTTCAGGACAGGCTCCAAAGCTACAGAGAAATCCTGTCTCAAAAAACAAAACAAAACAAAAAACATACATTTGGGAAAGAAAAGAAAAAGGAGAGAGAAAGTCCTTTATAAAAGAAATGGAGTAGCTGGGTGTGGTGGCATATGCCTTTAATCCCAGCACTTGGAGGGTAGAGGCAGAAGCATCCTTGTGAGTTTGAGGACAGCCTGGTCTACAGAGTGAGATCCAGGACATCTAATGATACACAGAGAAACCCTGTCTCAAATAAATAAATAAATAAATAAAACATAAATATAAGAGATATAGAACTTGTTTAAAAAACATGTAAAGTTGGAAAATACACAGAATCTGGATACTGTATGTTATTGTGTTGTCTTTGAATTGTTTGACTGCTGGGGAAGGAGCAACAGCTGCTAAAGGACATCTGATTAGAAATGCTGCTAGATTAACACACACACACACACATACACACACACACACGCGCACACACACATATAGAAAATGCCTTGACTTCAAAATTTAACTCAAAAGATCATGTTACTTTGGAGAAGAGGCTGTGAATTCATTCTCGGTTAAAAAAAATAATGTTTGATCAAGGAAGACCCCCAAAAAATCTCCAATGTGAACAGATGGCCCAGATGATCCAGTGTCTCAGAGGACCTCTGTTGCAATTTCCTCTGAGTTCTGCATCCAGAACTGCTTCAAGGCTGCTGGCTGAGATGATCAAGCCTCCAAAACACTCCAATCAGGAGTTATCCATAACCCTAAATTTTCTTTGAGTTCCCATAAGATTACCAGCACCCCCAATCAGCAGGCAGTAACCTAGAAAACTATGTCCATATTCCCCAAAATTAGATTATAGATGTTTGTCTTCATTTAGAGTGTTGGTTACAAGTTGTTATGGATAATGGAGAGGAGGAAAGCTAAACAAAGGAGATTAGATTCAGGTTTTTTTTATTTATTAATTAAAGATTTCTGTCTTTTCCCCACCGCCGCCTCCCATTTCCCTCCCCCTCCCCCAATCAAGTCCCCCTCCCTTGTAAGCCCAAAGAGCCATCAGGGTTTCCTGCCCAGTGGGAAGTCCAAGGACCACCCACCTCCATCCAGGTCTAGTAAGGTGAGCATCCAAACTGCCTAGGCTCCCACAAAACCAATAGGTGCAGTAGGATCAAAACCCCATTGCCATTGTTCTTGAGTTCTCAGTAGTCCTCATTGTCCACTATGTTCAGCAAGACCAGTTTTATCCCAGACTTTTTCAGACCCAGGTCTGCTGGCCTTGGTGAGTTCCCAATAGAACATCCCCATTGTCTCCGTGTGTGGGTGCACCCCTCGCGGTCCTGAGTTCCTTGCTCGTGCTCTCTCTCCTTCTGCTCCTGATTTGGACCTTGAGATTTCAGTCCGGTGCTCCACTGTGTGTCTCTGTCTCTGTCTCCTTTCATCGCCTGATGAAGGTTAATATTCAGGAGGATGCCTATATGTTTTTCTTTGGGTTCTCCTTCTTATTTAGCTTCTCTAAGATCAAGAATTATAGGCTCAATGTCCTTTGTTTATGGCTAGAAACCAAATATGAGTGAGTACATCTCATGTTCCTCTTTTTGGGTCTGGCTTACCTCACTCAGTATAGTGTTTTCTATTTCCATCCATTTGCCTGCAAACTTCAAGAAGTCCTTGTTTTTTACTGCTGAGTAGTACTCTAATATGTATATATTCCATACTTTCTTCATTCTTCAATTGAAGGGCATCTAGGTTGTTTCCAGGTTCTGACTATTACAAACAATGCTGCTATGAACATAGTAGAGCATATACTTTTGTTGTATGATAAGGCCTCACTTGGGTATATTCCCAAGAGTGGTATTGCTGGGTCCATGGGTAGGTTGATCCCGAATTTCCTGAGAAACCTCCACACTGCTTTCCAGAGTGGTTGCACAAGTTTGCATTCCCACCAGCAATGGATGAGTGTACCCCTTTCTCCACAACCTCTCCAGCAAAGGCTATCATTGGTGTTTTTGATTTTCGCCATTCTGACAGGTGTAAGATGGTATCTTAAAGTTGTCTTGATTTGCATTTCCCTGATCGCTAAGGAAGTTGAGCATGACCTTAGGTGTCTTTTGGCCATTTGAACTTCTTCTGTTGAGAGATCTGTGTTCAGCTCAGTGCCCCATTTTATAATTGGGTTGATTAGCCTTTTACGGTCTAGTTTCTTGAGTTCTTTATATATTTTGGAGATCAGACCTTTGTCAGTTGTGGGGTTGGTGAAGATTTTCTCCCAGTCAGTGGGTTGCCTTTCTGTCTTAGCAACAGTGTCCTTTGCTTTACAGAAGCTTCTCAGTCTCAGGAGGTCCCATTTATTCAATGAGGCCCTTAATGTCTGTGCTGCTGGGGTTATACGTAGGAAGTGATCTCCTGTGCCCATCTGTTGTAGGGTACTTCCCACTTTCTCTTCTATCAAGTACAGTGTGTTCAGACTGATATTGAGGTCTTTAATCCACTTGGACTTGAGTTTTGTGCATGGTGATAGATATGGATCTATTTTCATTCTTGTACAGATTGACATCCAGTTATGCCAGCACAATTTGCTGAAGATGCTCTCTTTTTTCCATTGTATACTTTTAGCTCCTTTATAGAAAATAAGGTGATCATAAGTTTGAGGATTAAAATCAGGATCTTCTATACAATTCCATTGGTCGACTTCTCTGTTTTTATGCCAATACCAAACTGTTTTCAATACTGTAGCTCTGTAATAGAGTTTGAAGTCAGGGATGGTAATGCCTCCAAACGTTCCTTTATTGTATAAGATTGTTTTGGCTATCCTGGGTTATTTGTTTTTCCATGTAATGTTGATTATTGTCTTCTCCAGATCTGTGAAAATTTTTGATGGGATTTTGATGGGGATTGCATTGAATCTATAAATTGCTTTTGGTAGAATTGCCATTTTTACTATGTTGGTCCTCCCAATCCAAGAGCAAGGGAGAGCCTTCCATTTTCTGGTGTCCTCTTCAATTTCTTTCTTCAAAGATTTAAAATTCTTGTCAAATAGATCTTTCACTTCCTTGGTCAGAGTTACCACAAGATATTTTATGCTATTTGTGGCTATTGTGAAAGGTGATGCTTCTCTGATTTCCCTCTCTGCTTCCTTATCCTTAGTGTATAGGAAGGCCACTGACTTTTTGGAGTTGATCTTGTATCCTGCCACATTACTAAAGGTGCTTATCAGCTGTAGGAGTTCTTTGGTAGAGTTTTTGGGGTCACTTATGTATACTATCATATCATGTGCAAATAACAAAAGCTTAACTTCTTTCTTCCCAATACGAATCCCCTTGATCCCCTTATGTTGTCTTATTGCTATTGCTAGAACGTCAAGCATGATATTGAAGAGGTATGGAGAGAGTGGACATCCTTGTCGTGTTCCTGATTTTAGTTGGATGGCTTTGAGTTTTTCTCCATTCAATTTAATGTTAGCTGTCGGCTTGCTGTAAATAGCTTTTATTATATTTAGGTATGACCCTTGTATCCCTAATCTGTCCAAGACCTTTATCATAAAGGGGTGTTGAATTTTGTCGAATGCTTTTTCAGCATTTAATGAAATGATCATATGTTTTTTTCTTTCAGTCTATTTATATGGTGGATTACATTGATAGATTTGTGTATGTTGAACCAGCCCTGCATCCCTGGGATGAAACCTACTTAATCATAATGAGTTCATGGATTCTGTTTGCCAGTATTTTATTGAGAATTTTGCGTCGATATTCATGAGTGAGATAGGCCTGTAATTCTCTTTCTTGGTTGGGTCTTTGTGTGGTTTTGCTATCAGGGTAACTGTGGCTTCATAAAAGGAATTTGGCAATGACTCTTCTGTTTCTATATTATGAACTACATTAAGGAGTATAGGTATTAGCTCTTCTTGGAAGTTCTGGTAGAATTCTGCATTGAAACCATCTGGTCTTGGGCTTTTTTTGGAAGGGAGATTTTTGATAACAAGTTTCTAGGTCTTCGTGACTAACAGGTCTATTTAGATCGTTCACCTGGTCTTGATTTAGCTTTGGTATATGGTGCTTATCTAAAAAACTGTCGATTTCTTTTGCATTTTCCAGTTTTGTGGCATACAGGCTTTTGTAGTAAGATCTAATGATTCTCTGAATTTCCTCTGTGTCTGTAGTTATGTCCCCCTTTTCATTTCTGATCTTAATTATTTGCATGTTCTCTCTCTATGTTTAATTAGTTTAGATAGGGGTTTGTGGATCTTGTTGATTTTCTCCAAGAACCAACTTTTTGTTTCATTGATTCTTTGGACTGTTTTCTGTGTTTCTATTTTGTTGATTTCTGCCCTCAGTTTGATTATTTCCAGTCTTCTACTCCTTCTGGGCACCTCTGCTTCTTTTTTTTCTAAAGCTTTCAGGTGTGCCATTAAGTCCCCAATGTATGCTTTCTCTGTTTTCTTTAAGTGGGCACTTAGTGCTATGAACTTTCCTCTTAGCACTGCTTTCATCGTGTCCCATAGGTTTGAGTATGTTGTCTCTTTATTTTCATTAAATTCAAGGAAGACTTTAATTTCTTTCTTAATTTCTTCCTTGACCCAGGTGTGGTTCAGTAGTTGACTGTTCAGTTTCCATGAGTTTGTCGGCTTTCTGGGGGTAGCATAGTTGTTGCCATCTAACTTTAATCCGTGGTGATCTGATAAGACACAGGTGGACACTGATATTCTTTTGTATCTGTGGAGGTTTCCTTTGTTTCCGAGTATATGGTCAATTTTTGAGAAGGTTCCATGAGCTGCAGAGAAGAAGGTATATTCTTTCCTATTTGGGTGGAGTGTTCTGTAGATGTCTGTTAAGTCCATTTGCTTCATTACCTCCAATAATTCTCTTAATTCTCTATTAGGTTTCTGTCTGATTGACCTGTCCATTGGAGAGAGAGGTGTGTTGAAGTCTCCTACTATTAGTGTGTGTGGTTTTATGTCTGCCTTGAGTTTTAGAAATATTTCTTTTACATAAGTGGGTGCTTTTATATTAGGGGCATAGATATTCAGGATTGAGATGTCATCCTGATGAATTGTTCCTGTTATGAGTATAAAGTGTCCATCTCGATCTCTTCTGATTGATTTTAGTTTGAAGTCAGTTTTGTTGGAAATTAGTATGGCCACACCTGCTTTTTTGTTAGGACCATTTGCTTGAAAGACCTTTTCCCAACCTTTTACTCTGAGTAGATGCCTGTCTTTGTGGTTGAGATGTGTTTCTTGCAAACAGCAGAATGTTGGATCCTGTTTTCGTATCCAATCCCTTAGCCTGTGCCTTTTTATAGGTGAATTGAGACCATTAATATTAAGTGATATTAGTGACCAGTGGTTGTTTACTCCGGTTATTCTTACTGTTTTCGGTAGTAGAGTTTGTGTGTGTCCCTTCTTTGAGTTGTACTGGTGAAGGTTCGCTAGATTCCTGAGTTATTGTAGTCAGTGTTGGCAATGTTGGATTCCTTGGGTTGCGATTTTCCTTCTATTACTTTCTGTAGCGCTGGATTTGTGGCTACGTATTGTTTAAATTTGTTCTTATCCTGGAATGTCTTGTTTTCTCCATTGATAGTGAATACTAGCTTGGCTGGGTATAGAAGTTTGGGTTTGCATCCATGGTCTCTTAGTTTTTGAAGAACCTCTATCCAGGACCTTCTGGCTTTCATGGTTTCCATAGAGAAGTCAGGTGTAAGTCTGATCGGTTTACCTTTATAAGTTACTTGCCCCTTTTCCTTTGCAGCTCTTAATATTCTTTCTTTAACCTGTATATTTTGTGTTTTGATTATTATATGGCAAGGGGATGTTTTTCTTTGATCCAGTCTGTTTGGTGTTCTGTAATCTTCTTGAATATTCAAAGGAATATCTTTCTTTATGTTGGGAAAGTTTTCTTCCATAATTTTGTTAAAAATATTTTTTGGGCCTTTGGGCTGTGACTCTTCTCCTTCTTCTATTCCTATTATTCTTATGTTTGGTCTTTTTATTGTGTCCCATATTTCCTGCATGTTTTGTGATGAGAATTTGTTGGCTTTGCTGTTTTCTTTGATCAGTGCGTTTATTTTCTCTATGGTGTCCTCAGAATCTGAGATTCTTTCTTCTATCTCTTGTATTCTATTGATTATGCTTGTTTCTGTAGGCTCTGTTCATTGACCTGGATTTTCCATATCCAGCTGGTGCTCAGTTTGTGTTTTCTTCCTTGCTTCCCTTTCAGTTTTCAATTCTTGAACTGTTTCCATTACCTGTTTGATCGTTTTTTTTTTCTTGGTTTCCTAGGGTATCATGTATGTATTTACTCATTTCTTCAAACTTTTGGTTATACTTCTCATCCATTTCTATAAGGGCGTTTTTCACATGTTGTTTAAGGGACTCTATTGCTTTCATAAAGACAATTTTTTCCACTTCTTCTGTGTTAGGGTGTTCAAGTCCTTCTGTTGTAAGGTCATTGGGTTCTGGTGTTTTCATGTTGTTTTTCAGATTGTTGGGTGAATTCTTGCCTTGGCGCCTGCCCATCTCGTCCTATCGATGCTATCTACTGTGTCTTTTAAAACAGGAACGGTTTTTCCTGCTGGCCAGGGGCCCCGCTTACAAAATGCCTTCTCTCCGTTTTTTGGGTCCCGCCGCTGGCCAAGATCTGTTTCACTACTCAGAAGGGTCTTCAGGACCAGGACCAGGCTCCTGGTTTGCCAGGGACCTCGCCAACAAAAGGCCTACCCCTCTGCAGGCCAGCCACCGAAAGAGAGAAACTCCCGCTGCCCTCTGCCCTGAGCTCCCTATCCAGCGCCCAAACAGGCTAAACTTGGTGATCCCGTGCCCAGGGGAAAGGAGGGGGAGTGAAGGAGGACCCTGGGCGCAAGCTGGGATATGCCAGGGAGAGAGAGGTCTCAGCAGAGAAGGAGCAGTCCCAGGAGAGGGTACCAGCCCTCGCAGGATAAGGGGGGGGGTTGTCAAGGTGGTCGGGGAATGAATGCCCCCTGTTCTGTTTCCTGTGTCCAGCCGCAGGCCAAGAACACTCTCCCCACACAGGGTGGTCTCTAGTGACCCAACTAGGCTCACTGTTCACCCTGTGGACCTCGTCTGCTAGCCTGTGTCTGCAGGTCTCTGCCTGCCGCGTCTGCGCGGAGGTCTCCGCCCCCAGGGTTTTTGTTTTGAAAAGAAAAAAGGGGAAGTGCTGTGGGATAATGCTCTTGTACACTGTAAAGATTTGTCACTCATAATGGTTTAATCAAATGCTGACTGGCTAGTAGCCAGGCAGGAAGTATAGGCTAGGTGACCAGACTAGGAAAATTCTGGGAAGAAGAAAGACAGAGTCAATCACCAGCGAAACAGAGGAAGCAAAGTGAGAATGCCTCACTGAGAAAAGATACCAAGCCATGTGGCTAAACATAGACAAAAATTATGGGTTAATTTAAGTTGTAAAAGCTAGTTAATAATAATCCTGAGCTAATAGGTCAAACAATTTATAATTAATATAAGCCTCTGTGTATTCCTTTGGGACTAAATGGCTGCAGGACGTGGTGGGACAGAAACTCATGTCTACATATATGCACACACCTACACAAATATGTATATACACTTACACACACATATGCAAACATGCCTACATATGTATATACATATAAACATACACGCCAAACAAAAAGGTAAATGACACTTCTATTACTTCATATTTCAGTTAAAGTTTCACTTTGGGATATGCTTGGTGATGTGTATTTATGTCAAAATTCTGCAGGGCATATTAAAATGTAATTAAGTATTCCTGGGTCTAACATTCACTGGGTCCAGAGCTTCCTTTATGGGCCCAGTACTCACCTCCTGATTCCTTCCTACTATGCTGAAGAGACTGGTCATTCCTGACTCCTGAAGCAGACACTCCACAGGGTTCTTGTGGCACATAAGAGGCTCTGAGCATTGCAAAGTTCCTGAAGGAAGTGTGGTCAGTTGGGACATGGTCCCCAGGAGCCTGGAGCCTGATGACCTGGATCACTCTTCTTAAGGAGTCGTCGTTGGTAGAGTGAGGCAGATGAGGTAGCAAAAAACTTGCACATGAGTTTGTGTGTGTGTGTGTGTGCATGTACATGCATGTATGTGTATGTGCATATGTGTATGTGGTCATAGACTTTCATGAAGTTACAGCATGAAAGACCTGTGGGACAAGAATTTTTGGTTTTCAAAATGAAGAAATTGGATACGCACACTGGCATACACTTAGACTGCCAGTACTTCATGGCTACAGAGTGAGATCCTGTCTTGTTGGAGGGAGGCTGCTTGTTTTTCCTGGCCTTCCAGAATCGAAATAATCACACAGAAACCATATTATTTAAATCACTGCTTGACCCATTAGCTCTAGCTTCTTATTGGCTAACTCTTACATATTAATTTAACCCATCTCCATTAATCTGTGCATCGCCACATGGCAGTGGCTTACCCACAAAATTTCGGCATGTCTGACTCTGGCAGCAGCTCCATGGCTTCTCTCTGACTCTACCCTTCTTTCTCCCAGCATTCAGTCCAGTCCTCCCCACCTAGCTCTGCTCCACCCCGCCCTGCTCTGCCCCGCCCTGCTCTGCTATAGGCTCAAAGCAGTTCTTTATTCATTAACAGTAATCACAGCATACAGAGGGAAATCCCACATCACTGTCTCAAAGAAGCAATGATAACAATAACAATAATAAAACCACAAAACACACAAAATGCAGGCTGGATAGGTAGTGCAGTTCTCTAAAGATGGAGAGGGATTAAGTGGTAAGGCCTATTTTTTTTTTTTTTTTTTGCCTGCATCTTATTGCTCTGCTCAGTAGCCACTCCCTGGTACCCAGTTTGCATGTTCAGCAGGACTTAAGGACATGAATAAAGGAGATGATTTAGTGAATGAGACATGGCAAAAGAACCCCCTTCTGGAATTGTGGGTGTGGGCTCTGCACTACTGATGTGGACATGCATGGTGGAAGGCACTTATTCAGAGGCAAGTGAGAAGGAACCAACTTTGTTGAGAACCTACTTTGTTAAGTACTAAGTCATTGGCAAAACTTAGGCCGAGCTGACATGGGCAGTAGTAGGCTGAGGAACAGCTTGCAGGGGTGTGGCCCGAGAACCAGAAGTTGAGTAGCTATGTTTTGAGGACAATCATCACCCACAAACTCTTGATAGAAGGACGGGCTGTGACTTAACATCTTTGTCAGCATGAAGCAGAATGTGAGTCTCCATTACAAAAAGAATTCTTCCTCAGAGAGTCTCCCAAGGACAACAGAGTCCTTCTGAACCCGGAACCCTTAGGGTTCAAATCTGCATCAAAACCAGAGCCTTGGTCAGGATCCCCCACACATGGAAATGAGCAGAAACACATGGTCTGGATGGCATCCTTACAGTTACAAGGGAATTACAGTACCAGCAAGCCAGAAAAGTGACCCTGGGTCAAATCAGTTCAACTCCTGGATCCATACATTGAAATCAGCAAGAGCAAAGTGGAGAAGTTGCTCCAAAACAGAGCCCCTTAGATGTCTCCTTTGTCTGTGGCTGAGCAAGACAATAGGTGTGAGAATTTCCCCTGGAGTAGAAGCTGTGGCAGCCAGAACAACTATCCAGAGGACTCACACCAGCAGCTGGAAGGACACTTCTATGGTTCCCTTCCAACATGACTGGATCACCCCAAGGACTAATGAGAGCTTTATTCTCCACATCTCCCTTCCCGAGAGATGCTCTGATTTTAGTCATCCTCCTGCTTCAACTGTGCCATCTATTTTGGGTTGATCAGGTGCAGATGACTGGGCCCTTTGTTTGCATATGCAGCCACATGCTGTGCTCACTCAGAGCTGTGTGAGGCAGGTGTTGAATGGCTAACAAAAAAAAAAAAAAAAGGAACACACCTGCCACTCTGAGCTGTTCTTCAGGATTCTGGAGATTGGTTTGTTTCCTTTCTCCTAGCCCGAGCTGCTTTCTTTCCTTAGGTTGGCACAAGGTCACTCATGACAAGCACGTTTCTCAGCTCCCAGGCAGTTGGATGGTTCTGTGGAGTTTCTAGTGGCTGATATGAGGAGCTGACGGCAATCATTTTAAAATCTATCTTTAAGACAATATTTTGCTAGATAGCTCAGGATGGTCCAGAGCTCAGTGTGTTGCCCTAGTGGCCTCAAACTTGTGATCCACCTGACTCGGATTTCTCTGTTCTGAGATTTCAGGCATATGCTACCATTCCTAGCCAAAAAAATAATGTCTCATTTTTATTTCCCTTAATGGAATGGGATAGTCTTCCGTTCTCCAAACTATTGCTTGGAAGGTGAGTGAGTGCTGAAGAGTTGTTCAGCACATACAGTTAGAGAATCATCCTGGAAATGATGTACCTGTGAGCTGGAGGGACCCGAACCCCCAGACAGCATCAGGGGATCTTAGGCTGCCCATCTCAGGCTAGTCAGATGAGGGGTGTTTCTGTCATCTTAGCTATGGCAGGCCCATGCTGTGCCCAGCCAAATCATTTATCTCTGCATTCACACTGCCTTTATGATGCTGTCCAGGAGTTCACAGTTCAGACCAGTGGTTCTCAACCTTCCTAATGCTGAGACCCTTTAATACAGTTCCTTGTATTGTGGTGACACCCCAACCACAAAATTAGTTTTGTTGCTACTCTATAACTCTGATTTTGCTGGCTGTTATGAATTATAATGTAAATATTTTGGAGACAGAGGTTTTTCAAAGGGGGCATGACCCACAGGTTGAGAACCACAGGTCTATATTCTTCTTTCAATCCCTAAATGTTGAGATGGGTCTGTCTACTCCCTTGGGCTAAGCAATGTATACCTTACCTGTCTTGTTCCCTGCTGTGCCCCCTGGCACTCACGAGACATCAGTCTTTATTCATGTGTATAATACCAATAACTGCATTTCATAACATTCAGAAGTATATGCTCAAGATTCAGTGCTTAGAACAGTGGTTCTCAATGTATGAGTTGCAACCCCTTTGACAAACCTCTCGCTCCAAAAATATTTACATTATGATTCATAACAGTAGCAAAATTACAGTTTTTAAATAGAAGCAATATTAATTTTATGGTGGGGGGATCACTACAACACGAGGAACTGTATTAAAACCTCATAGCATTAGGAAGATTGAGAACCACTGGCATAGAAGGCCATGGAGCACCAGGCATGGGGTCTGTCATCCGCTTTATGCGTGAAGAAGCAGGCACTGGGGAAGGAAGTGACATGGTAATACAGTGTGGGGAGCGGATCCCTCTGGGTCTAAAACCCTTAGAGCTCTTCCCTAGTTCTTGGTTCCTCAGAAGCTCTTTACAGCCTACCCGTTAGACGGTTAACTTAAAAAGACCATGGTCTCCCCCCATGCATGTTCTAGAAAGTGGTGTCCTGCGCCTGAAACTCATGAGCCTATTTGAGACAGGAAGTGCTAGGTATTTGGCGAAGACAGCGATTATTTTGTCAACCAGTAATAGCACTTACAAAGAGGCTAATTTTAATGGGACGGAATTAATTTTCTAGTACACAATGTTATTTTCCAATTTCACACATGGCAATTTAATTTCCTGGTCATTAAAAACTACATTTTAGAGTCATTGTTAATTATTTAATAATGCTTTTGACTGAAGCAGAATGGCCATTTTTCTTTTCATACTTTCCATTTGCATAAACTAAAAAATAACTGAGAAGGGCTACATAGAAAGATACAAAGATAATTTTTCCTCATCAAATTCTATCTGTGAATTCATATCTGCAAAGCTGGAACAGTTTATAAGGTGGTTGGGGAAAGAGAAGGCACAACGCTTCTATTCTTAGTGTTTACAATAAGCAACGGTTTCTGTGATGAATATGTCCACCCTTGCCAGTGTCCCTGTTACCAAGGAGAGGTCATGGAGCATGGAGCTGCTCACAGGAGCAGTTCCTGAACCTGGGGACGTGGAGGAAGAGCAAGGTCTTTGTCTTTGGGTAATGTGGGAAGAGTAGGTGGATATACATGGAGCCTCTTGCCAATCCATGGTTTTTTGGCCTGATTACCTTGCATAATTGTCGACTAGGAACACGTAGTTCAAACCACTGACCTGTGTGGACTGCCAATCATCTACCAAAATCACATTTTAGCATTGAAATATGTGCACCTGTTTGAATCAGGTTACTCTTTTGTCTCTTTATTTGCTTCCCACTCCAGCCACTGCAAAACTGTTAGAAGCTTCTAGAACAAGATTCAGAGGGATAAAATGTAGACCTCCCATGGGTTTGTGGCACATTAGAGTTACATATTCTGCCTTCAATGTCAGAACTAAGGTGAGTATAGTGGCTTAAAAATACAACATTTCTGATTTGCAAACGATTTTTACATCTTGGCATGCTGATTGGTGACTAGTCTTCATTGTCAACTTGAGTGAATGTGGAACCAACTATGAAAGTGGCAATCTGCATGTCAGGGAATTCAATAAGGGTGCTTTCTGAGGGGACTGGCTGAGGGAGAAAGACCCACCTCAGTGGGCGGCACCTTCCTGTGGTCTCGGGACTCAGAGGGAGTAAAGGAGGGAAGGGAGAAAGCCTAGAGAGACACTACTCCCCTTGGATGTCAAGATATGATATGTGAACCGCTCTTCCCTGCCGTGCTCACTAGCCGACAGTGGACTGGCATCTCTGAAACTGTGAGCCAAGTTGTTTCTTGTTTCTGTCAGGCATTGTGTCAGAAACGAGAAAAGTAACGCCATTGGGTTTGCGTGTGGAAGTAAAACCCTCACAGCATTTAGCAAGGCAATTTTATGGGTGGATAAAATACCTAGTTTATTATAGTTGTCCCCATCTGTGAGGCTCCCAAGCTTTCGGCAAATCTCTGTTTTCTGTGAGTTTTGCTTCTTGTTCTATAGAAAAGAGCAGTGAGAGAACATGGTGATGGCAGCTCCATCCTGTTACGAGCTGGGGGACTTCAGCTCCAGGTTCTTTTCGAGTAGTATCTATGAGGACTCTGTGCCCTTCTCCCCAGAGAGTGATGAGAAACCAGACCAAGCAAGAAAATTGATTTTATGATGATTCTTTACTAGCAACTTCAATATCCAATGCATCAATGGGGGTTACAATCTCAGTAGGCATGGGGGATTGATAATGGGCAACACACAGGCAATTCAATATCACAATTATTAATCCTACTAAACCTAATACATAAAACCAATTCATAACCTTAATCTAACTTATCTTAACCTTAATACAACTCAGCCATTACTTATCTATAACCTTAATACAACTTATCCATTAATTATCTATAACCTTAATACAACTTATCCATTAATTATCTATAAAACACTCCTTAACCTTAGCTTATCCATTATTTCCTAATCTGATCAATTATCCATAAAATATCTCTTAACATTTCACACATTAACATATGTATTAACACATCTATGCTCTTCTCTTAACATCTTATACACACATGAAATAGCATCATACGACCTGATATTCCCTGGCTTAAAAAGGGCTTTTTTGAATTTTTTCAGGCTGGGCTCTTGTCCGCACTGGGGGCTGGGTAGCGAAGATCGACTCTTGACCCTGTAGTCTGCACTCGGGAGATAAGGTCCTGATGTTCCAGGCTGGTATCTGGTAGTGCCTTGGACTCGGCTTTTGGGCGACCGAGTCTCGGGAGACAAGGCTTTTAGTTCTCCACTCTCGAAGATGAAGCTTTGCTCTCGGGATGGCAAAGCGTTCTGTCTGCTCAGAAAACAAAGCTTTGCTTTCGGGATGGCAAAGCATTCTGAAAGGCAGAGTATCTAGTCTGTTCTCGGGAGACAGACCTTCAATGTCCACTCTCATGGAATGAGGATTTGCATTCGGGATGCAAGGTGTTAAATGTCTGTTTTCGGGAGACAAAACTCTGTGCTCGGGAGACAGAGCATTAAATGTTTAGGCAAGGCATTCAGTATTGCTGCTTTTCGGGAGGCAGGCTAGGAGGATCTCTCTTTCCACGGAGGCCTGGTGCCAGAGCCATTGTGAGAAGTGAGATAACTGCCCTGCTTCAGCCACCTCTTTTATGCCAGTTCAAAATTGCCCCTCGTTTGATCCTTCCGATAACCAGGTGTCCTAGGTTATCAGTATCGACTGGCCACAGAAGGGTGGGGGAACCTCTTGTGTGGCAAGATTATTTCGTTACCACGGTTGCTGGGTGCAGCCCCCCACATCTGGCAGGGCCAGATGGGTGTGGCAGCCTTCAAACGGGCAAATGCTCTCCCAATATTTCACCTTAGTAATTTTCCATACCCCACACAAGAAGAAATGCTTTTACATTACACCAAGTTACATTCATTCTTATTCTATAAATTTCCTGCTCTATCTACACTACAGATTCCCCTTTATTTATTCATTCAGAGGAATCTGCTTACATGCTCATTACACATCCCCGCTGTGTTAGGGTCAAGAGCAGAAGCTTCATCCCTAACTCACCAGTTAGCCTGCTGTGTCCAAGGAGACATGGGCTCCGTGTCCTAACCTGCTCCATGAGCTGGGACTCATGGGGCTGGCCACTGCTCCTGGGAGCTATTGGTCTTAGCAACAGTCCTATGGGCACTAGTACTGCAGTGGGGACCCTCCGGGGAAACCAGGGAAAAGAGTTTGGATGCTTATGGTCCGCTGCCCTTGTGCTCAGACGTTTCTTCGAAGTCAACCCCGGAGATTCAGGGGTACAACTTCAAGAAAGCCAACCGTACATGTTACCCAGCCATCGGGGAGGGGAAGTCAACTTTTCTCATCTCTTTGGGTGTAAAAGTGGACAGTTTCCTTTTCTTCTTGGAAGAAACTTCTTGTTAGAGACTGCCTATGAAAGTCCTTGCATTGGGACCATTTTCCTGCAACAGAAAGAAATCTACAAAGTTAAAATTCATCAAAACATAAGTTTGAGATTCCTTATTGAGACATGTTTAATGTCAGTTTAGCCTTGTTCTGACTGGGCTGCCAGCACAGCTCCCGAACCTCGGACCCGTCTCTTTCGAATTGCTCACTGTTGGGTGTTAGATTGGCTCTCACACAGTGGGGCTTCCCTCTGGATTTAGGATTGCTCAGGCAATTAGAGAGGTAGGCATCTGAGCCTCATGTTCCACTTTCCATCAGCAGCTTTCCACCTTCCTCTTCTCTGTGCTGGAAGACTCACAGACTGACCTCCTTTGTGCGCAGCGATCCCTTCAACTTTTCCTGTCTCCTCAAGAGCTGCCAATTTAGGGGGTCCAGAACTATTGTTTTCCTCAAAGAGCTACCTCCTGAGCCTTAATCCACTCTTATCCCATCACAGACACCTATACCCCACCCTTCCTGTGCCAACGCCTTCCGCCCCTTCTCCTGCTAAAGGATTCTTCTCCTTTGTACTGTTCTGTGCTCCTCACATTGGCTGAAGTCAGGTTGCACGTTGGCATCCAGGGCCAAACCTATGCAGCTGACAGAGTCTGCTTCTCTCCCGTACAACCTGCCCCGGTTGTCCCAGATCTTGTCTGTACCACAGCACCACCCCTGCAGGATGAGCTGAAAGTCATGACTCCAAGGCCTGCAACCCAGGTACCTGCTGTGTCCAGTTCCTGTCTGACCTTCATGGCCCTGATCACAACCTCTGCAGTATTTACCTCTCTTCTTTCTCTGATTATGTAGAATGTTTAAAATAAAGTCTTCCACATAAATGAATAGGGTTAACGTCTTTGTGGTGAATTATTTTTTGTTTTCAACACATTATATTGCAGATTTTCCCTGTCTGACAAACCACCGCTCTAATCTGATAACAGAGTAAGTGGTTCAGTCTGGATGCAAATCTGGAAGCATTCATATGCAGGAGGCGATTGGAGCTGCATGAGCAGTGAGTTCATTAGCACAAGTATAAAAGAAAACGTTGGCCGTGTTAAATTATACATAATTACGCCGGCTTAGATCACTTCCGCTGCTGGTTCACCATGGTGATATTTATAGAGCCATAAAGCACAGAATTCTCATTTGGAATAAAGTTCACAGTGAATAAGTGACCAGAGATCGTCTTTTCAAGCAGACCTAGTTTAAAAAATCAGTTCTATTTTTTGGTCTGTGAAGATGGGCCAGTTCTATTCTTTTCAGGCTCAGTTTCCCCATCTCTAATATTGGTAACAATAGTATTTATATTGAGACCACTCTTCTAAGTATAAATTAACTGATCAGTCACATGCCCAATGCCTATAAAAGTATCCAATAATTAGCAACTTTAAAGTGATGCTAATTAAAAGAAAACACATGGTTTAAATATTTGTAGTAATATACATCGGTATGTTTTCTAAGACTTTGGTTTCTACAGTCTTAGTTCATTACTGACCATACTCATACTCGAACGAATGGCTCGCATTAGAGAAGGAAGCCTTGGGCTCCAGTGCTATTCCTCAAGCTCCCATTAGTTAGACAAGAGTTGCTGAGTTGACTTGAGTGACTTCAGGCCACAGAATACTAATATTCATACTCACTGATATTTACGGTATATTAAGTATTGGTGCGGGAGAACTGTCTATATTCTGTCAATTATGTTTTAAATAAATACTGATTGGTTAGTAGCCAGTCAGAAGTATAGGCGGGACAACCAGACAGGAAGTAGAGGTGGGTCAATGAGAACAGGATTATTCTGGGATGGAAGAAGCTCTTCCCACAGTCCTGTCCAGACACTGAAGAAGCAGGATGTGACCTGCCCTGCTGAAAAAGGTACTGAGCCATATGGCTAACATAGATAAGAATAATGGGCTAATATAAATGAAAAGAGTTAATAAGAAGCTTGAGCTAATCAGTTTTAACTTATGTAGACCTTCTGTGTGGTTTCTTTGGGACCTAACCACTGTGGGAACCGGGCAGGACAGAAACCCCAACAAAGCAAGCCCCTCATGTTACAAAGTATGATATATTTTTCTTTGAGAAATTTAATTCTGTCTGATGATATGAGCATTAGTTAAAATTCAGACACAAGCTTTGATTAATAGTATATGTAATGGATGCTTCATACATTTGTATGAATGTCCATTTATCTAATAGGTATTGGAATTGATATATGACTAAAATCTTCATCTTCTGCATTTTGAAGGAAGGATTGACAATAGTTAGAGCCAATTAATTAGCTTCTTCTCTGCAGGCAGACCTCTCCTTTAATACAGAGCTATAATCTCTCGTAGATTTGGTAAGAGAGAATCTGAGAAATCCAGACCCCCCCCCCCCGAGCTTGGCAGTAGGAAAGGTAAGAAGAAAGCAAAACCTGCGCCATATTAAATTTTAGGAGTTAGCTGAATTTTCCTCACTTCAGTATTTGAAAGTGGCCAGCTACACTGGCAATGTTCTTTAAGAATTCTCCTTTAGAGTAAACTCAACAAATAAAGATTTCGTTGTGTTTTACCCATTCTGGCCAGTATGTACCCTTCCATTAGCTAAGATGCAGTAGTTTATGCTGGTTGAGGAAAATAGGGATTTCCTTTGCTCATACTGTGTATCTCCTGCGTGGAGAAGGCTGGTGAAACCTTGAGTGGATGCCGATATGCCAAACATTTTAATGGTGGTTTCGTGCAGCATACGACCCATTTCTCAGCTGTTGTGTATGAAGAACAGGGATTTGTGTATAGTACATTAAACAAAATAAGCCCTTATGGAAGTTTCCTCCTGCCCTAACTGTAGCGGAACCCTTAGAATGGACTCTGAGAATGGTCAACCTTCTCGCCACCATGGGCTGCGTCAGAAAATCCATTAGGATACACTTATGGAAGGTTCTTGATTTCCTGCTGAGTAGATTCATGTTCGAATCATGCTTTGAACAAAATCAAAATTCATTTCTTGCTTCTGAGGATAATTTCTGGCCCCAGAGGTGGTTTTCCCTCCCTCCATGATGATCTGAAAGTTACTCTAGCCTCTGTTCCTCCCTGCCCCACTCCACGGCAGTTGGAGAAATTGATTCCTTGAGAGCTGTGAGGTGTCAGGATGAATGGTTCACATTCCTGTGTTCAGCGTTGTTGGTACTGACGTGTCCACTTTTAGAGGATGGTGGGGGAGGAGAGAGTTTGGAAAGATAAACAAACGGGCAATATTATCACTCAGGGTCACAGCTCGTGCCAGTCACCACGGTCAGCGCGGCAGCTTTTCCTGGGAAGCTGTTGCTCAACTCAGATGTTGTGAGGTTACCTCGTGTAAGGCTCATTTATACCCCAAATAAGTCTCAGGGCCGTTCTTGTTGTCTTGATTGATTTTTTCCTAAAGAATAAAGTATCTATGGATGTCTAGTGGCTTCTCGACGCATTGCACTCCTCCCACGGTCCACACTGGGTCAAAATTCTGGTTGGTTTCTTTGTTGTTGTTCTGAAACACTAATGTGAACATGTCAGATGGCTTCGTGGTTGATCTGGCATAAGTCACTGAAAATGTGAATGCTTATCTGAACTTAATCTGAACCGCCCCGAGTTTTCTTGGGTCTACGGAATTGGATCTGAAATCTCATGGAAACTGGCTTTCTCAAGAAAATTTTTGGTGAGCCAGGAATACTGTGAGAGCAGCCTTCCCCGTGGTGTTTTGGCAAGTTTGACTTTGGCCTCAGACCGAACCAGGAAGTTCAGAGGTGAATGAGAATGAAAAATAATAAAATGGTAACTGATCTTTTTTCCCCCCCTACTTCAGAAAGGTTCAGTACAAAATCCCTTTAAGAGAGCATTGCGTCGGGTTGAACAGTGGGACCAGGCCCTGTTTGTGCATTAGGAGATGTGGGCTCCCCATCCTGTCCAAGGCTCCTCTGCATTTTGCACCTAAGTATGATTTCTTTAGAACTGCAGCTTCCGTAAAATCTTGAGTCAGTACCGTTTCCTGTTACTTTGCCTGCCACTAGACATGGCACAGCAGATGCTTTAATTAACAGTTTTGAGCCAGTGTGGTGGTGCCTGCCTTTAGACCCATCACTCAGAGACAGGTGGATCTCTGTGAACTCAAGGCCAACCTGGTCTACATCAAGTTCCAGGATAGCCAGGGCTACTGTCCACATTCAGTCAAAGTTCTGGTTGGTGTTTTTGTTGTTGCTCTAAAACACTGATGTGAACATGTCAGATGGCTTCATGGATGATCTGGCATAAGTCACTGGAAATGTGATTGCTTATCAGAACTGAATCTGAGCTGCCCCGAGTTTCCTTTCTCCACAACCACAACAAACAGCAAACACCTCTCCTTTCTATCACTCAGATCAAATCCTTAGCACCAGGTAGATGTATCTCTAGAGCCACATGCTTAGAACATGCACTAGAATCTTAGTGTCACGTGATCACATAACACATGTGGAAACCCACGTGTTGCTTGTGAGGAGGTGTTTCCATCCCCTTCCCCCATGCTGCTTTCATCTTGCTCTGTCGGTGACGTCTCTGCTCACCAACCGACCCTCTCGTGGTGCAGCGCTGATCGACAGGGGACCTCACCATCATGAGCTTCCATCCAGCTGTAAAAGGTGACTCAGGATGACAGTGCATATTTATCCAAGCACTGATGACGTCATCGGACACATTATTCTCTTCGGTGCGCACCAGCCGTCATGAGAAGAGAATATGAACGCCCCTCATTTCACTGTTTGAAGGGATGGAGACTCAGGGAGGGTCAATCACTTCCAGCTTTGTAAGGGGTGAAGTAAAAACTCAAATCCTGCTCTTCTGACTTGCAGTTAAGGGCTACAGTACAAGTAAGGGGAACACCTAATTTGACCACTCCGGGAACTCGGGAGACTGAGGTAGATGGGTCTCTACAAGTTCAAGGTCAGCCTGGTCTAATGAGAAAGTTTTAGGACAGCCAAAGATACATAGTAGTGAGACCCTGTCTCAAAATAAAATGTCTAATTGAGAAAGAGACGTCATTACAGACAACAGCACCAAGTACCAGTATTTAACGTATGCTTATTAGTAAGTAGTCTAACTGCCCGAAAAGATGGAAGGGTGCCGGTGAAGATGGCTCAGTTGGTAAAGTGGCTGCCCCACAGGATGCGGTCCTGAGTTTTGATCTTCAGCACCCATGTAAAGTCAGATGTGGTAATTCCAGACTCCACGCAAATCCAGGTGTGGCTCCAGATCTGTGCTGTAAATTCAGTGCTGAAAGCAGAGGGTGGGGGTGGGCGGACAGGTAGATCCATGGAACCCACTGCACAGCTGGTCTAGAGACATCAGTGAGCTCCAGGTTCAGTGGGAGATCCTGTCTCAGAAAATAAGGTGGAATGAAATTGAGGAAGATATTCGGTACTGACCTCTGGCCTTTGCACAACTACACCTGCACACACACACACACACACACACACACACACACACACACACGTTACAGGGATCTCCACAGAAGCTTCGATTGCACACCTGTTCCAGATTGTGGGCGCTCACTGAGCATCCGGTAGCAGGCTATTGCTTTAACATTTTGTTGTGTTTACAGAGCTTTGCAGACCACAGCAGTTAGAATGGTAACGGTCCATTCTGATCAGTGTTCCGTCCGGTGCTGGTTCACCACGCAAACGATCCGTGTTCATTTTTGTTTGCTTATTTGTTTTTTTTTTTTAATAATAATAATTTTTTTTTTTTTTTGAGATAGAGACTTGCTTTGAAGCCTGTGCTGACCTCAAATGAGCTGTCTTCCTAGCTGGCTGTGATCATGTACTTCTGCCTCATCCTCCCAAGTGCTGGGATTACAGGCTAGTACCACTCCTGATTCTATGTTTATTTTTGCACAGAGGCTCAGACAACTATGACTTTTAAGTGTGTTGCAACATAAATATGTGTAAATAATAATAAATACAAGTATATGATATTCTTGTACTATTCTAAAAAGTCAAAACTCATGAACATCTGAAAGTTTTCAAGTTTTGATGAAATTACTCCCCCTTCAATGGTTCTTACTTCATTGTTTTTTCTGGCCATATTTTAAAAGTCATTCCCCTTTTGTGAACCAAAGGGCCAGATTTTTAGTAAATGATGGCCTTTGGATCGTTCCTGTCTGTACTGCGATTTCTACAGAATCCTCCTCCATCAGCCTGGCCCCCATCTCAGACATTCATTTGGGATGCAGTCACATAGGCTGGGACAGAATGAGGGAGAGAGGGGCAGAGAGGGACCATTTCCAAACTGAAAGGTTGTCAGCCCCCTGAGGGGAAAAAATCCAACCCTGAGTGGAAAAGAGTAAGGTTTGGCTATGGCCAAATTAAAGTGCGTAAGGTTACCAAAAGTCTCCAAAGTGTGTGCAGGTCTCCCCAGACTACCCCGAGGCAGGGTTAGCAGTGCAGCTCACTCACACGGGAGATAACCTAGCCTGACACCAACCCTGCCAGGAGTTCAGGGATAATATTTTCACTGGGGTGAACTGCTCTTGAACTGTTTCTGTAATTTATTTGGTGCAAACTGGCTTCCCTTCCATCTCAGCCGTGTATGTCTTATGGCTGCCCATTTGTTTACTGTAAAAACATGTTTATTATCGCCAACGCAAGCAAAGCCCTCCTTCCCGTGGTGTCTCAGTTCCCCCCACGCCTTCTCATTCTGTGTACCACAGCCCAATGATGAAGTATACGCAGTCTCGTTCCAAACCATGTCCCGTGTTTTCTTTGGAGTTACCTTCAAACATCTATCGCTAAGAAGCAAATCCCAGCGTTTCGTGACCTTTCCCTGTGATGGCGCTTATCCTCTGGGCTTGAAATGATTTCCTCTGTGTTGAAGAAAATGTCAAGTGTGCATGAGAACCTGCCAGAATACGGACACTGGGCTAATCAGAAAAAGGAGGGAAGCCGCCTGGATGCGAGGATTTGAAGTCTAGGAAAATCACCCATCGGTAAGATCCCATCTGCCATGTCGGTGGTTTGTCACTTAGCTTTCAGTGGGTACTGAAGGGAAAGAGGACCTGCGATGATCCCAGACCCAACGTCTTCCACGGAGACTCATTCCTGGAATGTTTCCTTGAGTGGCTGTTAAACCACTCGAGAAACATGCCAGTAAACCCCAGGAGAAGAACGTCACGTCCTTCGCAAACCCTGTTTTTATTTTTGTTTATGCTTGGACCTGTCCAGTTCCTATCTTGTGTTATTCCAGGAAATTGTCTCGGATTCATTCCCACTCTTTCAGATGCAAACTCTCAGGATTCCAAGAGCCCAAGGATTAGAGGAGCAGTTTAGCAGCCACCCCACCCCTCTGAGAAAAAGGAAAGAAAGGAAAAATCACCAGCTGGAGTTTTGTGATTATATTCCGACTGAGAGCTCCTGACGCTGGTGGCAGCTGTGTGGCAATGGAAGAGAAGCTCTCCATCCCCCCGCCATGCTTGCTTTCAATGGGAAACTTCATCACATACCCAAACCTGATACCTGGTGTGAAGGACACCTCACAGACATCCTTTCTTGAGTGGTGCCCAGGAAGAGGCAGTGGCTCCAGCTCTGTATCAGACAGCTCAGAGAAACTGCAGACTCTTGGGAACAACACACTGACATCAGCAGGCATCTGCTCAATGGGGATTCTCCCTTAGAACATCCGTCACCAGGTGGTTCCAACAAGTGCCCCCAACGATCAAGTCGGGAACCTGGTTCTATCTCTACTCTTTTGACACAAGCCATGTTACTGACTTTTCTCAATTATCCCTCTTCCCTTGGTAAATTCCCCTGCTAGTGCCCCCCATCCAATCCCAGCTGTCAGCTCTGCTCTTCTAGTTGATCTAAGTTGATTTAGATTCTTTTTCCAAGAATTGCAACCCATCTGTATTTATGATTGATATTAATGTCTCTTCCTCAAAATCTATGTGTTGAAAAAAATCCATGATATAAAATGTTCCCAGGAAGCTAGGTCGTGGAACCATATATTTAAAGGATGACCATATCATAAAATGCCGAAATTTTGTAATTCCAAAAGATTTATTCTCCTACCCATCTCTAGGCACACTTTCTTCCCTCTTCTTCCCGTGTGTGGTAGCGGGTGCTTGCGAGTGTATATGGACACCTTCAGGGGACAGATGGGGATGTCAGGTGTCCTGCTTTGGCAAAACTCTGCCTTCTCCCCTTGAGGCAGGCTCTTGCTCAACACGGAGGATGGGGGCCCCACTTCTTCCTGGGTGCTGGAGATCTAAACTAGGGGCCCCAGGATTATTCACCCCACCCTCTTCGTCCCCAGCGAGCCGTCTCTCCTGGCCCCCAACGAGTACTTCAACTGTGTCTGCCATATGTTTACACGACAGAAAGAGGAAACTAAATGGGAAAAGGAAATTACCGAGGGCCACATGACTTTGGAAGTTTGACCCTCTAGTCACAGGAAGACCTAAAGATATAGTTTTGATTTTCTCTTATGGTCAAGAGCCCCACCTTGTAAACTCTGCCAGCATAGAACTTGGGTTGATCTCTCAGAATTTAGTACCTAAGAAGTACTTTCTTTTCATAAGATCATAATTGTTCCAACTCAGAACCCACCTGAACTGCCCTAACACATGAAAGTCCTTGATATAGATCCTGTTCCACTGTCCCTTGTCAGTTGACACAGCTATTGGGAGAGACTTTGGGGTGAAAATAATGCCAGTTCTCATAAATATTTACCCATGGAAACTTGGACTGGAAAATCTAGTTTTTTCTGTCTGCCAGCAATTGCCTGGTTCTATGGTCTGATGAGGAATATGCTGCCCACCTCACACCCCCTCTCGCTAATTTAACCAGCTTCCCACTCCAGTCCTCATCAATTTCTAGTCTATGGGTCTTGTTATGCTTGCTTTTTTTTTTTTTAAACATAGAGTCTAGCTATTTTGCCCAGTCTGGCCTCAAACTTGGTATTTCTGGTGTGGGAGGTCCTTTTGTATATATGTTGCTTTTATTGGTTGATGAATACAGCTATTTTGGCCAATGGCTTAGTAGAGTAAAGCCAGGCAGGAAATTTAAAAAGAGATATATAGAGAGTAGGCAAAGTCAAGGAAATGTCATGTAACTACAGAAGGAGAAAGATGCCAGAACATTACCAATAAGCCACAGCCTCGTGGTGATACATAGATGGAAAGAAGTGTGTTCATTTAAAATGTAAAAGCTAGCAAGAAATATGCCTGAGTCATTGGCCAAACAGTGTTGTAATTAATAAAGTTTCTGTGTGATTATTTGGGTCTGGGTGGCTGGGAAACGAAAGTACAATTCAGGAAACCTAAGTTTTGATCCTCAGAATCTGTGCAAAAGCCAGACACAGTAGTAGCACAATGTCTGCCATCCTGGTGTGCCCCATGGAAGAGAGGAGATGAAGCTGGGAGGCTCTTCTAAAGTGGGCTAACTTATGCAGTGCGGCGCACTCCCTGACCAGCAGGGAAGGACGACCACGAGTTGAGGATTCTTCTGCAAATCACTCTTTATTGGAGCCTCTTGGTTGAAGGGAGAGCGGAAGCGAGCCCCGCTCCCCTCCCCCCCAGCGCCAAGCAGCGGCTGCTTATAAAGGGGGTAAGGAAACGAGTCACACATGGACTGGCCGATGCGTGCCTGCCGATGCTCCTGGCCATGGGATTGGCCCTAAGCACTTCATCACCACTGTGCATGCAAGAGGCACCGGTCCTCTGCATTGCCTAATATGGAGTTGTTTACCAAGCGAGGCCGGGGCCAAGCGCCATCTTGTAATAGCGGCCACTCAAATCGGCTCCCAGCAATGCAGTGAGGAAAAGACCTTGTCTGAAGCAAGCTGGAAAGGTGAGGACCAGCACTGAGGGCCGTCTTCTTACTGCTACATATGAGCCTGGATCTATATACACACTAAATAAACAGGTGTGTGCATATTACATTACAGATTATACACGTTGTTTTTTACCTTCTTGTGACATGCCACCTCACAAAAAACCTGTGGAAGAAATGAAAGGACCGCCATAACCTAGTAAATAAGAAGAAAAAACATGACACATCTCAGTCCGGAAAGCTTTATTTGACTGGTGCCGTGGACTCACATATAAACTCCAACTGAGGATATGTCCATAACACCCAAGAGTGTAGAAACCGTTTGCTTAGGACGTATGTCCCCTCTAGTCTAACCTTGGCCTCTGTCTACTTCCTCATTTACTCAAGGTCAAGTACCTGATGCTTCTTAAATAAAACAGCATATAAAACAGTCATCAAAACAATGGCACTCACCTGCACAGCAAATCTAGGAATCACATTTTAAATCTAAGTTTTAGGGCTATTGTTAGATTTAGACCCTGAGCAGAAAAGACAAAGACTTCATTCTTATGAAGTTCAGTTTTTGAGAGAGAACGATCGTTTTGCTTTAATGGCCGCCTTGCATGGCCCCACAACATCGTCCTAAAGCGCATTTCATGTTCTGAAATGCTTACTGACTTTGAAGGCCGGAACACCTCACCCTCATGGGTGAGCACGAAGACCAGGCTTGGGATGTGTTTCTATCCGTGCATGTGCAGTCTGGGTCCAAGTGTGTTATCAGATTCTTCTGTGGTCTTCCTGAGATCTGGGCCAAGTTGCTATGTACAAAAACAAACCACACTGGTTTCCAGTTCCCCCCAAACCCAGTGAAGGGGGAGACTGAACTGGTGCAGCTGTGGCAACAGCCTTATTGTCGGAGGGCGGGGATATCTAATTTAGAAAGACCTAGAAGACTACAGAGTAAAGAAGTGTGGATTTCAGAGGGGGAGGCTTTTGATCTAGTGAAGTAGTTCTTGTGTACATCTGTTGATGGGTTCTTTTCTTTAGGTTTAAGTGTTTATCTCTTGCATTATCTAGTTTAACTAGAACTATTGAGTTCAAGGGTCCAGAGTGACACTACCTTGGGCTGAGTAGTTTTCACTGACTGGGCAGCATTAAGCAGCGGATCCTGTGTGGGCCCATGATGGAGAATATCCCAGCATGCTCAGTTAGCACTCACCGCACCCCACTGCCTCTCGTGGGGATTCTGCCAGAAGCCCAAACCAATGTTTAGACTATTGACATTAACTCTGTTCCTCCCCCCTTCTGAGAGGTGCACTGAACTTCTGAGATCGAGTTGTTAGACAAGCAGAAACATTTGCAGATTTCTGACCGTATTATCTTTCATTTTATGCCAAAGATATAAATTTACGTCCAGTGCTTGCTACAATCACACAGCTCTCCCCAGTTCCCAAGCAAGCAGCCAGCAGAGACAGGAAGCTTAAAAAAAAACCCTATACTTGTATAAAATGTGCTCTGAAGTTTTCAGTCTCTTCATACAAACTGATAAATGGGCGTTTTAAAAACTTGCCTACTATTTTAATGCAGTTAATTCCTTAATCAACTACAGCAAACAGGTGCTTCCGGGAGCCTTCACCTTTCATATGAACACAGTTTTCAGTAGTGATTGCTGCACTGTGTCAAAATAATGTCCTTTTGATCAGCTTATCGGTTTTGATACAGCGTGATTTTTGAATACGGATATTTATGGTAACACGTATTTTGGAAAAGACTGATATTTCTTTTGTATACAATACATCGCCGTGTTTTCATTTGTCATGGTTAAAAGCACATCTTGTCATGATTTCACTATGGTCCCTGAACATGAAATGATAAACTATCTCTTACTGTGACCCTGTGATAAGGAATGATAGTTTAGGAAAACTGGTCCTGCAACAAATGCTAGAGGCGATGGCCGGTGCTCTGGATTGAGCCCGTCTTGTGGGTTTCTACACACTGTGCAATTGTTTCAAAACTGATGATGGCTGGAAATAAGGAGTGGATTGTTGGGAAGGAACTGAAGCAATCAGAGGCTTGGGGATGAAAATGGACGCATTCAAAGCTATGGTAACAGTTACAAGCCACAGGGCTTGGTTTGGAATTTTCACACAAGGTTTGTAGTTTCACAGTGAGTGCAATAATGATATTTTATTTCCCTCTTCTTAAAAAACAAAACACCAAAATCAGTAAGAACAACAATCATTAAGACATAAAACAGCCAGACAGTGGTGGTGCACACCTTTATTCCCAGCACTTGGGAGGCGGAGGCAGATGAATGTCTGTGAGTTTGATGTCTCCAGGAAAGCCAAGGCTACACAAAGAAAGCCTGTCTCGAAAAACAAAACAAATCAAGCAAACAGAAAACCAAATAATAATAATAATAAATAAATAAATAAAGCCAGGTGGTGGTAGTGCACATCTTTAATCTCAGCACTTGGGAAACAGAGGCAGGTGGATCTCTATGAGTTTGAGGCTATCCTGATCTACAGAGCAAGTTCCAGGACAGGCTCCAAATCTACACAGAGAAACCCTGTCTTGGGAAAAAATAAATAAATAAAAACCAAATAAACAAAAAGGAAAGAAAGAAACAACATGACCCTCAAGCAAAAAAACTCTTCTATGTCACTGAGAGGTCCCTGAAAAAGGAAATGGACCGCTATCCACAGAACAGGAGCTGAGAGAGGCTGATAGAGGGCTACAGAGCTGCTACATCGAACCTGGCAGAAGCCCCTGCCGTCCTGGCCGAGGGCAGTAGGAGTGTGTGTGCTGTCCTGGCAAGAGCATCACTGGACACAGTTTGGACAGAAGAGAGGTTAATACGATGAGGTAGATGTGAAAGTGTCAGAGTACAGGCAAGTCCTGCGGAGAAGCTCCGGTCCGTGTGCAGAGTCGGGGAGAAAGAACACGGCTCGAGACCCCTGAAACGCGCTCTCAAACTACTTCTGTAAGGAAGAACCCGAAAAACAGAGAGTCGACACCCCACTCCAAGTCAGCTCCGGCTCCACGGGCTCTGCATTCATGGGCTCAGACACAAATGGAACACGGACTGTACAAAGTTTTTCTTGTCGTTCCCCGAACAGCACAGCGCCTTCGCTGGTCACACAGACCTTATTTGTATAAGTAGTCTAAGGATGGTTAGAGTGTAAGAAAGGATGCTCATGGGTTACATATAAAGGTTAAAACATTCTCACAAGAGATTTGAACTCCCAATGATGTGATATCTGCAGGGCCGACAGAGACCTATAAAACCAATCTTCCATGGCTTCCAAAGCATGGTGCTACCTCAGAAGGAGTCATCTCATACAAATAGAACTATTTGAAAAAATTAAAATACCAAAATTAGAAGGAAAAAATGGCAGGCAATGCATTGGAACCAGGTAAATATTTCTAGAGTTCTTAAAAATTAGTTTAAGAGTACTTAGCATAAATTTTAAAAGATTCTTCAAATTTGCATGTAGTATGTGTGTGTGCACTCACATGGGTGAGGAGCGGGACAAGGCCATAGGAGAGTGCTGGAGCAAAATCATATAGATACTCTAAGGAAATAAAGGAATAGAGGACCAGCAACCCTCAAACCTTGGGCTTTCATAGAAAATTTAAATAAAAGTATAAATATTTAGTAACATAGCTATACAGTACAGAAACCAGAAATAAGAAGGAAGTTCATCATTAAAAATGTAGGTTATAATGTTTTAAAAATAAAAAATGATCAAAATTGTAGAAAAAGTGGGAACCAATAAACCGGTTACTATTAAAGAAATGAAAAACACAGACCAAGACATATTGCTGATGCATTGTAGCACCTTCCTAGGGACAAAAATATTAGCCGTGTTCCATAAATTATGTAAGATTTCAAAAAGGAGACACACTGGCCTGCTAACGCTGACACCCAAAGCAGGTAAGGGTGTAAAGTAGAAGACTCCAGAATAATTCTTAAGTGGACATAAAGATCAAAGATCAAACTAATACACAAGTTAATTCACTCAGTATTGAAAGTGACAGCGTGTTCAAGGAGCTTTGCTCCAAAAGGCACCCAGTGTGTCCATACTAGCACACTTACAGAAGAACAAGAACAGTGAGGAAAACCAGCAAGTACCTAATTACTGAGCATGCTCCAGCACTTGAGGACTGGAGCTGCGATTCAGGGCTAGCCTGCTTGCCTAGCAAGCCACAGACCTGTGGTACCACTTGGGAGGTGGAGGCAGGAGGATCAGGAGTTCAAGGTCACCCTCAAGTCTGTGCGGTGTGTTTTAGGCCAGCACGAGCTGTGTGAGAACCTTCTCAAAACAAAACAAACTAGCGATAACAAAACCACAAGAAAACAAACTGCCTCACTCAGATGTGGGCAGTGGGTAAGGAAGTAGAATTCTGTCTTGTACATCAGGACGGTGAAGGAGAGCATCACCACATAAGCAGAGAGCCAGACTGACGGTCCCCCAGTGTGAAAACTGCTCAGTGGCAGGAAAGGGTCCTGAGTACGAGGAAGATGCCATTCTGACCAGATGCCCGAATGAGAGGAAACGAGTGCAGCATCTTCCCATGATGCTAACTCAGACCAGAAGCAGAAGGTAAAGGTCCCAAGACAGGAAGGAAACTGCTTGTATCCAGGATTTGGGAGGAAAGTTCAGCAGCCAGCTTGGTTGACAGAGAAGAAATGAGGTAGACGGAAAGTTGATGAGCAAGGAAGAGGTCACTAGAACCCAGGCATGCATCATTCAAACCCCAAGGGGAGAGTTTGTATCTTTCTCTGATGACCTGGCTTGAGGAATGGTTTAGAAAACATGTACCTGGCTTCCGTAGCTTAGCTGACAGCAAAACCAAAGGCAGGGATGCCCCGGGAAGGGGCGGGGCCAGTACCTCTGTCGAAGCCAATGGCAGGGAAGCCCCGGGAAGGGGCGGGGCCAGTACCCCTGTCGAGGCCCTGTGGTATATTCCAGGGAGACTCCCCAATTGCTATTGAACAGGCCCATGGATACAGTGTTTTTAAGCACCCTGGCTTTCTTCAGAGCAGAGGTTTAGTGAAGTAAGGAGATCGCGTGACTATGGAGGTTTGTAGTGCCCAGGGCAGGTGACCCTGGGGAGTCACTTTTGCAGTTCTGTTTGAAGGCCACTGGCTTGGGACCTAGGAAGAACTCGGGGCTAGCTGAATCAGTAAGGCAGGAGAATTAGATGTCAGGACATCGGTCACTTCCTCCTTGTGAGACAGTCAGCCCTAGGGCTATAGTTACACTCCAACTGATTGGGTGGGGCCCACCCACAAAGAAGGCCTGTGCTTTGCTGATGAAAATCTTAGATTCTTCTAGAAACAGACACACTCAGAATAACATTTGACTAAAGTGTCTGGACACTGTGGTTCAGTTAAGTTAGTTGATAGTAATATTAATAATAATATTCATCACAACCAGTTGGAATAGAGCCAGCTACTGAATAAAGAATATTTGTAGAAAAACTAAATACTTTCCACTTCAACATACAATGCAAAGACAGCCTCAGCGGCCGGACACTGCTACCTCTATAAACTGTGGTTAAGTGCAATGAAAGGGCTTGTCTAAAACAATACAGGAAGGAAGGGGTTAAATACAATGCTTGGAAAGAGAAACTATGAAACTGTCCTTATTTATAAACAGTGTAAGCTGCAGCCAAGAAAATTCAAGTGCTTTTCTTCTACAAGAACCAATAAAGTTCCATAAGATTGCTGAACTCAAGCCAATACACAAAAAGAATAATGGGCATTTCAATAAAATAACACCAGACAGAAAATGATATAGAAAATGGAAACAAAAAACTTGAAATACCCAGAAATAAAATTAATAAATGATGGTTAAGACTTTTGATGGAAAATAAAAAACGTTTTGAAGAACCAAACACAAACAAAAAAACCACAAAACAAAACCCTACAGTATGAAGCTGGACGTACCTCCTTAAACCTGCTGGGTGTCACCACCTCTCCAAAGCAATGCATACACCTGTGACATTCTGACAAACATCCCAGAGACTTCATGGGATTTGCCAGTGGGTCCTAAAATCAATATAAAAACATGAGGCGCCAAGGAGGGCCAAGCAAGTTAGGTTTAAAGAAGAATGGGGGTGGGCGTTGCCTGACCAAATGCATCGAGAATTCATACAGCTCTAGAAAGTGAGAACTGTGGTCTTGGCGTAAGAAGAGCCCAATAAGCCAGGGGAGTGTGGCAAAGAACCCAGAAATACTCCAACTTGAACTGTGACCAAGATGGCCCCGCAAAGAGAGAGAAAAGGCAGGCCATCCTGGCAACAGGGGCAGAGCCCCTGACGCCCCCTGTGGAAAAGGAGATGGGATCCCATTTTCACACATAGATAAAAATAAATCCAGATGGATTAAAGATTCAGATGTGGGAAGCGGCTTTGGATAAAATGTGCAATAACCAAAATGGAAAGTTTTTTCTCCAGGAACAAGACGCTGCAGAAAAGCTTGGTGAATCTGATGACACCAGGATATTAAGACAGAACTGAGTTGACAAAGACAGAAGGAAGGGGACGTGGGGGTGGATGAAAACGTAACCTTTGCTTCATATGACAAAGAAGTTTTTTTTTCTTTTCAGTTTAGCAACTCAAAAGAGCAGAGCCATTAATAAGTCTGCGAACATCAAGTAAAGAAAAAAATAAATGAATAGAAAAAACACACAACCTACTAATAACTGAAGAAAAACAAACAAGGTAGTAGTAGCCCTTGTGTCTGACCCGTAACATTTAAAACACAATAAAATGAAGCAGGGGGGCGTTTGCAGCGCCGCCGTCGCTTTCCTGGCTGCTGCTGGGCACCACTCTGCGGACTGGTTTCAAAGCGTGGTCCTTCTCCCCAGCTCAGTCCCTCAACTTCTGACCGTGAAACGAGGGCAAAGCGCACAGCTGTGAGAGGCCGCACTATGAAGACGCTTGTTGTGCGGCACGGTTTCCAATACACGTTTAAAAACCTAAATAGGCTAGGCAAATAGAGCCATTTGTTGTGATAAAAGTTTCAGTAGAGTATCAACACGGCATTTCATTCTTAACACAAGATGAAGACGCCTGCTGGCTGTGATGGCTGCGGTGGTGCGTGCCTGCAATCGCAGTATTTCCGTGACCTAGGCAGAAAGACCGTGAATCTGAGGCCATCCAGGCAACGGACACCCAATTGGTTAACACATAATTAAAAACTAAAGAATAAAGTAAAATATGCTAGTAAAGTTTGTAGTGCGACGAACTCGGGAGGGAAGCATGACCGAGGAAGTGCTTACCTCACAGCAAGGGGCCCCTGTAAGAAAGCCAGCTGGGGTAGTGCAGGCTTAAATCCCAGCTCTGGAGTAGAGACAGGTGGGTCCCTGGGGCTCACCGGCCAGCCAATCTGCTCCAAAGAACAAGGTGGGCAGTGCCAGAGGAAGGAGCCTGGAGCCTCTACGCACATGCGCATATACATGTGCACGCAAGAGTACTGGCACCCACAGTGAGTGCATTTAACTGAAGTTGTAGATTGGTGTGTAGCACAGTGTACCGTTTATAGAAGTTCACATGCATATTAAGCACACCCACATTGTGTATTATCTGTGCACATGTCCAGCCACTCCGGTGGGTACACACACAAACGCTCAGTTGTGCACGTGACTACTCGCTAAGCCAGTGAACTGTGTGAGCAGACAGAAGCATGAGAAGTCCAGACGGGCTGAAACGATCTCAGCAATCTGCTGTGTTTACCAGAAGCAGGAGCAAACATTGGCTGTTGTTCTGCTTTTCTAAACATTTCTGTTGTTCTGTGGTGGGTGGGTTTGCGGTGCTGGCTTTTCATTACTCAGCTATTAAAGTGCAAGCATGCACACACACATGCATGCACACACACATATGCACACACATGCACGCACACACATGCACACACATGCGCATGCACACACACATATGCACACACATGCACACACACATATGCACACACATGCACGCACACACATGCACACACATGCGCATGCACACACACATGGACATGGATACACACACAGGGATACACACACAGATACACACACACGGATACACACACAGGGATACACACACACAGATACACACACACGGATACACACACACGGATACACACACAGATACACACACACGGATACACACACAGGGATACACACACAGATACACACGCACACACATGCACACACACATACACATGGACATGGATACACACATAGGGATACACACACACACCGAGAGACTTGTAAACACGATGCTAACCCTGGATTGGTTTTAAGAATCAAGAATTGAATTGGGTATAATTTTGAAAACACAAAGCCCACTGCAAGTGCTGCTATCATGTCTTCTTGTTGGTCACCTGGTTTCATGGCGTCCAGGAGCAGAATCAGTTCACACTTGCCCCCGTCATCCACGTCATGGAAACACTTGAGCAAGCCCCAATGAAGGAAGACTTCTCACATGGGTCTTTACACTTGCAGCAAGATTGTCCCAAGACAGGGTGCAGCCACTGTGTCTCTGAGAACCCTGTGACAGCCGTGGATTTCGGATTAACTGCTTCTTAATCACAATGATTTATTTGCCAAGTACCAAGGTTATAAATCAGGTTCCTGTTGTGGGTATTTCCCTCTTCGTTGAAACAGACCTGGAGGCAAGGCTTATCCTCAGAAGCAGCCTGCAGAAGAGCAGAGCAGATTGCCCGTCCTCAACTTCCTGGGAGCTGTGGTTCCCGGAGACCAGCCCAGAGCTGAAACCTGGAGTTGACACTTTCAGTTCCTGCCCCATTTGCCTCGGGTTCAAGGTCATTGCAGGCATCCACTGAGTTGATTTTTTTTTCTTTTTTCTGTTCTCATTTTCCATGTAGCATCAGCTCAGAGACTTTATTAAAACTGCTGCCGCTGGCCTGGAGAAGCTAATGCCCAGCTGGGCTCTAATCTTAATTCTTTTGAACAGTAATTAAACTTCGAAGTTTAGCTCAGTTAAGAGTGGTCCCCCCCTCCATCAAACAGATAGCGTGCTTGTCCTGGCAGGGGGTTCCCGACTGCCTAAGCCCTGCTTAAACATTTCTTTCTATAAGTATATACCCAATCACCTGATATTGCTTCCCTCACTCCCACGGTAAAAGCCCAAGCTGTTACAGCAGACATTTCCTCTCTCTCTCTCTCTCTCTCTCTCTCTCTCTCTCTCTCTCTCTCTCTCTCTCTCCTCTCTCCTCTTTCTCTACTGGTTCAGAAGGCTTAGTAACTTCGTTGAAGACCAAATCCATTGAAAAGCAGCTCATACTTATCATAGCAAAGGCAGGAAAGAAGAAAATGGAAAAATACCCAGCATCCCGTTTCTTAGACTGTTTACCGAGTATTTCATGGATTTCCTTTTTTCTCCTGAATCTTTTCATATGCACAGTTTGGGGGAGGCTGGGGTAGGTTTTAATCATTGTAAAGCCGACCATAGTACCAGTTCTGTGCTTGCTTGCTTTTATTTTTAAAGAAAATGTTGCAGGCTTTCAGGCCAGTAGGGCTGGCTGTGTTTTGCTTTAGTTTTTAAGCCAAGGGTAAATGAATCAAACTTTGCTACGTTTTCTTTGGCATGGTCATTAATTAGTTTCTCTGCTTTTTTCTGAGGCACTGCTCAAAAGCTGCATGTTGCAGCAGAAAGCATGGCACTCTGAAAACCTTGCTGCTCCAGCTTTAATCCTGGCTTCACCTCCTGTAGCTGTGCCTTCCACAAGTTTAGTTTGCTTCCTCCCCAGTAAAGGGGTAGTAATGTCCAAGGTTAGTGTAATTCCTGGGGGGCAGAAGTGAAGCATGTACCACCAAGCAAACACTCATTGGATGGGGTTTGTTTTAGTGACTTAGAAAAACCCTCATAGATTTAAACAGACCAGTATAAGTTTATACAGACAAAGGCTATCAATGGCAGAACAGAGAGAGGTTAACTCACTTCTAATGGAAGTATGTTTAGTAAGTCAATAAACCGACTTCTGAATGATTTCAGAATGGCTGCTCTTCTCCTCTGGAACCTATTTAAGACTGAAAAAAATGAGACAATGGAAAAAGCGTAGGGAGAAGGAAAAAAGAGGGGAAGGGAGGGAAGATTTTATATATATATATACATATATATATATATATATATATAATGGAACAAGAGAGAGATGGGGAGGGAGATAGGGATAAGGACGGTAGAGAGAAACAGATTAAAATGTGTATGCAGGATAAATTGATCAGAAGAAACACGAGTGTGTAAAAGCGGGCAAGGGCTTCAAAACCTAGCATGAGGGAACTCCGCCATAATCAACAGAAAATGACTATGGAAATGCATGTGGCGTGGTGTGTGGGGTGGGGTGGGGTACAGGTGGGCGCTGTAGCAGGCAGAGCCGTCTCCATGACTGTAGTCCAACATACAGACCCTTGAGGAACAAAGCAGAACACTTGAGGTCCTCACCGCACAGGGAGGTACAGAAAGGTTTGTGTTCCCATAAAGCCAAGGGGTCAATTGCCTTCTGCTCATACTAGTAGTAGGGCTTCATTCTCCAGAATCCTAACGTTGCCCAAACTGTCTCCATCCCCTTTCCACCTCAAAGAAAAGAATGTGGAGTTGAGGAGAAAGCAAGGGTCCCAGCAGGGCTGGGTCTTAATAATACATGAAGGTAACTACTCACCAGATGAATGTCTCACCTCTGGGTTTGCCTTTCTGATCTTTTAAAGAAACACCACCAGACAAAACCCCACATATTCCACAACAAATCATTTTTATTTAGCAACACTAAGACCGCATTAGTTTGAGTTTCTCTTTTCTCAGTCATTTTCAAGGGATCTGTTCACAGAGTGTGTCATGGCTAATGAAAGATGAAACCAAGAACTTGGATTTAGAGACAGACAGACGGGGGCTGTCCCAGTGGGTTCTTGTGACTTAGAGACAAGACACAACGCTGTGCCAAGTCCTGTGCTCTTGGAGTGTTCCTTATTAATGAGACACACTTTCAACCATGAGAAAGAAGTGAAAAGGCTTTTAATGTTTTCAGTGTGATGGTTGAAGCTGGTCTGTGGCACTCCTTGCCCAAGTCCCTGTTTTCTATAAGCTTCTGCTTTATCTTCCATGGGAGTTGCCAGCTGAGCGTCTTGTTGGCCACATCCAATGCCAGGACATTCCGTTATGATGAGTGTGTTTGTAGAGCCCCCACCTCCACCCCTTTTCCTTGTCACATACATTTGGTTTGGTTCCACATAAAATAATTTCCAAAATATGAAGCTCAAGCATTTGCCTTTCTTGGTAACTACAGTCAGTGTTCAACCTCCATCATTGTTTATTTCTGAAATGTGAAGTTATATCTTTATGAGAAAAATGTTCGTCTGAGGTATCACACCCATGTATTGTAAAGTATTTCTTTTTATCAAATTAGTTGGAGACAGATCTACAAGTGAGATGGGTGTTGGAGGGGGCCACTTGTTGGTTCCCAGCCACCCAGTTAGCTTAGATCCAAAATAATCACACAGTAACTGTATTAATTAAATCACTGCTTGACCCATTAGCTCTAGCTTCTTATTGGCTAATTCTTACATCTTAATTTAACCCATTTCTATTAATCTGTGTATGGCTACATGGCTGTGGCTTACCAGCTAAAGTTTCGGCATGTCTGACTCTGGCCATGGCTCCAAGGCATCATTCTGACTCCACCCTTCTTTCTCCCAGCATACGGCCTAGCTTTCCCTGCCTAGTTCTGTTCTTCCTTGCCATAGGCTCGAAACAGTTCTTCATTCATTAACCAATAAAAGCAACACATAGATAGAAGGATCTCCCACACCAACCCAGTCTTTAAAAAACATTGGAAAGAAATTCATTTTAAATGAAGCAGCATTACTAGAAAAGTCTTAGAGATAGCTATAAAGCATAGCTGTAAAAACTGGAAGTGTCGTTAAAAGTGAGACGGGCAAGAGGGGAAACATTAAACAAAGACACAGTTCCTACGTGAAGCCGAAACTATTCATAAAGTATTTAAATATAAAATAATGAGAGGAGAAAGGAATCAAATAACGGAAGGAAAGCTGAGAATTCAGTGCAGTTAGGAGAAACCTCCAGAAGGGCCGTGCAGAAAAGAGCAGTCTTCCTCATGCCCCTTGTCAAGTGTTTTCTCTAAGAATGGGGCTGAGGCCTTCACAGGAATGTTGAAAATGAATCACAGCCTCCACATGCTGCTTAAAGCAACCTATTGTGAAGGCCGTATATCCATCATCTCCTACCTTTGAAGTTTTAAACTCTGACGTTCTCAAAGCTAGGGAGAAGAACCCTGGGCAAGCCCCAGGGTAGGAACTGTAAGAAGAAAAGTCAGGTTGAATTTTCCTAATGTGAATGGCGGTGAGCGGCTTCAAGTCCTTATTGAACACCGCAGACCTTTATTTGGAAACAGTTCCTCCTCTGTGGGGGATGGATGAAGACAGGCAACTCATTGCAGATGAGTTTCCTACTGTGAGGGACAAACAGCAATAGCTAATAGATCTCCAGGAGCCAGAGGGGTAGAGCCGCATCCTCACAGACAGGCAGATGCCAGCTGGATCCCACCCTCCTGAAAAACGTCTGCATTGTTTGCGAACGACTCCTTTAAATATCTTTCTGGGTCTGTCGCAAGCATTCTGGTTATGGGTTTCCCCACACTGAACCCATTTGACTAATAACATCACAGATATTATAGTTCTGAATTCCATGGCTTGTTTGAACTGGCATAACCTGTTTATTCTTCTTCCAAGAAATGTTTTGTGTCTAAGGTTGTTCCCTCCTGTTGTGATGCGGATTGATAACAAAGGATCTTCAAGACTCCTGTGTTTCAGATTAGGAAAGAAAAAAAGAAAAGAAGGAAAACCTTTCCCGAGGGCAAGCACAGCCCAAAGTAAACAAAACCAAAATGCTTCCAGCATCCACTTGCTTATAGCTTTCAAGGTGCTGGACCCTGACAGCAGAATTTCACCAAGGAATTTAAAGGTAAAATACAGAACTATTTCTGCAAACAAACAAACAAACAAAAAACCACAACCTTTCTGAGCAACTCTGTCAACTATGCAATATTTTTTTCTCTGTTCTTGTTTTATTTTAATCGTGGTAGGAGGATATGTGTGTTGGAGCATTGTATGTGTTCATGAGTGCAGTGTCCATGGAGGCCAGAGGAGAGTGTCCAATCTCCACAGAGCTGGGTTTCGGGTAGTTATGAGCTGCCTGACTTGGGTGCTAAAAATCGTGCTTAGGGCTTCTGGAAGAGCACTATGGATTTTATTGCTGATCTGTTCTTATTTTAACTAGTGGCCAGAAAGTTCTTGTTTTAAATAATTGCGTTTTCTTCCTTGGGTGGTTAATATGGCCACTTAGAATAAAAACGACGGTGGTGAGATGTATTAATCTAACGTGATTTAGCGTGTCACCATTGGGCTTGTCATGAGGCCTGGAGATGTGCCTTAGGCAGACCCCTGTATGTCATTGTCTAAAGTGAATCTCTGGATAGGGAGGAGGTTCTTGGTCACTACGGTCTTCGTCTCTCAGCTGCCCATCACAGGTTTCTTTGAGGTTTCTGGGTCTAAGACATAAGAGGAGATTCCTCTGAAAAACAAATTGTCAAGCTGTAACCTTCCGAATGTCCTTTTTATGGGTTTTTGTCATGACAAGCCAATTCCAAACGTTTTAATGCGACGGTAGATGCATCCTCGGGTTGTAATGCTCTGCGGCCAAACAGAGAAAATTGTTTCTTCCCAGTTTGCTAATAACTCTAATAAGTGTTGTGAAGAATTTATAGTTGCATTGACTGTATCACAGAGGCACAACCTTGTATAAAAGAATGGTCAAGGAATAATTGCTCCTTAAAAAAAGAAGAAGACAGAAAGCCCATTGTTTCATGTAAAAAGATCTCAAGTCCACTTTCCTTTTGCTTCTCAGAGAGAAAGCCCTGTAAAGTCTGCACTGAGTGGCTCTGCCTGCTTCCAGCCCCATCCCTTTCCTCTGTCAGTTTGCAAGGCTGATATATTTTCCTGCTTCAGCGTTAGCATGCTGATTAATTCGTTCTCATTTACATTTCCTCAAGTCTCTATGACCTACCTATTCCTTCTCCCACCTAGAAGAAGACAGATACAGGAGAGGAGTGCTGTTTGCTTTCCACTGACCCAAGGACCCATGGCTTCCCCTTTGCTCTGCTTTATTAGCTCTGGGGACAAGTTCCTGAGAAAGGATGAGACAAACTGTGCCTCCCCTGGGCAGCCAGTTCCTTCAGAAACGACTAAGTCACATCACCTGCCACATACCATGCACCATGCAAAGGTGTCTTTCTATCTGTCCTTCAAAAAGGCTGGACAATCCTAAATTCTACAGTGACACCTCTCTTGAGTTTAAGTTTGGCATCAATACGATGACCTCTGGGCAGCGGGTGATCACCAGGTTGCCTAAGGAGGAGTGAACTGGCCCAGGTCAGAAAGATGCCCTCCCTGTATTGTTTGAGGTTTTCCTGTCCTGCCTGTTTCCCTCAGTTGTTAAGTCCAAAAGAAATCACACAGAGATCTACATTAACTATAAACTGATTGGCCCATTAGCTCAGGCTTCTTCTTAACTCTTTTTTTTTTCTTTTTCTTTTTTGGATTTTCGAGACAGTGTTTCTCTGTAGCTTTTGGTTCCTGTCCTGGAACTAGCTCTGCAGACCAGGCTGGCCTCGAACTCATAGAGATCTGCCTGCCTCTGCCTCCCGAGTGCTGGGATTAAAAGCATGTGCCACCACCGCTCAGCATTAACTCTTATAACTTACATTAGCCCCTATTCTTGTCTATGTTAGCCACGTGGCTCGGTACCTTATTTGGTGGGGTAGTCACATCTTGCTTCTTCTGTGGCTGGGACAGGACTGCAGAGGAATGGGCTTCCTTCTTTCCAGAATTCTCCTGTCTCATTGACCTGCCTCTACTTTCTGTCTGGCTGTCCCGCATATACTTCCTGCCTGGCTACTGGCCAATCAGCGTTTATTTAAAATATAATTGACAGAATACAGACCATTGTCCCACACCATCCCTGTCCCCAGAGAAAAGTGCAGAGGGACACAGAGGAAGTCTAAACAAATAGAAATTGGACTTTGTTAAAAATCTTGCTTAGCCCCTCTCTGTGCCCCTATTACTATGTGATACCCTCTCCATCCAATCACACTTGACTCAGTGCTTAGGCATCCAAAGGCACATGTTTAACCGTTACATTGGATCTTTGCTTCCAGAGGCTCCCATGGCATTGAAAACTTGTGCTAATATGTTCTCTTGCTAATCTGCCTTTTTCTATATGCAAACACTCAGTTCCAGAGAGAAGGAATAAAATGCCTACCATCCCGACCTTGAGAAAGAAACTACCAACTACAACAGAAACTTAGGATGAAAGAGTCTTGTTCTGGGAAGCATGGAGTGATATGAGTTTTGTTTCAAGTAGTTAAGAAATAAACAAACAAAGAACTCCTTAAAACGCTTGCTTGGAAGATGTACATAAATGCAAACGTGGAACAGGGCACAGGCGTTGGCACAGGCGTTGGCAGGGAAACCGGATCAAGGGAGAAGAAACAAAGTGTGCAGTGGAAATTCTGGGTGTCACTAACCTCTCAAAAACAAAGGGTTGGAAGTGTTTGAACGTGGCAGTCACTAAGCCAGAAGGGGTCTTTGGAAACAAGAAATGCTCGACAGGTGTGGACTGAGTTTCTTATATGATTATGGTTTTTTCTTGTCCAGAGGAAGTCCTGTGTGCAGTCCTCTGTGAACCTTTGGGTTAAAATTGCTAAAACCATCAGTGAAGCACAAAGCCTTTAAAGGGAAATACATTTTCCATGTGCATTCATTCTTAAGGGGACTCAGCATGAGCATTAATTTTTTTTAATGTTTAAAGGTAACTTTGTTTTTAATTTTTATGTCGTCTGTCTGTCTATGTGTGATTATTCACATGGGAGTGCGTGTCTACAGAAGGGTGCTAGCTTCATTCTAGATGGAGTTATAGGCTGTTGTGAGCTACCCCACCTGGAGCTGGGAATGAAACTCAAGTCCTCTGTAAGAACAGCAAATGCTACTAACTGCTGAGCCATCTCTCCAAGGTCTTGCTTTTAAATAAAACTCAAACTTGAAGTCTCTAACAGGCTCACACAACAAAGAACCAGTTTGGAAAACACGTGACCTCCCCGACTCTAAAGTGCTCCCTCGCTTGCTGCCAACGAGAACACATTCCCAGCTATAATCTTAGTGTGTGCCGTAGTTTGGGAGACGTAAAAGGCCAAACCCTGTGCCATAGCGGCTCCTCCGCCTTGTCTCCCTATTTAGAGGCAGCGTCTGATTCCTCCCAATGCTATTTAGAGATGGCACTGAATTGTAGGCCCCCTACTAGTGGAGTGTGCCACGTTTTCACTTAATCCTCACTGCAAGGCTTCCTTTTCATGGTGATGCTGACCTTGAAGTGAACATGCTCCCAAATCACCAAACTGGTTCAGTCTTAGCGATCCAGCGATCCAGTTTGAGATTGTTTTTTTAAATCAGCGATGTACTTTGAGTCTTGATCAGTTTGAAAAGTCACTCACAGTCCCTACACCTCGGTCTCTTGAACTATGAAAAGGGCTGCTCAGCAGGGCTTACTCTGAAAGGTTAATATCAGGGCTGGAGGTAGCAGCCGGATGGTGCTGGCATTGGGTGCATGTCCGCCGCGGAGGTTGTTTCTTGGTGTGTAGGAATGAAGCTTTTCAGAAGACAACTCCTGCTTCTACCGTTTCCTACCAAATGCAATGCGTTTCTTCTCCTTCTACTTAGTCCCCTCATTATGAATGGAGAATGTAGATCCTTTGGGCTCTATAAGACTTCCATGAGCTAACGAAAGCACATTACTTCCATATATACTGCAAGCCCTGATATGCTGATTAACGTGAAGTCTTACATTGCAAGGTGACAATGCCCACAGAGAATTGATGTGCTCAGACACTGCACTAGGACACATCTCGTCTTCATAATGCCTCTGGAAGGTAACTGTAGTTAACCGCTTGCCTTTCCAAATGAGGAAACTGAGGCAGAGAGTAGCTTGGCGGCAGTCCCAAAGTTGCAGCAGAACCAAGTGCCGAGTCCAAGAGCTTGGCAGGCCACACAGAAGAACAGGGTGCTTCTTCTTCCTCGACTTCCCTCCTGGGATAGCAGGGAGCAGCCTATGCATTGAGCAAGATTTTTTGCTAGACGTGAGCCCTGGGGAAGTTCTCATCAGAGGTGGCCCAGCACTGACCTGCTATTTGGCTGGTGTGAGGGCAGGCAGGAGGAAGATTCGCCATGGAAGAGGAGCACGGCTCTCAATCACAGTACTTGGCACCGGCTACAGTTGAGTCATTGAGAATTTCCTGCATAGCCACCAAAGAATAATGTGGAAGGTATTTAGTAATCCGTACGAACACGTAGACCCCGTGAAGTAATGAGCAACCCGCCACTTCAGTTAACACAAAGGGAAACCATTCTATGCAAACTCGAGCATTTGGGAAGACAGCCGTGTTCAGGGACGAAAGGAATGTGATACTCGTGTTTGGAAATATTTAATAGGCAAGTCAAACAAAGATGGGGGGGCAGATTGGCTGGGAGTGACATAGAGGGATGGAAAGGTTTAGCTATGCAGGCTCCGTACGTGAGAGGGCAACAGGTGGGAATGGAGGAAGCCTGGGATGGTGTCTCAGCCTCGGAGCGCCAAGCTGCTCTGGGAGTACTTGTGTGGGGGTTTCAGGATCCAGTTTCTCCTTTGTTTCCAGTGTGTTTATGTGGATTCTTAACTGAGATCGTCAACCACAGTGGATGGTACAATGTACTAGAAAATGCATTAATTTAGGGTCAGAAGAGAGGAGTGAGCATAGAACTGGGAAGATGAATAAAACAGTTCCCATGCAAGCCCGGGGACCTGAATTTGCATGTCTAGAAGCCCTGCAAATGCTAAGTGGGCATAGTGACCTGCTTATACTTCCAGGGCTCAGAGGGGAGAAATGAGATCCCTGGAGCTAGCCAAGCGGCTAATCTCTGGGTTCAGCTGAAAGACACCGACTCATTGAACAAGGTGGAGTGCCATCACATGTACATGGGCACGTGTGTGCTTGAGTGCACGAGTGTGCACACATACACACTCACATGTAGGAGTGTAAGTGCTGAAAGTGTACACTACCGCATAAATATGAGGAATTCGGAGGGTGGAGGAGAAGGGGATATTAAAAGCAGAAGCCCTGAGCCTACCTGGCCTGAGGTCTGGCAATTCCGTGATGCCGTTTGCATTTCTGAATTGCACATGGCTTATCTACACAGCTGGTTGATATCACTGAACTACAACCATGGCCTTCTGGCCCAGGGATAACAGCCCTGCTTCATGGATGAGAAAACACAGACTATGGTCCTCATCAAATCTGTGAGGGTTCTGGGAATAACACAAAATGAGTACGTGTTCGCTGCTCAACTGATGGAGGATGCATAGCCATGGTCTGTGAGTTGAGAGATGTCTTAATGGGGTACTCCATTCAGACGATGTCTGGATGTTCCTGTCAGCCACAGGATTTGGGGGAATGAAGCAGAAAAGCAGCAAAGAAGGGAGCTGGCTGAAATGAAGATCCTGCCTCTCCAGAACTATTTGTCTGAAAATGTTACAACGTAGATGGAAAGAGGAAATGAGAGGCCTGTGATTCAGATACCCCGAACTAAGAAAAGGTAGGTTTTCCTTGCGGTTCTCAAACCCCAAACAGCACAGAAACCCAGTGTTTAAATGTTAATTAGCTTCAGCCCATCAGATGCTCACAGTGAGAATTTCATGGATGTACCACATCCAAGAAACCAAATGCCTTCTTCCCCCAGTCTGTTTAGAGAAGATACACAGCTGTTTCCAAGGCGTGTTCGCTGTGGGGCGTGTCCTGGCTTTTATTCTAACCCTCACCTTCCATGGGGGATGCCGTGAGCTCTTTCAGAGGAAAGGAAACCTAGGATCTCCTGAGATAAAAGATTGGCTTATCTTGTCCCTTATTCTGTGTGCTGTTGTCCAGGGCACCCTTGGTTTGCTGTAGTTAGCTTCCAGCCTCCGTTGGCTCTCCACAATGTTAAAGCAGAAGTCTAAAAGCAGGAAGAAATGGTTAACGAGGTGTCTGATATGCTCCGCAACAATTCAATTAACGAGAACGTTATCATCCACCTGAAGCAGTGTCTGCGCCCGGGGCACATATTTCTCTAGTTTTTCTTTAAACAGGCTTTGTATAGGGAGGAGAAGAGAGCTCACAGCACTCCACTCCACAAACAGTAATAAGTGGGTCATTTCTTCACAGTGCTCGGTTAGGGAAAAGACTGAGAAATTCACCGAAATGCCGTCTGAACCTCTGATGAGAATTCAGGTTTCTTGTGCTCTTCCAAGACCAAGATGAGACAGATAACGGAAAATTAATTTTGATGCTAATAATATGCTTATGTTGGCAATGGCCAGTGATCCGTCCTTATGGTCTGGGCTGTGTTCGTGTGTTCACTTAGCCATTTAAAACCTTCAAGCAGGCTTTAAAACACTACAGCACCTCCCACCGCATCCCTGGGGTTTATCTTCCTTTCAAAAATCCATTTTTCATGATTTCTTTTTCTATGCAAATGAAGAAATTGAGTAAGAGAACTTTGTATCAAAAATGGAAGTGGATTAAAACCCCGGGTTTCAGGGAAATTTGCAACTGGGAGTTACTGAGTGTCTGCAAAGTAGGGCTGTGTCAAACCTGAAGCTTGTGAGTGAGCCGCCACGTGAGCAGAGCGTGTGTCCCTGTCTGTCAAGACAGCGGAAAGATTCGAGGTTCCTAAAAACACCGCCCGTTATTACTCCAACCACTCGGCATGGCACAGGAACGTTTAATGTCTTTTTCTCTTGAGTATTCCTCTTCCAGATCATAACCAAAGGTGACATGCTCCAGTTGTGGGCAATGGAGCTCCACCCCAGAGAAATGTGCAAACTGGGATATTCAAAACTAACACATTCTAGCAAAATGCAAATCAAACCGACCTTGGTAATAATTGGTTTTTAGCCCGGGGTATTCTGTAACTCTGTGCAGCTCTTCCTGTTGGTGGAGTGTGGGATGGTGTCTGGCTGTGGTCACGAGGATGCTTTACACTCAAGCAAGATTTTAGGTTGTGGAGGACCTTAGGTGCTCTGTCCCTGAATCCCCACTGCTTGGGTGGAACCCTGACTCCATCTCTCACTTTGAGATCTAGAGCAAACTGCTGGAACCTCTTTCCCGTCCGTAAGCTTTCTTACCTGCCGAATGCAGAGCTAGAATCTTCCTCACAGCGCTGATACAGAGGTTGGGCAAACTGTTGATGGGTCGAACAGAACTGCACACCCAATTCATCACCAGCTATTATGGATTTGTTGCTATTGTCTCACGAATGATGAAACCAAGTTCAAGAGAGGTCTCGTTATGTTGCTAGGTGAAGGCGGGGACTCTGGTCCTCAGTGTTGCTCCTCTCAGCAGCTCACAACTTATTTCTCCTAGCCAGGGCCTAACTGGGTTTCTGTTCTCTCATCTTGAATAAGAGTTTTCTTTCTTCTACTATGGCTTTGCCAACGAAGACATAAATTCTCATCATTGATCACTAGGGAAAGTTTAATTTGGTTTTGTTCCTGGCAGGCCCTGACCTGTTCCGGGATGGCCTTGAGCTGCCTCTCCCAAGCTGGGGTTGCATGCCTGTGACACCATGCCTGGTTACTAAATGGACTAGGGATTGAGCTGGGGTTTGTACAGGGCAGGTAAGCTCTCTATGGTCTGAGTTCCAGCACTAGCCCCAAGTAAAGTCTTCACCAGTGAGAGGATTGAGTTCCGTCTTCGATGAAACTTGGAAACTGGGCTGGGTAGTTTTTCATGGCCTTCCTGCCAATCAGAAGATACTAGAAGGAAGACAAAACAAACAAGCGAAAATTTTGCCACCACCAACAAAATCAAATACCCACAAACCTCCCAGGAAGGAAGAGATGGACAAGAGTTAGGTGCGGAAGTCAGTGGCTGAGTATGATGAGTCTAGCAAGTGAGAAGCTCTGGGTTCAAACCTCAGCACAGAAACAGAAAAGAGAAAGGAGTCCTGTACCTCACTCCCAAAGACCTCAAGTCTGCCCTGGTCACTTCTCAGACCCGATGCATAAGGACATAGCAAGATCCCTTTGTGTACAGATGAACTGGAGATGCAATCTGTCTGGTGCCAGCTTACCTGAGAAACCCCTCCCTGGAAAAGTTAAGCAAGCTTTGTATACAGATGACCTGGAAAGTGGTCTGCCTGGCACCGGCTTACCTGAGGAACCCCTCCCTGGAGAAATTAAGCAGAAACCAAAGGACAAACGCTGTGGAGGAACTGTCCCAACTTCTCATCCCTTGTAGCTCCTGCCTACTCTGCCTCTGGGGTCACAGGCTTAGGTGCTTGTGGCAGCATGCAAAAGACACACACGAAGGTAGATTATCTGCATATGGAGATGGATAAATCAAATCTACAACGGGTAAGTCAGTCTTTTGGGCTTGTAAACAACTCTTCAGTTAGACTATGGGAATGAGGAACATGATACTCTCTACGAACTCTCTAGTGTGGCTTTCTTATTTAAAGTAAGTTTTTGATTTTGTTCAGGCATTTTCTGAATCTAGTTTGGATGGTAGAAATGGGGGCCTCTACTCAGAAGCTCTTGGTGTCTCATGTTTGAATAGTGAACCCCAATCTCTGAATCTTTATCTAGATGACTTGGGCTAAGTCAACTGTCATTCCCCTGTCTTGGTATGTTTGTCTGTGGTATGGAGGTGAGAACAGGGGTGTGGGATGCGTTAGTTTCACAAAATCTGGGCACACAGTGAACACAGACTAAACACCTATGTGGATGATTTGTAAGACAATAATGGTTATTCTGGTGATGACACACCTTGGTCTTTTTAAAATAAGAGGAAAGTACCTCAACTCCCCCCCACCCCCAACTGCCACCAAAGTCAACAACCTCAAATTCATTCAGAAAGAATATATTGAGACTGTACTGAGAGCCTGTTATGCCATGGTGGGTGTTGTGAGGGAAGAGGAGGTAATCACAACATAAACCCAGCTCTTGGGGGCTTAATGTCTTCCACTGGTGTGTAGGTGAGAGAGCCCGGGCCGAGCCTACATCTTTTGGCGTTCCCGGCCCAGGCCTTTCTATTGTACCTCCATAATTCCAGTCTGTGGAATTTGCGGCCTTTGGTTTGGAAGTTGGAAGTTTCCGAGAATGGTTATAATCAAGGAAGGGTGGAAATAGGAAAAATTGTGGAGCGATGTTTAGAAAGTGGGAGGGGGAGGCTCTCAAAGCAAACCCAGATAATTGGGGTGCAGATTAGAGAGCTAAGATTGGGAGAGCATGAGAATGGGACAGGGTCTTCCTCATGAGCCCACCATTCGGTGGGCGCCACGCTGGGAGCGGTTGGCGGAGAGGGACACAGCAGATGTCCAAGACTCTGTAGAAAGAAGGTCTTGCTCCGTGTCCCCCATCTACTCAGGCAGGGGAGGGGCAGAAAGGCATCTGCATGTCCCAACCCAAGGTAAACACAAAGCCAGAGAGGCCATTAAAACAGAACCAGATGAGGATAATTAGAAGGGAACGCTCCAAAGGCTAGAAGGAGGCAATGGAACTCAAACAAAGGATAGAGCTATTTCTATCTCTTGATGTCTGGAAATGCCGTCGCTTGGGTCCAGACCATGCCACCACACCCTGAGTAAGACAAACTTTCTCATCACTGCCCCCTGTTCGGTCCCCGTGGCATCCCCTGTGTTCCGCTACCACACTGTTCGAATAGATGCTCAGGAGACATCCCCAGTCACAGGCTCTACGTATTCCTTCATCTTGACAAGTCACCGTCCGTCAGAAAGCTTGCTCCCACTCTCAGGAGTCACTTTTAGAGTCCAGCAGTATCAAATCTAGTTAGTGAAGTAAATTAACAAAGAGACCCCAGGCCACAGACACAGCAGAACACGCCTCTAAGTGCTCAGGAGACTGAGACGGCTCAAGCGTAGCCGGAACTACATCAATAAAGCCAGCCTGACCTACAGAGCAAGACTCTGTCTCAGTAGCTACTTATAACAGTTAACTCCCATGTTTTCTCAAGGAAATGCCCTCTTTCATGTGCTCTCTGAGTCTCTCTGCCTCCTTGTTGCCTTTTTCTTTCAACTTGTCAAATGAGTCAGATTTTCATGAAGGAATGTCACAGCCATTGTGGAAGGAAAGGACATGCCTGGTCCGGAGCACCCAGCAGGAAGTTCAAGGAGCTTCAGGAGTCACCATCCTGGAGCTGTCAGGGTTGGCATCCATCACTGGCACTGGTTAAGGATGAAGTACACCAAATCCTTAATGAGAGAGGGGAGCCCTGAAAACCTTCCACAGAGAGGGGTGGAAAGGCAAGAAGAACGACCTTTCTCTTCCCTTGTTTTCCTGGTTGGAGAAGTTGGCCTAAGGAACAGGCTTAAAATGTATTTGAATATAAAGGGGGAAGGGCAGCTGTTAAAGCAGAGAGTACAGCCCACCTTCTGTATTCACCCGAATCCGTGGCCCTTTGACCTTCTGGATGGGACTTCATTGGACATGACTGAGTAGTGACAATTGCTTAATTTGACTCTACACGAAAGCCCTCACCAAGTGGAAGTTTCCATCTGTATCCCCAAAGCCTTGACATGTTCCTGTTGTAAAACCACTGACATCATCCTGCAGAGTTTGGCATCCTCGGTTCAGAAGAGTCCCAGAGCCAGGGTGCTGCAGGTCACGACCGAGGTTCTTTTGGCCTTGTTGCCTGTGGGAAACTTCTTGGGTGTTCGGTCAGGCTTGGAGTAAAGGTGCTACCAGTTTCTAAATTGTGTTTGCTAGAGATTTTGAAAGCGTATATCATGTTCACGGGTCAAAGAAAGAGACACCCGCTGTCAGTCAATAAAAAAGGTGCCATCTTCAACTCTGTACTGGTCTTGTTTTGGATTTGCTGAGCTATGTCGGCAAGCCTCACTCCCTCTTACGTGCAGTGACAGCGGCGGTGACACCTGGCTCATCCGAGTGAGGCTTAGAGAATCCCGGGAGCAGTCAGGACCTCCACAGCGATAGCTGTCATCCTTGTATTGTAGATCTAACAGCAGCAGTTAACTCTCAGACAAAGGAATGAGACCCCGTACACCTCCTCTACGTTAGTGAGGAACAGTGAAAGAATTTGTCTGGAAGGACAGATCTCATGGAGCCCAGGCTGGCCTCAAGCTCACCGTGTAGCCACGGCTGAACTTGAATGTAGCCCAGGATGGCCTCAAGCTCACTGTGTAGCCACAGCTGAACTTGAACTCCTGATCCCTCCACTTCAGTCTCCTGAGTGCTGAGCTTACAAGCATGAGGTCCTGTGGCCAGCAGAAATAACAAAGGGAATTCCTTTTGTTGTTATTTCATTTTACTGACTTGGTGTTTTAAGACAGGGTCTCGTGTAGCCCAGGCTATCCTACAACTTATGGAGCAGAGAGTGACCTTAACACCTGGTTCTGCTGGTTCAGTCTCCTAGGTTCTGAATACAGGCACGTGTGCCATCCCCAGCCTTATAACGGAAGAATTTCAGTAGGCACCCCTAGTAAACCAAGGTTTGGATTCCACCTTATTTTCCCTAGCCACCTTTCATTCTATTCCTTCTGAACAAAGGCTGTGGGGACTACAATCATGAGGTCAGAAGCCATCAGCCCATCCACTCTACCCTCCTACCCCCACTTTGCCTCCCATGACACCCTTTAACTCCGAGTTACGTCCTCTGGTATTGACAAATAACATGCTTTATAGATAGTTCTACTTTCTCTTTATATTTCAACATTAGAAGGGACTGACTTCTAAGCATAGGAGGCAAGAAAATCTCTTTCCCTGTCCTTTTCCCTCCCTTTCCCCCTCCCTCCCTCCCTCCTGTCTTCCTCTCCCTCTCTTCTCTCCCTCCCTCCCTCCCTCCCCACCCACCCCTCCTCTTACGTTCCCAGGGAATTGCTCTCTCCTCAGTCTGGTTTCCCATCATTTCTGCTCTGAACCTTATGATATACTGTGATTACATTTCCTTCATTGCACAACTTTTGGGTTTTGCTAAGAAGGAACACATGGTTTTGGTTTGTTGGGCCCCGCACAGATGAGGGGTCACACACAGCACCGTTATTTCCCACAGTTCTGGAGGTTGCAAGGCCCAGAAGTGAGCTGTCAACTCCAGTCTCCCTCATCAGAGGGAGGGCATCCCTCGCATTTGGGGCGCTCTCCTGATTCTCAGAGGCCTCACGAAGGTGCCATGAGTACTGGTGATCTGTTCTCGTGTGCGGGCGGCTTACTCACCTTCGCCCACGGTCACCTGTAGTTCAAATGTACCGACTAGAAATTTCAGGGAACAGACACGTAGGAATTTGAAATCGTGCAGTCTTCTGAGCGGCAGGAGGAAGGCTCCTGTGGGCCCGCTCGGTCCGTCCCCGGATGTGACTCACCTTTCACTGAGTATGTGAATGCTAAGTTACTCACTCGTCAGTCACACGACGGCAGCTGGATCGGTTCCATTGTTATGACGAAGCACTATTGTGTTCAGGTGGCTAGCTTTCCTCGGTAGTGGCTCTGAGGAGCACAGTGCGCTCCTGGGAAAGCCTGCATCGTGAGCGAATGGGTGGGTGTTCTGCGTTCAGTAGGAAAACCTGGCAGGAATATCACCGCCCAAGTCTCCAGGCTCCCACTGGGCAAACGCCTCTTACAGACACGAGCTTCCAGCCATCCTGACCAGCATGGACCCAGCCTGCTGGGCCACTGTGTGGCAGTATAGATGGAGTTCCACTAAGGGTAGAAAGGACCCTTTCCGGAGAGCAGGCCACGGGGCATCCTTTGTCATGGCTGAAGCGCTGCCGCCACCATGAACTTCGAGACCATGGGCGCAGACCTGTAGAAATGTTAGGATAAGGAGCTGTAAGGGCCAAGGCCCTTGGGAATAACACTTTATGGCATCCCTGGACCAGGCCATCCCACGCTTCAGATCAGAGATGTAAGCCACAGGGAACAGGTGGCCCTTGCTAGTACCCTTCAGGATTTTGAAGCCTGCGTTGGTGTTCTCTCCTTGCTGGGACTGTTGTTGAGACGAACACTTTCTCTATTTCCATACTCTCTCTGGAAGCCAGTCTGTCCTTCTGAGAGTCCACGATGGTCTGAAAACTGTGAGTCATTTTCATTCATAGAGTCCGAACTTTACCTCTGAAAGTAAAAACTCATATACCTTCCTTCTGGAAACTTTTCTTTATTTTGGGGGATATTTTCCTGGATTTCTGGGATATTTTAGGATGTGGTTATTGTACTACCCAGCCTGAACCTTGAAACCTCTTCAACTCTTTTCCTTAGAGTTTTGCTGCTTTGTCTTTTTGTACAATTATTTCATATAAATAAGCCTTCTACTAAAAATTCAGTTTATTCTATTCATGCACTTTCCTCCTCTCTGGATGACCTTCTTCTGGATCTCTCTTTCCCATCTTTATTTTGATTTTCTTCTGGGACTTTCTGACAGATGTATCCCCTCTTGATCACGTTATTTTTTTTTATATCTTTATTGAGCTCTACATTTTTCTCTGCTCCCCTCCCTGCTTCTCCCCTCTCCCCTTCACCTTCCCCCAAGGTCCGCATGCTCCCAATTTACTCAGGAGATCTTGTCTTTTTCTACTTTCTACTTCCCTTGTAGATTATATCTATGGAAGTCTCTCTTAGTGTCCTCATAGTTGTCTAGGTTCTCTGGGATTGTGGCTTGTAGGCTGGCTTTCTTTGCTTTATGTTTAAAAACCACCTATGAGTGAGTACAGGTGATAATTGTCTTTCTGTGTCTGGGTTACCTCACTCAAAATAATGTTTTCTAGCTCCATCCATTTTCCTGCAAAATTCAAGATGCCATTAGTTTTTTTTTCCTGCTGTGTAATACTCCATTGTATAAATGTACCACATTTTCCTTATCCATTCTTTGGTGGAGAGGAATCTAAAATGGCTGAAAGACACTTAAGGAAATGTTCAGCATCCTTAGTCATCAGAGAAATGCAAATCAAAACAATTCTGAGATTCTATCTTACACCTGTAACACTGATGACAACTTATGCTGGAGAGGTTGTGGGGAAAAGGGAACACTTCTGCATTGCTGGTGGGAATACAAGCTGGTACAACCCCTTTGGATGTCAGTGTGGCAATTTCTCAGAAAATTAGGAAACAACCTTCCTCAAGATCAAATAATACCACTTTTGAGTATATACCCAAAGGATGCTCAATCATGCCACAAGGACATGTGTTCAACTATGTTCATTGCAGCATTGTTTGTCATAGCCAGAACCTTGGTCACATTCCTATGTGACTGCAATATTTGTGCAAATATATTAGAAAGTCCATACATGGAGTCTGAGGATAGAGTTCACAAAAAAAGGCCTGTGTTTACGTCTCCAGTGTTGTGTTGTGCTTCATCCCTATATGACCTGGCTTTCTTCCATCTAAGCCTCTGCAATTTCCGTAAGTAAGAATCCAGCCTTTTCCAATCTTGAAGAGGGCTAGGTACCTGGTGACATGAAATTACAGAGGAGCCCAGTGACACAGGTCTCTCAGAGGAATGTTGACTGAGATTGACCAGGGCCGCCTCCCCCTCGCCCCCACGCTTCTCTCCTCCCTGTCTCTCTTGAGACAAGTTCACACTGTGTAACCTGGGATGTCCTCAAATCTGTGATGATTTTATGGCTGGGGTCACCACAACACAAGGAACTGTGTTAAAGGGTCACATTAGGAAGGTTGAGAACCACTGCTCTAAAGTGTGCAGTATCTCTAAGTCCTGTTTCTTTTTCAGGTTCTGCAGTGAGCTGGTGTCATGATTTATGGGGGTGCCCACCCTGGCAGGTTCCCCTGCTGGCGTGGGGGGACAGACAGATATGCCATGCAGAAAGAACTCGGGTATAGAGTTTATTTAGTGGGTATTGGGAAGCATATAAAGGTAAGGGGATCATGGAGGGAAGAGACAGACAGACAGACAGACAGACAGACAGACAGACAGAGAGAGAGCAGAGAGGAAGGGGGGAAGGGAGAGGCAAAGACTGTCTCTTCAGAAAAAGAATGAAGAGAAAGGGGAAGAGAGGATGCAGGAGATCAACTTGCCTTGGCAGGAAGGGAAAGATTGGGGGGTGGTTGGAGTTTGTCTCTTAAAGGGACAGGGTACCCAGGTGACAGAGAAGGCCAGCAGAACTATAATTATAACAGCTGGTTGTTTTTCTGTTCCTAAGACCAAAAGTGACTTAGAGGAGAAAGGGTTTGTTTTGGCTTTCAGTTCCAGAAGGATGGAGTCTCCCACGGCAGAGAAGGTGCGGCAACACCAAACAAACATGGCTCCACAACATTTTCATCCACACTCAGGAAGCAAAGAGAGCAAGCAGGAAGAAGAGGGAGGCAGCCAACTCTCCAAGCCCGCCCCAGTGGTGCTGTACTCCTGTCAGCAAGGCTCTGCTGCCTACAGGCTCCACAGCCTCCCTAACGCCATTACACTGCCGCCAGCTGGGGACCACGTTCAGAGACAGGAGCTTATGGAAGACTGTCCTCATTCAGACCCACGTGTGGTGCGGCTGAACTGCCTGCTTGTGTTGTTCTGTCTACAGAGGGTTGGGGCATTCACATCCCAAGAACACGGGGTGGGAACATGACCAGTGCACAGGCAGGGTGTCTGGAAGGAGAGAGTCAGTCAGAGAGTGGTGCTGGTAGCAGTTTTAATAGGGTTGTATGGGTCGTGGCAAGGACAGGAGGATCCATTTAAGTATAGGAAGACTCTGATAATTTTCGGTAGGGAGTGCTATGGTTGGACCTACTCTCTTTGGCCAGTATACACTCCTCTCTTTCTCCTTGTCCTTGTGAGCTTGATCCTTTCATGGCAATGTTTGTAAGCTTTGGGTATAGAATCCGATCAGTTGTGCATGACTGGGCTTTCCAGCCTTCTTATGTCAGGAGAGGTTAGGTGGGACTTCTGGGCACGGAGAGAAACTGGGAGGATGAATACAGGCATATGGATTTCACCATTGGACCAGGAGCAAGACATAAAGTTGGATGTGCCCTAAGGGGAAAGGTAAAGAACGGCATGACAGAATGTAGATTAAAAAACATGGGCTAATTAAGTTATAAAAGCTAGCTGGAAACAATCCTCAGCCAAAGGCCAAGCTTTCATACTTAATGACAAGTCTCTGTGTGGTTGTTTGTGGGCTGGCAGTCCCGACGAGAAAGTATTACTGGATCATTTATGAAGCACAATTCCTTTCTCCAAGTCCTAAAGTCTAAGGTCAAGACGTCTGTGGATTGGGGGCCTAGAGAGAGCGTACATCCTGGCTCATAGTCAAGCTTCTCTCATTATCTTTCCAAGGTGGGAGGAGGAGGAGGATGCTCTGTTACAGACACATTCGAGATGTTCTGACGTCATGGTCCAGTTATGTCCTAAAGGCCAACTTCAAGTACCGCCATCTTCATCGTTATATTCTCAACCTTGGGGCTCTGATAGGGTAGAACAGGTTGGAGCGATGAGCTGCGGTCCTTGAAGTGTCAGGAACTGAACATTCATGTTCACATTTCAAGTCCTCACCTGCAAAGATGACTGAACTCTGAAGATGTCTAACTGAAACCAAATGGTCCCTACAGTCGCTGTACTGGGGACACAGAGCAGCGTCTAGATGAACGGGATAAACCTGGGTCTAGCTTGAATTTCATGACTGTAGCAGTCATTAGGAGAAACGTACAGTCATATATGCCACGTCATGCTGCTGTGAGCTTCTTCTGAAGAGCAGTAGGAACCGGAGAGGATGACTCAGCAGTTCATAGCATGCACTGCTTCTGCAGAGGACCCAGTGCACCCATTGAAAGCTCACAGCTACCTGTAACTCCAGCTCTAAAGGATCTGATGTCTCTGGCCTTAAAGATGCCTTCACTCAAGTGTGCGTAAACACACACTCACACACACATTAAATAAACAATTCTTAAAGAAAAAGCAATATGGGCAGATATTGGTATTACTCATGTGTAGTTTCTTTCTTGAAACTCGGTGAGTAACGATTGCGGCTGGACAGCAGAGAGAGTGGGCGGTGTTGCATGAGCAGGAGGGAAGCCATGACTGCAGAACGCAAGGCTCTCTCTTGTGGCTGTATAGTCGGTTGTGCAGAGGCCTTGGCAGAGGGCCACAGAGTACAAACAATGGTCTCATTACACATCCCTGACACATGAGCTATCATAGCTCATGATCACGTACAACTGAGTCCACATGAAGTTCCTCCCCTCCCCTTCACAAGGGCTGTGGTGGGCCCTGTGACCAGTGTGACCTGGCAGGGTAGGTGGGTCTACTGGTAGGAGTTTTATTCTATTTTTTTATTAATCTGTAGATAGTTGGGGTTATTATATGTATAGGTTCATGAATGCCATGGTGTGCATGTAGAAGCCAGAGGACAAGTTTCAGGGGTCAGTTTTCTCTTTCTACCAAGTGGATTTAGGAAATTGAAATAGGTCCTCAGGTTTGGTGGCAGCCACTTCTACCCACTGAGCCTTTTCACCCTCTTTGGGGGTTTTCAACTTCAGGTCAAAATAATAAACCTGGGCCGACCACATGGACTCATGCAGCGACAGACCAACCATGGAAAAGCTCTTGGTTTGCATGGCGGCGTTTCTCATGGAAAAATTCAAAGTGTTCCAGAGCCTGTGTCTTACTGATCTTCCTGTCATCTTATAAAGTGGATCGTAAATGTGGATGCCATGACAAGTGGATTATAAACGTGGATGCCCGTGACAAGTGGATCATAAACGTGGATGCCTGTGACAAGTGGTTCATAAACGTGGCTGCCCATGACAAGTGGTTCGTAAACGTGGATGTCCATGACAAGTGGGTCCTAAACGTGGATGCCCATGACAAGTGGATCATAAACGTGGATGCCCGTGACAAGTGGACCATAAATGTGGATGCCTGTATCAAGTGGGGCTAAGAAAACTCAGTACATTAAGCTCTGTGGATAAAATCCCGCTAAGTGTGAGCAAGACTCTCCCGTTGTTTGTGAATCATAGTGCTGTCTGTCTTCAGACACTTGTACATACATAGTGTTGCATCTCTTTCTACTATCTATCTATCTATCTATCTATCTATCTATCTATCTATCTATCATCTATCTACATCAACAGCAGCACTTTCTATCTAGCATCAATCTATACATCTATTTATATCTTCTATCATCTATCTATATGTATAATCTTTATAAAGGCCCCATAAAGCATCAGTTTCAAGAAAGAAGTTACTTGACTACACAAGAGTAATAGCAATATCTACCATATTGCTTTTTTTAAAGAATTGTTTATTTAATGTGTGTGTGTGTGTGTTTATGTACACTTGACTGAAGGCATCTGTAAAGGCCAGAAGCATCAGATCCTCTAGAGCTGAAGTTATAGGTACCTGTGAGCTTTCAGTGGGCACTCTGGGTCTTCTGCAGGAGCAGTGATTTTCTATGTTCTGTTCTCATTTACAGAACACAATTATTACACAAAATTATCTACATCATGAAACAATAAAATTAACAAATAAAGGAGAATGAAAATGCCCCCAACAGCCTCCTATGCAGAGACCCTAAGGTAGCTAACAGGCACATACATTTTCAGGTTTCCTGTGAATGCATAAATGTATCTTCAAAAAACATTATCATAGTGAGAATATACTGTGTAATTATTTAGTTTGTTTTTGTTTACCGAAAACATTTTGTGGGCATCTTTCTTTAAATAGTCAATACATGTTCAATGGTATATGAAAATTTTTGTAATGTAAAAGTGAGGGGTGAAAGAAATCTAAGAGCAAGCAGGGGGCAGGTTCTAAAGTGGTGTTGGTGGTAATTCTGGAGTGGAGGGCGGGAGGGGAAGGAAGCAGAGCTGTCTGTCCTCACTCTTCTCCTTCTCAAAACTGTGATTTTCCTGACTCCCAACTAGTCCCCTCTACTCTTCCCCAGTCTAGAGTCATGGCTTCATTTTCTTTTGCTTTATGGAAAACAAATAAAAATTATAAAAATCATAAGAATATTCCATACAATGATATTTATGGTTATTTTTTGAATTTTTTCTTTGCTCATAAATATATAAAAGATGTTTTGCATTTAGAAAAGTCAGATGAACAAGAAAATTAAGTTATTAAAAACCGTAGGTAAGAAAATCAGGTTTTCGAAAGCCAGTCTGCAGCCACAATCAAAAGCAGTTGAGACAGTTCACAACAATGCCTGAGACAGTCCACGACCACAACTGAGACAGCCCATACCCATGGCTGAGACAGTCCATGACCACGGCTGAGACAGTCCACGACCACAACTGAGACAGCCCATACCCACGGCTGAGACAGTCCACGACCATGGTTGAGACAGTCCACGACCACAACTGAGACAGTCCACAACCACGGCTGAGACAGTCCACGACCACGGCTGAGACAGTCCACGATCACGGCTGAGACAGTCCACAACCACGGCTGAGACAGTCCTCACCAATAGTTTTCTGAAGGAAACCACAATTATCTGCTTTAGTCTGAGACTCTAGATGGTCAAGTGCATGGCATGAAAAACCCAGAGGAGCAGAAAATGTCAAAAGAGCACTGTGCAGAAGAGAATAATCCAGAGTGGTTAAAAAAAAATCAATCCAGGTTCCTAAAACCATAGAGTCACTGATCTTTTACAAATGGAGACCCACCGGGAAGCTCACTGAAGGAAAGTGTGCATCTTCATACACTTGGCAGAGAACCTGGGGTCACTACCCACAGGAGAAGATGGGATCGTGAGAGTAAATGAATGGAGAAAACTTCTGGTACAATAAAATCAGCACAAGATTAGTAAGAGAAAAGAAAAGATTTAGGACTGTGACTCCAAACAGTTGGACATTAGCAAGTTCAGCCTCACATCTCCCTGTAAAACACCCTGTCTTTTCCTGCCACAGAGGCAGAGGCCTGAGTTAAGTCAATAAGAGTTTGCTAAATGTCCAGGACATTTTTTTTCCATTATAAATTCCAAATGATAGCTTACCATTTAGTATTGCTGTTCAGAATTGGTAATTTAAGGATTTAAGGGGAAATATTAGTGGATAGTTTTTTTTAAAAAAGAAAATCATTTGCCGAGATTTGAAAATATCACAAAAGGCAACACTGCACTGCCGTCTGTTTCCTGGGCTCCAGATGCCTGACTTTGGTTCACGATGGGCAGAGGAGTCAGGCTTGGGTTTTGGCAGTTGGCTTCAATAGAATTGGTAATGTCACCCTTTTCTCCAAACAAGAAGAGGAAAATGATTAGGGAGGCTGTGTAATCACTGCAGACGGAGAGAGAAAAGACGTCAGACAGAAAGCTGGAAACAGGAAGCAGAGAGAGATCAGGGATGATGAGAGGCTCTGACCAGGTTATGGTTTGTGAACTTCTTTTTTGGAGTTCAATTCAGAGCTCGGCTCCTAGGTTTTCTCTGTCCTTTCCAGCCAACATTACCTATTGTCTTGAGGGGGAAAAATGCCTTTTCCTGATTTTAATGGAAAACTAATTTTTAAATTGCTCTTAATCTGCATTTTGTTGTTGTTGTTGATGATGTTGTCAGCCTTTCCACTTCCCATCCAGGAATTGGCAGAGATTCTCCTTCACTAGAGCTGCGCAGCACTGGACTGTTGGAATTATGACAGATCATTCACTTGTTAACACGCTTCTCTCCTTGTTCCTTTATTGACTCTTCATGATCTCACAAACACCCTTTCTGCTCAGAAGTTCACCTGACCCAGGCTCTGTCCCCCAACCTCCACTCTCCCACACTGAGGTAATATGACCTCGCAGTCTAGACTCGCTGCTGAGGTGTTCGCTGTCACGTAGGGCCTCATACAATCCGCGGCCTGCATGTAGCTGTAGGCCCATCGAGGTTTTGCAAGGGAGATGGTGACGCACATATCCGTGTTTTGTTCGGTGGACAGAGCTGACCCCACGGGTTGAACGATGGTTTACTCTTTCCCAAATATTTCCAGTGAGAGGAAGAATTGCCTGTCAGAAGCTGGACCTCACCTCTCATTTCACCCATTAACAACAGCGGAGGGAATTTCTTCTGTTAGTGAATTCGGATTCTTCTGTTGCTCTGAGCAACCATTTCCTTTGTTATGATTGTTTTGATTTTCTAATTGTTGCATCATTATATTAATTTTCTGCTTCTCTTAAAAATAGTTTTTAGGGATTTAAGAAAATAATTGTAGGGACTGAGTTACAGAAGTTACAAGTGCTTGCTGCTCTTGCAGAGGGCCCTTGTTCTGTTTCTAACCCTGTGTCACAGCCTGTACCTTCAGCTCCTAAGGATCGGATGCCCCTTTCCTGCTTCTGTGAGCACCTGCACACACATGGCATCCATACACGGAAAGAAAGAAAAAGAGGGAGGAGGGTTCCATAAATAAAAATACCTTAATTGAAACCGAAATAGTTGCAGATTGTTGCATATAGTACCAAAGGCACCAGAAATGAGGGCCAAACATTCAAACAGCTACCCTGTCTGGTCCCTTTTTTTTTCCTACTCAGTCGTGAGATATTCTACAACCTATTATTATTCATAATTTAAAATGCCTGGAAAAAGATGAATAAGGCATGCTTCCTGTTCTCAGAGGTCTCAAGGATTGACTAAGACTCTGCGCGTTATAAACTCCCGTAAAGTGAGAACAACACTAATGGGGCATACCCTTCGTCATCACGATCTATGCCACCAAAAGCAAATGTGCAGGAGTCTGAGGTGCAGGAATCTCAGTGGTTTACACAGCACGCAGGCTTGTGAGCTCTCTAGGCAAACATATTAGCCCGTTCCTAGCCCGAGCCTCCTCTGGAACAGAATGTTTAGGGAGCTGACGATAGAAAGCGAGAGAGAATGAACAGGAGACAAAATTTACGAGGAGGAAGCAGTCGGAAAGGAAGTTTTACTTATGTGTGATAAAAGCCACAGAAAGGTGTAGGGCAAATAGCTGCACAGCAAAGAGAGGGGCCACAGATTCAAGAGGAGAGCAAGCTGGGTCATTTGGACAGGAGAACCGAACCGAGGAGGCTGTAGCAACTGCGGAGGTAAGGCAGGGAGTGTGCTGTGCTAATGGCGAGTTGCCTAGGGGTGGATTCCTCAGGTAGCCCCGGGCTCATCTAGAGTGTGACTCACTGCAGAAGTAAGGAAGGAAGGGAAAGTGATCTGACACAGAAAGGAGGGGAGAGGTTAAGGAGACGCACATTTCCGCGTTATCAGGGTGAAGGCGCTTCTGAGACACTGCGCAGGATGGACGAGGAGCTCAGAAATAACACGTCAGAAGTTCACGGCACGGGTCTTTGCCTAGGATAAAAGTCCTAGTGTCTCAAGAGCTGTGAGCTGGGGTGTTGCTAGTCCACGGCTGAGGGTGAGCTGGCTCTGGAGAGGCCATAGAGGAGAATGCACTGGGCAGGAGTAAAAAAAAAAATCTTGGAGGAAAACCAGAGGGGCAAAGAACCCAGTGTATGAGAGAAGCTAAGTCAGGGTGGGGACAGAAGAAAAAGCTGTGCGTGGAGAAACTCTTTCCTCAAAAGAAAAATAAGCATGTCAAGTGACACTTGGTAAATATTTTGAATTCGGAAAAAAAACGGAGACAATGGGAAGGGCATCAGGTCTGCAGACAGAGGGTCCGCGGAGGCTGTTTCAGGAGCTGGTTGGTGGGAGTGATGGAAAGAGAAGCCAGATCAGGGTGCAGTAATCTGGAGCACCTAGTCCTAGTCCTAGTCCTCAGGAGGCAGAGGTAGGCAGATCGCTATGAGTTCCAGGCCATCCAGGGCTACACAGTGTGACCCTGTCATACAACAACAACAAAACAAAAAGAGGAAAAATAAAACGAAAAAAGGGGAAAGGAAAGACAAAAGGAGGAGGCGTCAGGTGAGCAGCTTTGCAGAGAAGCGTGGCAAAGAAGGCAGGCTCTTTCCCTTTGCTGCTCTTCCTTCATCCCCTTCCCCATTCTTCTTGCCTCTCCTCTCCCTCCCTCCTCCACTTCTGCATCTCTAATTCTAGAAATCAGTCATTTTAGACCAAAGAAAGGAGGGAGGGGTCTTCCGCAAGGTTCTCCGATTTGGAGTGTTATAAACTGCTTCAAGGGCTAGCTCTTCCACTACCAGCTTCCCTGTCTGTAGCGATGCCCCCTGCAGGAGGCCCACCTCCATGACTCCAGCAGGACTCCACCTATGCAGGAGGTGTGTTTAGAGGCCTGCTCTGCAGAAACCCAGAGGAGGCCTGAATTAAAAGTCACTCAGCAAAACAAGGTCCCTTCAACTCAATGTGCATGCATGTGTGCGTGCGTGCGTGTGTGCCCCAGCTACGGAGTTTGTGTGATTTTTCTCTTAATGAGGTTCATTTGATAGTTCAAACAACGCCAATTTCAAACGCCAGTCAGTAATCGCTTATTTTGTTGGCTACCCAGACAACTCTCAGTGCTGGGAAACTGAAAACCCTCTTCCAAATATTACATTAGTGGTTGGTCCTCTTCGCTTTGATGAACATTTCCCCCTTGAACTCTACACATCCCCCTTTAAGTGGGAATGCGATGCGCATTACATGTTAAGTGCTGCCAACCGTCCCAGGACAAACAGCCTTTATTCATAGTTTTAGCTGACTACCTGGTGTTTTTTTTTTTTTTTTTTTTTTTTTGAACCCCACAAAAATGAGCTATTCTGACATCTGCATTTTAAAATAGATGTAAAACCTTGAACAAAGGCCTAGGACAATGACTCGGTCAGCCAAACCCTTGCGTGAAAGCAAGCCCAGGGACCTGGATTCAGATCCCTCATTAAGAAGCTGCTCCATTGCAGGGTGCCTCTTTCATGCAGAGCTTGGGAGATAGAGACACGTGCATCCCTAAGTCTTCCTGCCAGCTACTCTAGCCAACTGGCAAATTCTAAATTCGGCGATAGACTCTGTCTCAAAACACACAGAGAGAGTGATGGAGAAAGGCAACCAATGTTGATCTCTAACCCTTATACACTAGGGCATGTGACCTGTACACACGCACGCACGCACGCACGCACATCAATGAAGTGGAGGATTAGCACTGGGACAGACAGACCAGAGAATCATAACGCATGCTTTTCCCTTCAGCAAAATGCATTTCCTAAATAGGTGAGAAGGTAAGACGCGCATACCTGAGTTCCTCAGAAAGCGCCAAGCTGTGCTATCTAAAGGGCACACAGACTTCGGAAGGAAAACAAAGATGAGGAGCAGAGATCCTCAGGAAGTTTCTGAAGAAGGCAAATTCGTAATCGATTTCAAGAATGGTGATTGTACTTCCCAGGCTGTGAGTTTGTTCTCCACAGGCCAAATGGAGTCTACTTGGGTTTGGATCTTAAGCCGGTGTGTATTATGTACTTTCCCCGTTGCTGTGACAGGTACCTGACAAAAAAAAAAAAAAAAAAAAAAAACTTAAGGAAGAACGGGTTTGTCTGGGTTTATGGTTTAAGAGCACAGTCAATAATGGCAAGGGAGGCGGGAAAGCAGGAGCCGGAAGAGTCTGGCAGCTCACCAGCCTTCCCCGCCTGGCTGCTGGCCGGTCCTCTGATGCTGACCAGTCTCTGATGCTGGCCACTTGATTATGCTGCTTGTCAAGAAAGAAACAAATAGCTGTATGGGGTCTCCTGTGTTTTATTCATTAGAATATCTTTTATTTGTTGCTTCAATGTATTTAATTTACTAAATTGTCCCAGATGGTTTTTATACGACAATGCTAATGAGGAAGGGGAAAGGGACCTCATCTCCTTTTAAGTCTGGTGGAAGAGGAAACATTTTTCCTTCCACGTGTCCAAGAGCCATCAGTTTTGTCTTTTGAGACTGTCTCTCCCTGGGACCTGGGATGCTGGCAAGCCAGTGAGCCTCACACAGGAAGCCTACCTTGGCTTCCCTGACTATGAAGTGTGACTTGTTATGTGGGTGTTAAGGACCACACTCTGGTCTTTGTGTTTGGGAAACATTTAGTCCTAACCTACTGAGTTATCTCCTGTCGTGAGGCTTTTGAATAACGGCCAAGTTTTATAAATGACAGTACATATTTAAACAAAGAACTCATGTGTTTTCTTTCTTTCTTTCTTCTGCTCTTGTTGTGACTTTCCTAGTTGTTTTTGTTATTAACTAACCTCCAAGTAATTGGCTCATCTGATCTACAGGGGAAGACGGACAGGTAATTAAATGGGAAAATCCATGTAAAAGAAACCTTTGCAAATGATTGGGAAATTCTAAGATATCATCAAGACCCTTTTCAACAAAATTAACCTTCCCAAAGACACATCCATTTCTGCAAGATTCTTGCCAGAGGCATAACAGAACTCTCCTCTGTCATCAGCTCCATCCTACAGACAGACAAGAGGACAGAATCTCTAGCCAGCCTGCCAAGTGTGAGAAGTATCTTCAACTACCCAATGGGCCTAGATCGGTCTTTAGCAGCTCAATAGCCACAGAGTACTGACTATGGACGATGCACGCTCTGTGAAGGGCTTCAGGTGAGCTGGCCCATATATCCATCTCACTAGAGTATACACAACTCAACTGCCACAGTCTGGCAGGTGTGGCTTAGATGAACAGTGTCCAGTTCTTTCCAGTTGAGCAAATATATTTCCAGATATTTAATATTCTTGCATCTAAGGAGCCAGCGAGCCTTCTCTGGTGGCCAGTGCCATGGATGCTTGTGAAATTTTGCAAGTTTGATTTCAAGTAAACAAAACCCTGGGGTCAGCCGCTGTTTCTCTCACTCTCCTTGTAAATGTGTAGAGTCAGCGCAGCTTAGGAACATCCTTAACACGTGGCCACCATGCTCCCAGGGCTGTATGTGCAGGTGGTAGTTAAAGAACAGGCTCTAACTGCAGCCCTGCATTTCCTTTGTTGTGTATATTTAGGTCAGACGCTAACACGGCTTTCCCGTATTTTCTTTGTAGTTTAATTTCCTTTGTGATTATTGCTTTTGCTTAATGGTGGTATAAAAATGTCCCAAGGACTGAAAACAAATTGCGGTCCCCTTTAACATAAGCATTAAGAAGTCTTCCACTCGCTTGCCTTGAGGCCAAGATTAAAAGTAAAAAATCATTTCAGATAAAACGTGCAATAGGGCAAACACTTAGGTTTTCTTAACAAAACACGGGGAGCTATCTATATCCACACCGTGTTTGTTCTCATCACCTTGGGCCCCGCATAGAACAAACCAGGAATGAGGACGCATGTGTTCACAGTGGCTCTCAGTGTCTCAGACCGGGCCTCCCTGGAGATGCCACGAGGTGAGGCGCCTGCCAGCAGCACCACCCTGCCGTTCCTAATGACTCCCTGGAGAGCTGGCAGGATCCTGGACACATTAAGAAGGCAGGGCAAAGGAAGGGATCCCAGCTCTACCCAAGGACCACCATGAACTTCACAGCAAGGCAGCGGGTGATGGGAATCCATCTCCTAAGTGTTACATTTGCAAAGATGTTTTCATTTCGTGTTTACTGTCCCACCTATTAACGTGTATTTGCTTCTGACACTTCGTTCATTTTATAGCCTGATAGCGAACAGGTTCGATTTAATGGCTAGTTCTTAGTCAAGGTGTTGAAATGGTTGAAATGTTTGCTTCTTAAACAAGACAGATTTTTACCTGTTTGTTCAGGAAGCAGCATACATACATTTTCAGAAACTGGGCTTTATGAACAATAACACATTCATCGGGCCCTGATAGAATCTGATTTGATTTTATTCAGAATGTTACTTCATTTTAGCACCTGTATAGATTCAGAGCTCTTTGAACTGCATGAAATTGCAGCTGTGCACAGTTGGAACAGCTTTTTGTAGTTGCTTTGAGGGAGAAAATGTAGTCCATTTCATCCCCTAATATAAAATAAAGTATATAATATTGGGAACAATAGTTGAGCTTCCACGAAGGAGTCCCCTGTTTGTTTTCCTAGGCTTAGCGTGTTAGTTCATTAAACTCTAAGAAACATCAATTTCCTTAAAACTTAAAAAAAAATTGCAATCCTGTAAGAAACACACCTATCAAGACTTTTGCAAACTTTCTTTCTAGGGACATCCCTGTGTGTGAGAATACAGTTGGGCCTGATATGAAAAAGCATTTCTGAAACGAGATGGTGTTGGAATCATAAAGTGCAGCTCCTTTTGCACTTTGATAAATTGACGGTAAACACACAGATAATTTTAAATAATTTGTCTTAATTTTTAATTGTGTGTGTGAGTGTGTGTATGTGTGTGAGTGAGTGTGTGTATGTGTGTATATGTGTGTGTGAGAGTAAGTGTGTATGAGTGTGTGAGTGTGTGTATGTGTGTATATCTGTGTGTGTGAGTGTATGTGTGTATATGTATGTGTGTATATGTGTGTGTGTCTGTGAGTGTGTGTGTGTGTGTGCGTGTGTGTGTGTGTGTGTGTGTGTGTGTGTATCTGCCTGGGGGTATAGGTACATCAGCGCAGTGCCCACAGAGGCTGGAAGAGGGTTGTCAGATCCCCTGGAGCTGGAGTTAAAGGAGGCTGTGAGCTGTCCAAAGTGGGTGCTGGCTGCCGAGCTCCCATCCTCGGGAAGAGCAGCAAGGACGCTGCAGCCTTCCTCTGTCGCATTTAAAGAGCGTACAGCAGAGTCAGAAAAGCAATGCGTGGTTATTAAATAGCACCCTAAACCATGCACAATCATTAAACAAAATGAGATGCTTAATAGCCGACCTAAAAATTAGTAAAAACCTTTATAGGTTTTTATTTTCTTCCTCAAGGTTACAACCCTAGCACCTGATTTACTTTTTAAAATGCATTATCTGAACAAACAATTACTTAAAAACATTGCTACACAGATTCAGCTCTTAATGGTTAAGATTAACAGCGCTGATTTTAATCAAAACGTATTTCCCTAGTAAATTCTCATTAGCCTTTAAAAGAGAAAAGAAACCATGTTTCCACTCCTTCCAAAGTTCTGGTAATCACTCATGCAAATGAAAAATAATGTATGTGTTCCATACATGCATAAGTTGTTCCACAAACATCTGGTAATGAAACCTTGAAAGCCGCTAGACTCCACGGCAGCCCAGGTGCTCGGCGCAGCCTCTCTAGAGCTCAGCCATCGCCCGCAGTCATTTGTTGCAACTTGTATTGGCATTTTTACGGCCAAGATGAGGGGCAGGGTGATGACATCATGTGCTGGTGTTATAAAGGTGCCGTGCATTCGCTGAGAAAATCCCATCAATGAGTGATTGTTGCTGAAACCGACTTCATTGGTGGCCGCTGCGTTTTGCCAAGGGAAACATCTGGGCACAAAGTTAGCGGCGGCACACCTTGTAAATAACTTAATTGAAATTAATTGCCAGAAGTTCGCAGCACGCATAGGCAGCCGTGAGCACCGTTTCTGGTTCTGCCGAGGAGGGTTATGCTGAAGGATCTGTGTTCATAGGTTCTACTGTAGCAACAGAAGAGGGGGGCGTAGAGACCGAGGATGCAAAGACAGGAGCCTGCAGAGAGCAAAACCGCACCGCAGCGTGGAGAACACCTGAAGACCTCTTTCACTCAAAGATATTTTCTTTGGAGAAATAGTTTTAAAAGTTATGAATAAATCAATTTTACAAGGTAGAGATCTATTTCCTCAGAAAGCTCTGTTATTTTGCCCATATTATCAATAAAGAAGGCAATAGTAGTGCTTATAAAAATGTGAAATTATCATGTGTTCTGGAGCCACATATTGAAGAGATCAAGAGGTTGCTTTTTGAAAATACTAGCAGATCGATCATGAAACATATGCCTTATTTTTTCCAGAGTTTTACACAGTCCCTTCTGCCCTCAGAAATCCAGGGAAAAGCAATTTAAAAATTACCCAAGTGTGTGTGTGTGTGTGTGTGTGTTGGGGGGGGGTGGTGGAGAGATGACTCGGTGGTTAAGAGTACTGGCTATTCATCCAGAGGACCCGGGTTCGAATCCCAGCACCCTCATGGCTGCTCACAACTGTCTGTAATTCTAAGAATCAACATCCTCACACAGACATACATGCAGACAAAAAAACCAATGCACATAAAATAAAAACAAACATATAAACAATGTTTTAAAAAATTACCAAAGGGACACAGCATTTAACACAAATAAGTTGTGCCCACCCCAGCACAGCCTTCCCTAGCCTTAGGAAGTGTTCGGTCTGCGGTAATGCCGGTTTTCGACTCCTTTTGCTCTTGATTCTCATTGCTTCTCGACTTTCCCTTTCTTTCTCAGAAAAGTTATGCAAATGTAAACAGTTTAAAGAGTTCCAGTATCGATATTGTAAAAATTTTCCTCTTTCTCTTCCTCAGATTTTGTGCTTTTATGCTTGCTTCCATAATGAATTCCATCTGAGTTCTCTATGTAAATTAGGATTTAAATGATAAACACTTTAGCCTTAGAATACATAAAAACTGCCGGCTGTTACTCTCCAGTTTCAAATAACGGGATCTAAGGAGCTTGCTCTTCCTAGAGTTGAGGATGTTTTCCTCAGATCCTTTTTTCCTGCTCACTGTAGGAAAATAACCTGCCTTATACCAAGAGCATTCTGGTTCATTTTTGACAGCAGCCCCTGATGTCCAGAGGTGGGGTTTTGGTGTAACAGAGGACCCAGCTCTTAAGGAGAAAAGAGAAAAAGATTTGGCTCCTTTTGCTCAAAAACACAATACGCTTCCAGTTATGTCCCTAAAAGTCAAGTCAGTGCTTCCCAGTGTGCATTTTGTTGTGGTAGAGAGGCATGTGATATAGAAGGGAAGAATGGGTTCTTTTAGTCCTTGCTTTTGTCAGGAACACGCAGAAAGTGTAGGCAAAGAACGCCTTTACCGTATGGTTTTAATCTTAACGTTGAATCCCATGTGCTCCCTTGAGGATAATATTTTAATGGTATCAGACCGGATTAAACACAGAGGAGACGGGAGGGAGCCACATGAAATCAACGACAGTTGCTTTGTAATCAGGTTTCTATTTAGCTGCTTTTTGCTACAAATGTATGTATTTATAGCAAGAATATGTAAATTACTCGGGCTTCTACAGGGAAGCATGCATATGATTTTGTGATACAGCCTAACATGTAAGGATCTCAACATTAATAAAAAACAAGTGTGTTTGTCAAAGCTGTGCCGCATCCCAGAAAATCTAGGTGAGGACTTGGCTCATGGATCACTTACCTGACCGTCCTGCAAGGCTACCGGTATAGAGGCAGCCCTGAGCAGCTCAGAAACCGCAAACTGGATGAGGCATAGATGCCAGGGAGGCAAACGCAAAGACATCTCTCAAAATAAAGCAACACGGTTTCAACTCATGTTATGTGGTCTGTTTGTTCTCCCAGGGCTGGGGATTGAACCCAGGACCACGTGTATGCCAATCAAGTGCTCTACCACTGAGCCAAATCCTTAGCTTAACCCATGTTCCAATGCAGGATGTTTCCTTGCTGACATTCACACCCTGCAGTGGACAGTGACCCAGCTCCCACTAAAGCCACAGCAGTTGGAGGGGTCTGGGGAAGATCAAGTGAGGACTGGGGTGTCCTGTGTTGGTGGGGTGTTAGCCTGGCATCTTAGTTACTTTGACACAAGGATGCAGGTGGTGCAGGTTGGCCTTGAACTCCTGGTCCTTCTACTTGAGGCTCCTAAGGGCTAAGCTGACAGGTGTGCAGCACCTTGTAAACTTAGAAGCTCTCATAATACTATTAGGGTGTAGGGATACAAAGGAGAATGGGGTCACTGCATTTACCCCCATTTAATTAATTAAATTTAATTAATATAATAGTAATTGTGAGTTAGGTATAGGTTATTTCATTTATAAGGTAAATTTTCTTTTAGATAATAATAAAAGGCAGGAAACATCAGGAGCCTCTGAGGTGGGGGTACTTTGTCTCTCATGTGTGTTGTTTGCGTGAGTTTATACACTGTGTCAGAATCCAATCAATGCTATACAGGATTCACGCACTTGCCTAAAATAATAGTAAAATAAAACTTACATAAGTTGAAAAGCATCAGGGATATATTTAATACCTACTTAAAGGATATACGTTTCTCAGCCTTTCCCAACTTCCCCCAACACTGGTGTTCTAGAAGAGTACATAACCCAATCAATGACGCTCTCGGGGTGACTACTGGTCGTGGAACTGACTTCTGGTGTCTTGTGACTCTCTGGCTAGTCTCTCCCATCAACACTTTCCCTTTCTCCTGATGTGGCTTCTGGAATCCCACGCTCTCCTGGTTCTAATTATCACACTGCTCTCTTCTCAGCCTCCTCTGTTAGCTCGTCTTCTTCCAACCACTTAAGTCTTGGCCCCTTCGCCCTCCCTCCTCTCTTCCTCCTTCCTGGGGGATTTGATTCAGACAAATCTTCTCAGTCTAGTCCATCAGCGATGCCCACAGTCTTGTCTAAATCTCGAAACCTGGGTTCCTGTTCAGATTCCGAATCATCTCCTTGGCACTTGTGCGTAGTGTGCTGACAGATGCCTCAGTATCTTCGCCAACATAAAATTAGTTTTACACTCCAGAGTCTGATTTTTCTCCTTTGTGTCTGTGGTTGGAATGAAAATGGCCCCCTAGGCTCATTTATGTGAGTGTTTTAGTGAAACAGCTTCGGAAGGATCAGGTGTGGTCTTGGGGGAGGTGTGCTGCTGGGAGTGGACTTTGATGTGATGTGAGCTCTCTCTCAACACCCACCAGGCCTACCTGTTACCACGCTTCCTGCCACGGTGGTCATGGACTAACCGTATACAACTGTAAACAAGCAGCCAGTTGTATGCTCTCCTATCTAAGTTGCCTTGGTCATGCTGTCTCCTCACAGCAATATAACAGCCACAAAGACTGCCCATGTCAGGAATCTACCCAGTTGTCCAAGATAGATGGATTTTTTGAGGTCTAGGGGATGAAAATATAATACATGCCAGGCAGGTGCTCTACTTTTGTGTTACCTTCCCGGCCCCTAGATATCTCCAGCCATGGTTCTCTCCCTTTCTCTTTTAACCCACATGCAAATAAAACACTGCATTTGTTCTTAGTACAGACTACTTTTCAAGTCCTCAAATTAATCTCTTTTGTTTTCAGCTCCAAGAACATAGGTTTAGTTTGGACTTGGATGATCTTTTTCTCCCTTAAGTATTTTTTCAGCCCTTGTCTAAGATTTGGGCAGCGACCTTTCCTTGTGTGCCCTGCTGCGGAAGTCAATGCACTGTGGTTGTGCTGGATGCAGTGTCCTCCCATGGTCCTTTGGATTTCCTAAACAATGATGTCACACAGCTGGAGTGCTATGGAATTTATAATAAATGTAGTCATTAGCATTTCCATAGCAAGTTAGCTCAACTCAGACCCTGGGCCCATTGGCTTAACTGTGTACATGTCTTTGCATGCAGTAATAGAAGTGTCTAAGGGTGGGAGTGTATAGAATGTATTGGACCCAGACCAGAGATATTTACCAACTTCTAACTATCAAGAAACAAGTAGTTCTTATTGATAATTTTTAATTCTTTAAGAACACAAATCATATTAAGAAATAAAATATAACATTTTTAAAAAGAATACAATAGAAACATGGAAGACTTGTCAATTCATTGTGTGGAGCAAAATCAGATGAAGATCTCACAGCACAATGGAACTAGGAAACTCTTTTATAAATAGAATACAAATCACCAAGCTAAATAAAATACATTCTCACAAATTAAATTTGAAAATGTATTAGAAAATATTCCAAGACAAAGTAACTTAGAAGATAAAATATTAGTATATTAAGAAAATTTAGCAGATTTCATCATAGTCCTCCCCAGAAGTAATGACTTGGGTTGCATAATTGCTACCCTATTCCTTGTTATGAGTTCCAGGCATTACAGAGGAGAATCCAAGGACTGCCTTCCAGTCCTAAGGAGATTCTACTGAAGAACGGGACTCACATGAGCTTTCTGGGAAGTGTTGGCATCTGGAGGTCACCACACACTGATGAGTGAGCAAAGAGACCCCAGTGGAGGGAAAAGGTGCCCTTGGGACACCGCTATGGTGCTACATGCTGTGGTGTTCTCAATAGGAATGGCTCTTATAGGCACATCTGTTTGAATGCTTGGTCTTCATGAACTGGCACTACCAGAGAGAGATGAAGAGGTATGTCTGTTGCAGGAGGTGTGGTCTTTTTGGAGGGGGTGTGTCCCTAGGGGTGAACTTTGGGCTTTTAAAAGGTTAAGCCAGTCCCAGTGTCCCCCTCTTCCTGTTGTCTGCAGATTTGGATAAAGAACTCCCAGCTGCTTCTCCAGCACCGTGCATGCTGCCTTTCTCCCAGCTGTGATGCAATGGACTAAACCTCTGAAACTGTAAGCCAGCCCCAATTAAATGCTTTTGTTTTAAGAGTTGCTGTTGTCATGGTGTCTCTTGGCAGCAATATAACACCAACTAAGTTGCAGGTCATAAACTCCCTGTCCTTTGTTTGATCTTCTAACAGTTGCATAAGCTTATTAATTATGGCAATAAATTCTTCATACCTTGAGTGCACAAAGTATATTCTGTTTTCCAAGCAGATCCCTCATGGCTATAACACAAGAATTATATTTAATAAGAGTCAACATCTAACATAAACAAAAAACAAAACTCATAATAGTCTAAGAGTATATGCTTTTCAAACATGGCAGTGTTATTTCCCCTTTTTCTACCATGTTTAATGATGAAACATCGCAGACATTCCATGAAGAGTCAAAAGTATGTTATGAAGCATGATACACGTCTTCCATCTTTATTCTATGCATGACAAGGTATAATTACAGAACCAGAAGAAGATACAATATCCAGTATTGTCATGTGTGAGTCCCTTATTTTACTCCAAAAAGCACAAATGAATTAAAACATAAAATCATGGCTTTCCTCGAGTTTGAAATAGGCTGAAAATATTTGCAATACTAATGCACATTGGCTACGTACTCTTCAGATTCAGTGTATGAATATGAATGAAGAATACAACAAAACCTAGAGAAAAGTCTCTGAATAGATGGAAAAGTGTAGTCATGGATTGTAGAATGAGCAGCGGGCTGGCGTTCCTGTCGGCCAGCACCCAGTCAACTGGCTAGCTTATGCCCCGAAATAACAACATGGAAACTGTATTCTTTTAAACACTGCTTGGCTTATTAGCTCTAGTCTCTTACTGGCTAACTCTCATATCTTGCTTTAACCCATATTTAATAATGTGTAGCACCACTAGGTGGTGTCTTACCAGGAAGATTCTAGTGTACGTCCATCTTGGGCTGGAGCTTCATCTCGTCTGACCAGAGAGGAGAGGCATAGCGTCTGGCTCACTTCCCTTCTTCCCAACATTCTGTTCTGTCTACTCTACCTACCTAATTTTCTGACCTATCAGGCCAAGCAGTTTTCTTTATTGATTAACCAATGAAACAACAGATTGACAAATGACCTTCCCACATCTTTCCCCCCTTTTCTGTTTAAACAAAAAAGAAGGCTTTAACTTTAACATAGCAAAATTACATGTAACAAAGCAGTTATCAAGTAAGAATTACAGTTACAATATTTATATCTATTTTATCTTTTATCATAACAAAGGAAAACAACTATAACGATCTATCTATTCTTCAACTCCATCAAAGACTCCAGAAGTATATAATATTACCTAAGTAAATGAGAAGTAAACAACTTACAAAACTCTAGAGATCACAGAGACATCTTGCTGCCTGGACAGTCACCCAAAGTTTCTCTGTACCATCGGGGCATCCATCTTCAGCTACAGGCCTATAGTTTCCAACAGACATTTCCATGAAGCAGAAAATTTCAAAGGCAGTTCAGTCACTATCTGCTGTGTCCTGTAGAATGTCTCTCAGACTCTTTCATGAATCAGGAAACCCGAAAGACCATCTCACCTTTAGGCAAGTTCAATAGTCATCTCTTTGCGGGTTCTCTGTGTCCAGTTTATGCAACAGTCCAGGCAAGAGCAGTTTCTTGCTCAAATGGCTATCAAACTCCATAAGGAGCCTCTTTGATACCCATCTTCCTCTTGAAGTAGATTGGTGCTATCAGGAGCAGACATGTCTCACTGTCATGAACAAGCCTAAGTTATTAAGACATTTAAAATGCCATATTCTGTAGCCTTTGAAAGATATGAAGAATGCCTATTTAACTGAAATATATCTCTATATATCTAGAAAATCTAACTAACATGACTACATGCTTGATTATTGATGAGTATATATTAACAACCTATATACATTATATTTTTAAATGAACTACAAATCACAATACCTTAATCAAGATCAGAAATACATATACATATAACAAAATTGTCCTTAAAATCCATACCAATGCAAATTATTCATATCTATATCATATCCCCCTTTAAAAGTAAAAGAACATTTATAAACAATATTTGGGAATATGGACGTAGTTATTTCTCTCCAAACTGCTTCATGCTGAATGGAGGTGTTGTTATTCAGGTCTTTCATGGTATAGCCTGTGTGCTAGATTCATCTCAGTCGGCAGTTGAGCAAAGTAATTTCTTGAGGGTGTTCATAGCAACCTTTTAGGAGGATGTGGTCCATCATACCATATTGGGATAGCAGCAATCCACAGGGTCTCATCCTCTGTGAAAACAAAAGAAGAATCTCTTTTCCAAAGTATCATATCCTTAGATCCAAATTTTGAAGTCAAGATATTTTCAAAATATCTATCTTGGGTTAGTTCAGTAGCATTTATAAACAAATATCTTTTAGCAGCTGTTGCTCCTTCCTCAGCATTCAAACAATTCAAAGAGAGCATAATAGCACACAGGTTCAAGATTCTCTGTGTATTTTCCATCTTTATGTGGCTTTACTTTAACCTCTATTTCTTTTATTTTTACTTTTACTTTTTGAGACAAGTTCTCTGTATATCTTTGTCCTGGAATAACTCTGTAGACCAGGCTGTCCTTGAACTCACAGAGATCCAACAGTCTCTGCCTCCCATACATTGGGATTAAAGGTGTGTGCTACCGCACCTTGAAGTCACAGAGGTCAATCTACTTCTACCCCTTGAAGTCACAGAGGTCAATTTACCTCTGCCTGAAAAGTGTTGGGATTAAAGGTGTATACCACCACACCCAACTACTCTCTTTTTTTTTTTTTAAAGAACTTTAACCTTTAGCCTACATATATTTTTAACACACTGTAAACCATTTAGATGTTTTCTTTGACTTTGACTCTTTTTTTTTTTTTACTGTATATGTCTCTTTTGTGGCCACATGAGTCTAATTTACCAAGCAATATCACTACGACTAAAGCTGTGGCTTTGGCAGCTGGATCCAGCCCATTCCTTAGCTTTCCAGCCTCATGGCAGAGGTACTGGCTGTAGCCATTTTTATTGCCACAACTCTGTGGCGGTTTAAGGTCCCTGCCAGCAAGCAAGCTGCAGCATTCTGCTCACAGACCATACTCAATTAGACTGCCTGCCTGAAAGAGTCAGAGTTTGCCCTGGCAGGACTGCCCGAAAGCCAGCATTTTTAAATGACACAGCTTTTTTCCTCCTATGGCTGAAAACCAAAAAGCATGCCTATAGCTTTTCATCAACACCATTTAAGTGTTTCATGGCAGGACCTCTTAAAAGAGCTGCAGGGTTTTGCAGCTAAAGTTGAGTCAGGAAACCTCTCTTAGATGAGAGCTCTTGCTTGCCTCTAGCAAGCAGAGTAGACCAGAGAAATTGCTGCTACCAAGAAAACATGCTTTACTCTATTTTTTTCCCAAGCTTTTTCAGGCTTTCTGTGGATTCAGTTATGCACGTCTGGGCACTACTCTGTAGAAGGAGTTGCAGGCTGCGTTCCTGCTGCCCAGCTTTCAGCCGCCTGGCTAACTTATGCCCCAAAATAACAACACACAAATTGTATTCTTTTAAACACTGCCTGGCCCATTAGTTTCAGCCTCTTATTGGCTAACTCTCACATCTTGATTAACCCATTTCTAATAATCTGTGTAGCACCACGAAGTGGTGGCTTACTGGAGAAGATTCAGCATCTCTGACCTGGCAGCTGGCTCCATAGCATCTGACCTCACTTCCCTTCTTCCCAGCATTCTATTCTGTCTTCTCCACCCACCTATGTTCTAACCTATCAGGCCAAGCAGTTTCTTTATTAATTAACCAATGAAAGCAACAGATAGACATATAACCATCCTCCATCATATGGGTGTGTATGTGTATAGGTATAGTCATGTACATATGTGTGTGTCTATGTATGGGCATGTGTATGTCTAGGTATAGTCATGTACATATGTGTGTGTCTATGTATGTCTAGGTATAGTCTTGTGCACATGAATGCAGGTTCCTGCAAAGGACAGAAAGAGAGTGTTAGAGTCTCTGGAATTACAGGTGGTTTTGAGCCACCCCAGCTGAGTCTAGGAACTGAACTTGGGTCCTCTGCAGGAGAACTCTGCATTTGTAAAGGCTCAGTTCATGTATGAAAATGAGAAATACATGCTTTCTTTTTGTGCATTTTTCGAGGCATAAATGATGTGTGTTTGGCCTTTGCCTGAGCAACGTGTTTGAGTATCTGCCTCTTTATTGTAAAAATAGTTTGAAGCCAGGAATGGAGGCTCACATCTGTAGCCCCAGGACTCAGGAGCAGGAGGCATCAGGGTGAGGAATTTAAAGCCATCCTCATCTACATCAGGTGTTTGCAACCAGCCTAAGCTAATGAGATCCTCCCTCAGAACTAATATGTCATACAATCCAAAGCTGGATAAAACCAAACATTCAATACCATATGTTTTATAAATATATGTCCTATTTTATTTATTGTGTTGTATGTGTGTGCATGCCACGGTCACATATGGAGGTCAGAGGACAGCCTGCAGCATAACTCCTCTTCTTCCACCCGGGAGTGAACTCAGGTCATCAGGCTTGGTAGCTATTTCCTGTGCTTCAGCAATTTACTCTAAATCAAGTATCCCCCCAAAAGGCCAGGCAGTGGGGCACACACCTTTAATTCCAGCACTTGGCTGGCAGAGGCAGGCAGATCTCTGTGAGTTTGAGGCCAGTCTGGTTTACAGAGTGAGTTCCAGGACAGCCAGAGCTACACAGAGAGACCCTGTCTTAAAAAAAATCACATGCACACACACATACTAAAATAAAATAAGTAAATCAAACATCCCCACATCCTAATCCAATCCTGAAAGGAACACTTTCTGTCCCCCACCCCACACCTTCCACTTCCCTGTGCTTCTCTGGACACTGGTTCTATCTTAAAGTCTGCTGTTTTTGGTGACCTCAAGACCCCTTTAGGAGTGGAACCAATCTCCTAAAGCACTTCCCAAGGATAAGAAGGAGAAAGAGCCTGGGGAGAAAGAACCAACGTACAGAAAGAGGGGCATCAACCCCATATCTGTGTCCCAGGGCTTTAGGACCAGAGAGGTCCGAATTACCAAGATCCCAAACCACTTCCAGGAGAAGAAGACGGAGAATATCCTGATCTTTGTGGCCTTCTACATTGGACTTGGCAGCATGTGGCATTTCCCATACCTGTGCCACCAAAATGGAGGAGGTGAAGCCAGAGCCTATGCTGTGAGGTTAAGGATGGGGTGTTGAGACCCCGCAGGGAGGAGTGTGAGGGCTGAGGGGTTCCCAGCTGCCTGAGCAAGTTCCCACCCCTCCAAAGGCAGATTTCTGCTGATGTACCTCATCCTGCTGCTGCTGGTGGAGATCCCCCCCTTGTACATGGAGATGATCATTGGACAGTTGCTACGGAAGGACAACATCCAGGCCTGGAAGCAGCTGGCCCCTGGCTAAGCGGTTTGGGCTACTCCAGCACACAGCAGAAATGGATTTCTTCCTTGTGTTCCATCTGTGTCCCTGTGAGCATGTGGATGCCTCAGACCAGTTAGTTCTTGGCACCGTTCCTACAAACAGAGACTCTGCTAGGACTAGGGGTTCGGTGTGAAGGGGCCTTTTCCCATTAGTCTTCTCACTGTCACCTGACATGAAAAATTTATTTTGGTCACGGTTTGAGGGTATGCAGTGTGGTGAAGAACACATGGCTGGGACTGTGCGCATCCTCGGGTCCCCACAGAACAGGAGGCGGAGGAGCTGTGGCTCTCAGATGGTGTTCTCATCCCTCTTTTATTCCATCTGAGCCTCAGGGATGTTGGCAGATCCCAGGCTTTCTCTGGCTAGGAAGTGCCTCTGGGCCTCTTCTGTAGGCTGAGTGCAGCCAGCATCCTCTTTGGAAACAGAGCAGAAGCCATCCAGCAAGTTTTGAGAAGAGAGAGTGCTACTTGCTGGGTGAGGTACCTCCTGGCCGATTTTTTTTAATTGTGTGTATGGAGGGGTGCACATGAGTATAGGTACCTGTGGAGGTCAGATCTCCTGGAGTTGAAGCTACAGTCTGCTGCGAGCATCTGTGCCTGCTGTAGATACTGTGAATATTCAAAAGATACCATGATGCAGGGTTGGTGAAGATCTTCTCCCAGTCAGTGGGATGCCTTTTTGTCTTAGTGACAGTGTCCTTTGCTTTGCAGAAGCTTCTCAGTTTCAGTAGGTCCCATTTATTCAATGTTGCCCTTAATGTCTGTGCTGCTGGGGTTATACATAGGAAGCGATCGCCTGTGCCCATCTGTTGTAGGGTACTTCCCACTTTCTCTTCTATCAGGTTCAGTGTGTTCAGACTGATATTGAGGTCTTTGATCCATTTGGACTTGAGTTTTGTGCATGGTGATAGATATGGGTCTATTTTCATTCTTCTACAGGTTGACATCCAGTTGTGCCAGCACCATTTGTTGAAGATGCTTTCTTTCTTCCATTGTATACTTTTAGCTCCTTTATCGAAAATGAGGTGTTC